>NC_052645.1:17806976-18134164 GCF_016161935.1 Mauremys reevesii
CTTGCCCGTGGGCCGTCACTGGCCCTGGGTCTGGTTGGGGAGGTGCCCCGGTTCCCATGCCGCGTGAGACCGCCAGGTCTAGTGGAGAGGGCACCGGGCTGGGAGTCAGGAGAACTTTGTGTTCTATTCCAGGCCCGGCGCTGACCTGCTGTGTGCTGCGCCCGCTTCCCCGTCCCGCCTGCTGAGGCTGCATGCTCTTTGGGGCAGGGCATTTTCAATGGGAGGACGCTGCACCTCTGGGCAGTGGAGTTCAAAACTTTTACCAGACAGGTCCCTGCTGAAGGGAACGTTGTGTCATGGCATTGTTGCTGGAGGACTGCGGCCACTGGTACCGGTAGGTGCACAGCTGTCACTGGCCCTGTGCTGACGGGGGGGTCGGTCCCTCTGACAAAGGGAATTGTACGCCGTCCGGCACAGTGGGGTCCTGTCAAGAGAGGGGCTCCTTGGTTCAGTGGTTTTTTTGGATTGTCAATGTGCTGGCAGCAGTGGAGGGTTGGCTTGGCCGGACACAGGGGGCGGGGCAAGTGGGGCAATTTGCCCCAGGCCCCCACGAGAGTTTTTCAGGGTCCCCGGAGTGGGGTCCTTCACTCGCTCTGGGGGCCCCGGAAAACTCTTTCGGGGCCCAGGCTCCGGAGCGGAAGGACCGCCCGCTGCTGAATTACCGCCGAAGCGGGGGCCCCCCACCGCCGAAGACCCCAGCCCCCCTGAATCCTCTGGGTGGCCCTGCATGGGGAATCTGTCAGGCTGTGGCAACCCGAGAAGGGTTTGGCGGGTAAAGCTCTCTAGTGTAGCCCAGGCCTGAGCGTACATGCAGGACCCAGCACAACGAGGCCTTGGTCTCTGCTGGGATTGCGACCTGGCAAACCTGGGGCCGGCTCTGCTGAGTGAGAAGCTGCTGTAGGATAATCAGGGCGGCAGAGCGTGGAGTAGCTTAAGCCTCTTGCGAAGTGGCTAGTGTGTACAGGTATGCGCATTGCTGCCGTCGGGGTGACCGGGTGGACTGCATCTTAGAATATCGACCTCGCCACTCTCACTCCTCTCGGGGCAGAACCAGGCAGTAACCCCCCAGGGCTGGATTTCTGGGCAGCAGCCCTCTGGGTTCCCAACTGGGTTTGGCACCGGCGAGCCTGTTACAATGCAAGTTTGCAGTGACTCCCGAAGAGCCTCTTCAGAACGAAGCACTATTCATCTACTCCCCCCGAGGTACAAAGCGCGCAGAGCAGAGGGGGACAGTAACACAGCTCTGGATGCATATCCCACCTCTGCTCACTCTTGCTCTTTCCTTGAAGCGCTGGTGCGTTCCATCTAGCCCAGTTACCTGCATCTCTGGCTGGAGAAGCAGACTGTCCTGCTTACATAGTCTGTGCGTCTCCTTGCCTGCCTCTCAGCTCTCGCTGACCCTTCCTGGGCACACCGCCTCCTGCCCCAGGCCGGCATCTTTACAGGTTAGAATTCCCTTTGATCCTAGGGGAGCGTCAACCATGCCAGCCTGGTGGGGCCATTCCCCCCTTAATAGCTTCCCCCCCTTCCCCTAAGGAGCCTTATTTTGCGTCGTTTTGGTTCCTCTTTGCTTCCCTCTTCAAAGCTTCTTTTGATGTAACTCCTGGCAGTCAGGCTGGTTCAAAGGGAGGCAGTGTCGTCTAGTGGAGAGAGCACTGGACTACAACTCATGACATCTGTTCTTTTTCCCAGCTCAGCCACTGGCCTTCTGAATGACTGTGGGCAAGTCACTGCCCTGTGCGGTGCCTCAGTTTCCTCATCTGTGAAATGGGAATAATGGTACTGCCCTTCTTTGTAAAGCACGCTGAGCTCTACGGATGAAATGCCCTATGTAAGAACTCGGTATTATTGTTAGTATCACACAAATAACCTGAGGGTCCTATAAAGATACTACCCATAATCCCCTCATTCTCCACAGCTGGCATCTGTTGGATGGAATTGGAGCAGCTCCTCTGAGCTAAAGGCCCTGTACCATGTGCAAGGGACTTGGTGTGTTACTAGTCAGCACAGCTTCCGTATCCATGGAGTGGGCAGTGGGATACTTAGTGAGCAGTGGCTTGTTTGGGACAGAGGATGGGGGAACCACTCTCCAGCTTGCCTGGGCAGGAATGGTGTCCCTAGCCTCTGTTTGCCAGAAGCTGGGAATGGGCAACGGATGGATCACTTGAGGATCCCCTGTTCTGTTCATTCCCTCTGGGGCACCAGGCACTGGCCACTGTCGGCAGACAAGTATCAGAGGGGTAGCAGACAGTATCACTGTCAGCAGACAGGACACTGGGCTGGATGGACCATTGGTCTGACCCAGTATGGCCGATCTTATGTTCTTTGTTCTTTATCTTCCTAATTGAAGGAGGCCGGTGGAAGCATCCCCGAGGCATGGGAGGGCAGAGCGGAGCAGGGTGAGTTGCTGGGGCTGGGATTAAAGTTAGATTCGACGTTGCGATTGCTCAGGGGTGCTTCGAGAGCACCGCAGGCTGGGGAGTAAAAAGCCCATCTCTCGGCATCAGGAAGGAAGATCCTGTTGTGGCAAAGTGCTGCGGTAATGGGCTGGGGACGTGCGTCCCGAACGCCAGGGGAATCAAACGCCAGAGCAGCCCTGCAGTGCTGAGCGGGTGGGTGGGAGCTGTAACAGTGGGGCCTGCTGCGAATGGCAGGGGGAGCATGTGTGGATGAGCGAGCGGGAGAGGGACAGGAAAACCGGATTCAGTTTCCATCAGGGTCGTTATCGCCGTCTCACAAAAGCAAGGCGCGTAATCAGCTCCCAGCTCAGCCAGGATTAGCGGTTTCCTGAGGGATTCTCGGAGATTTCCGGGAGAGAAAGAGAGAGACTTTATCAGCAGCCTCGGAGCTTTAGGGGACGGCAAGAAGTGCATGTTGATGAGCAGCCGGGAGCCCCGCCCCCAGTCCCGGCTCTGCAGCAGCCTGGTAAACTCTCCCGTGTCTGTTGGTTTTTTCTCCCCATCGCATGTCCCTAGTGGGAGCTCATGGGATGTTTTGACACTCAGGTGTCAAAGCTCATTGTTGCAGCCTGTCCTATCGGGGCCAGCACTGAGGCTCCTCCTAACAGGACTCTGTTGGTTGGGTGCCTCTGTACAGAGCTACTAAGACTTGCCGTGTGCTGGGCCCTTAAAGCTCGACGCACTCTGCTTTCTGCCGCGACTGGTGGGCATGGCCACTGTGGCTCCTCTCCAGGGCAGACTGTTAGAGGGAAGAGACACACACTGTGCTCTCTCCTGGAGACTTCCCTTCTGTTCATCCTTATGTTGTTCTTACCTAGAAGAAGTCAAGTACATGCTTGCTCTTTGTGTCTGGAGAAACCGTATATGAGTGCTGTGAACACCACTGCAGCGGTGTCCTCTGAGGCCTAGAAGGTTTGACCAGTGTAGCTATCTGTTCGGGGGACGATGGTTTTTATGGCTATAGCTATACCAGTATAAGCCCTAGGGTGGACACAGTTACACGCTTACACTGGTATAACTGTGTTTATACCAGGTTAGTTTATGCCAGTTCCCCAAACCACACCGCACTCAGGTTGCTTCTAGTCCCAAGAGACCAGTCAGTTGGTACCTTAGGTCCTACACCAGAGACAACGCCTGTAGCCACTCCTGTAAGAAACCATCTCAAGGTTTATTAACTAGGAAAAAGAAATGGAATTATTTACAGGTTAACGCAAGCGAACATACACACCCCAATGAGTTACCATCTAAACCAGAGGTGGGCAAACTACGGCCCGCAGGCCACATCCAGCCTGGACCCTCCTGCCTGGACCCTGAGCTTCTGCCCGGGAGGCCCCCCCCGGCCCTCCCCGCTGTCCCCCCTCCCACGCAGCCTCAATGCCGGCGCAATGCTCTGGGTGATGGGGCTGTGAGCTCCAGGGGCAGCGCAGCTGCAGAGCCCGGCCTGATCCGGTCTCTGTGCTGCGCGGTAGCGTGGCTGGCTCCAGCCGGGCGGTGCGGCTGCCTGTCCTGGTGCTCTGGGTGGTGCGGCTGTAGTGCTGCCAGCACCAGTGCTCCAGGCAGCGAGGTGAGGGGGCAGAGAGCAGAGGGGGTTGGATAGGGTGGTGGTCAGGGGTGTGTGTGGATAGGGGTCAGGGCGGTCAGAGGGCGGGGAACAGGGGGGTTGAATGGGGCAGGGGTCCCGGGGGCAGTCAGGAAGGAGAGGGGGCGGCGGGGGCAGTCAGGGGCGGGGGTACTGGGGGCAGTCAGGGGACAGGGAGAAGGGGTGGCTGGATGGGGCAGGGGTCCCGGGGGGGGCAGTCAGGAAGGAGAGCGGGGTTGGATGGGGTGGCAGGGGGCAGTCAGGGGCGGGGATTCCGGGGGCTGTCAGGAGACAGGGAACGGGGGGGTTGGATGGGGCAGGGGTCCCGGGGGGGGCAGTCCGGACGGAGAGGGGGGGGGCAGGGGGCAGTCAGGGGCGGGGTTCTGGGGGTGGCTGGATGGGGCAGATGGGGTGGCAGGGGGCAGTCAGGGGCGGGGATTCCGGGGGCTGTCAGGAGACAGGGAACGGGGGGGTTGGATGGGGCAGGAGTTCTGGGGGGGCCGTCAGGAGGGGTTGGATAGGGGTTGGGGCAGGACCACGCCTGGCTGTCTGGGGAGGCACAGTCTCCTCTAACAGACCCTCCATACAATTTTGGAAACCGGATGCGGCCCTCAGGCCAAAAAGTGTGCCCGTCCCTGATCTAAACCCTAAGAGTGACAGGTTGTAGTGCTCTGTCAATTCAAAGTGTCTTTCAGGGCAGCCCCCGGGAATCTCTGGCTTCACTTCACAGTCTCTGGCCCTTCAGAGTTCAAACACCCAAAGGGATGGAATAATTTTCCTGTGACTTGTTTTATTTCCTTCATTCAGCTTCCAAGCCCACAGGCCAAGTAGCATTTCCCAGGGGCAAGTGTCCTTTGGATTGGGGTGATTCTTGATGGCCCATCGAAGGTTCATAGTTCTTCTGGATGGCAGTTTTGTGCCTCCCCTGCGTGGCGGAGTGGGGACAACGTGTGCCCCCGTCGCCATGGCCACCACAGAGTGCAGCATGGCGGTGGTGCAGGCTCAGCCCCTCGACTTCAGTGGGCGTTGGGCCTATAGAGGAGGGCTGCCCTCCCTGCTGAGAGCGATGGGATGTCTTGTAGCCCGTGGCGAGCCCCGATGTCACTTGCAGCACCCTGAACCACGAAGGCTTTGCAGCACGTCCTCCTTTTCAAGCACCTTCCTCCTATTGAGTAGTACGGCTTGCGTCCCGCACGCCCTCTCCCACGCAGCAGGCAGATAATGCGCAGGACAGGTGTGTTTTGGTGGCACAGTAGTGCCCTAGTCACTTCACGAAGTTATTCTCCAGTAGCATAAAGGAGAAAGACAGATCTCTGGATTCTCTTTTAACTGTTGAAACTACAGCGATGCCAAAACTCCCAGCAAATATATCCCATAATGCCCTGAAATATTCCCTCCCCCCAGCCATCCATTTTTTAGCTGGTGACCGTGTAACTTTCCTTCCTGAGAAACTCTCTTGTCTGCCTCTATATTGGAATTCTGTGGACCAGATCCTCAGCTGGTGTCAATTGGAATAAGCACCAGTGACTTACGGGAGGGGGTTTGCTGATCTAACCAGGTGTGTGGGTAACTTCACGGACTGAGGAGGCTGAGAGATGGCGAATTCAGGACGCAGACGGTGAACTGTATGGTGTTTTGAACATCCCTGTTTAATGGAAAGAAACAATTTCCTTCTCCCATTTCAGCCTCAACAATAACAAACAGCCAGGGATTTGCCTTTGACCAGCTTTCTAGCTGTTTTGTACTTAATTAATTATTGTTTGTAAAGCGCTGAGATCCTCGGCTAAAAGGCGCTATTTGAAGTGCAAAGGATTATTATTAATAATTTCCATAAGCCTTTCTGTCAACAGCATTCAGCTGCAACCTCTCTGCCCTGCTCCTGGATACCAATGGCCTAAAAATATAGTCACAAGTCCGGCTGCCTCAGCGGGCTTTCGGCTGGGTGTGGAACCGGCTCTCACATGATTAGGTCCAACTGTTCACCTGGTGGGTTTGCATTCAGGGAGGAAGGCCTGGGAGAGAAAATCCAGCAGTGACAACCATTAGAAATAATGTGAAAATGGGGAGATGTGTGTGCGTGTGGGGCGGGGGGGAAATGTGTGCCCCCCAAAGGCCCTCAAATCTCCTGTCAATCCACTGTTCACTATAAACATTTCAGCAGGTCCTACCATTTAGTGATCATCCAATATCCCTTAAATCAAAACCTCAACCTAATTTCCCCAATACTAATTTTCCCCTACTGTTACTCACACCTTCTTGTCAACTGTCTGAAACGGGCCACTCTCATTATCACTTCAAAAGTTATTTTTTCTCCCTTGGTATCCTGCTGTCAATTGATTTATCTAATTGGACTGACCTCACACTTGGTAAAGCAACCCCCATCCTTTCATGTATTTATACTTGCTCCTGTATTTTCCGCTCCATGCATCTGATGAAGTGAGTTCTAGCCCATGAAAGCTTATGCCCAAATAAATGTGTTAGTCTCTACGGTGCCACAAGGCCTCCTCGTTGTTTTTACCTCTGGTGCATGCACTGGGGTGGCTCAGGGTGAAGACAGAGCCAGGCAGAACCTGAGAGAGAAATGCTGACATGACTCATGCACTTGCTGAGTTTCCTAACGCTCTGTTTACACACACACACTCTCTTTCTCTGGGTTTTTGGCTTTACTGACAATCAGCAGCTACTAGGAAAATTGGGCTTCCCCGGCTGGAGACCACAAAGGCTTCTGAGCGTTACAGGGAGCTTTGATTTTGAGGGCATGGGTAGCACAGATGGCGGAGCAGTCGTGTGTCAGGGATGAGCTGAGCTGTTCCTTAGCCAGCCCAGCCCTGGGACAGAGAGCGATTCCAGGGGGATTTCCCCTCCGTCACACAGTCCCCTGTTGATCAGTGGTGCTGGTGAGCGGAAGAGACTGGGATGAACTGTTCCACTGGCGTAGAGGAATCCTGGGCCATGTAAAGCTGACCCACCTCAGCACATGGGGGTGGTGCTGGAGCACTTTGTGCTCTGGCTAATCATTGATAGAATTGTGATGTTGCACTCTGTGATTTTAAGAAAATATGCTAATGAGTGTGAATGTAATATAACCGGAATATGCTTCATGCAAAAGGTCTCTTGTAAAGTATCATTACGAAGCTTATAATCTACTGAGCGTGGTCATCCTATTTGTATGAATGTATCACTCTCGTATCTGAAACTAGAAATATGAATTATAACTCTGAGGGCCTATTGTAATTATGCAAAGTGTGGGCCATTAATGGTGGTTTGGAATCTTGATGGCTCCCATTAACCAGGACAATTGACTGTCGATGGCTCTGTTTACTTGCAAGTCTTCCTGTATATGTGTGTGCTGGCAAGTGGGTAATGAAGTCTTACAGTGACATGTGATCATGTCACCTGAACTGGAATCCATCTTTAACCTGGTGCTTTTCCATTGAGAAGGAGGGGTGGGAACCCAGAGAGGAACAAAGGATTCCTGCCTTATGCAAAAGATATATGAGTGGGTGGAACAGACAAGGGAGGCTGCAATCATGAGAAATCCCCTACTACCACCTGAGCTGGAACAAGGGCTGTACCAGGGGAAAGGATTGTGCCCAGACTAGGAAGGTGTCTGGTCTGTGATAGAAGCTTATTGAAACATCTCTGAGGGTGAGATTTCATCTGTATTCAGTTTTCTTACTGGATTAGGTTTAGATTTGCATGTTTTATTTTATTTTGCTTGGTAATTCACTTTGTTCTGTCTGTCATTACTTGGAACCACTTAAATCCTACTTTTTGTATTTAATAAAATCACTTTTTACTTATTAATTAACCCAGAGTATGTAGTAATACCTGGGGGGTGGGGTAACAGCTGTGCAGATCTCTCCATCAGTGTTCTAGAGGGTGAACAATTTGGGAGTTTACCCTGTATAAGCTTTATACTGGGTAAAATTTTATTTGGGGTTGGACCCCATTGGGAACTGGGCAGCTGGGTGTTGGAGACAGGAACACCTCTTAAGCTGTTTCCAGTTAAGCCTGCAGCTTCTCGGGGACGTGGTTCAGACTTGCGGCTGTGTTTGCAGCAGGCTAGCGTGGCTGGCTCAAACAAGACAAGTTTCTGGAGTCCCAAGCTGGCAGGGAAAGCGGGTTAGAAGTAGTCTCAGCACATCAGTTGGCAGCCCCAAGGGGTTTCTGTGACCCAACCCGTCACAAGAATAATGTCCTTAAAGGGGGGCATTACATGCCACAGTAAACCAGAGCAGGTCTTGTGCCCTGTTCTGCCGCCTCCTTCTCAGCTGTGCTGAGCTCCCTCACCAGCCAGTTTAAAAGTCCCTCCCCTGCTCACAGTGACACCCAGGGGGGTCATGAGACTGGAGATAATTGCAAACACTTGGTTTCCTCTTTGCTAACAGTGCCAGTTCCCTTGTGGCTCTTCATGCCTCCTGGGTAGTGAAATTGAGCTGGTCAGTTTCATTTTCATGTTTATAGTCAATTTCGCTTTCTTGTTCCCCAGGGACATTTAATACTGCACCCCTCACTTTGGTGTGCCAGTGCTTTATCAGGGTGCTCGCTATCAATATAGGCCCTCATTTCCCCTCTACTCGCGTTCCCTTGAGGCAACTGCATGGTATGAATTGCAGAGAGGCATGATTCTCATTCACCAGCCCAGTTAGGATGAGGGAGGCAGTGTAGTCTAACAGGTAGCTGGACTGGGACTCAGGGCAGACCTGGGTTCTGTTCCCAGTTCTGTCACTGGGCTGCTGGGTGACCTTGGGTATGTCACGTCCCCTCTGTGCCTCAGTTTCCCCATCTTAAAACAATCAGACTGGCCGCCTTTGTGCTGCGGGTTGAGATCTGCTGAGAAAACCTGCGCCGTAAGCGCTGGGTATTACTATTTATAATAGCCCCATTCTGCGAGCTACGGAACAAACACACAGAGAGACTGGCCCTACCCTCAAACGCTTTGAGGGATTTTTGTGGGATTTGAGTTTCTGAGGCCACCGGAGAATGTTTAAAAAAACAATACCGACCACAGTTAATAAAAATGAGAAAATAATGAAAAGCTCCCGCTAATCCCAGATCTTGCAAAATTTGAGGCTAAACTACCTAACGTCCTTTTAATTTCTGAAGTATTAACCCCGAGTATCCATGCCAAAGAGAAAGAAGAGTTGCTTTCTTGAAGATTAGCCCTTAATCTGTGCAAGAAAACTCTTTTCTCATGCAGTCGCCTCCCAGCAGCATAGAAACATGCTAGCGCTCGGAGAAGAATGGGCATTGGGACCTGCGAATTGGTACCCACAGAAATAAAGTGCTCCACGACCGTGGCTGGAGGTGTGGGGCTTTGGCTGGAGGGGAAATGCAGTGTGTGCACTGCCTCTTGACAGCAAAGCGTCCAGTGTGATCGGTGCTTGAGAGAGGGGATGGAATTGTGGGTAAAGTCCTGGTCCCGGGCTCAAAAAAGTACATTCAAGCCCCTGGTCTGCCACAGACTCACGGCCCGGCTTAGAGTGAGTCACTTCATCTGCCTTCTGCCCAGACGCTCCGTCTGTCACTTCGGGCTAATGATGCTTCCTTTCTCCTACACCTCGTTTCTGGGCCTGTCTGTGCTGCAAGCACCGCTCAGGTAGGGATATCTAAAGTAGCTTTAATCTAGCTAACTCGGGTCCCCGAGCAGTGAAACCGCAGCAGCCAGGTAGGGTCGTACCCTGAGAGACTGTACGATCTTTGGGCCGAGGGCTGATTTTTGGGGGGTTCTGGTGGTAGGGCCTGATTTTTGTCTTCCACTAAGCCCCATGACGCTCTATCTCCCTGGCTGATAGGGCACTGGCCTTACCCCCAGTGTCCCAGCAGAGGAGGCAGGGGGTAGGAGAGAGGGGTGTGGCTGGAGCACACTGCTCTACAGCTGTTTGCTGCTTCCCAGGGGCTGTGGGCAGTAGAGTGTAAGTTAGAGTAGCCCGGAGGCTGCTCTGACACTGGAGAAAAGATAGGGCCCTAAACATGCCCAGAGTGCATAGGTGGTTTAGTCACCTTAACCTCCAACTCTGCTCCAAGTGCAGGATGAGGAGAGCTGAGAGTTGGTCTGAAAGCTCTGGTCTGGTGCTGAGCCAGCTGGGAGCACCGGGAATCTCCCCGCAGTGCCTGTTCGTTTTCTGTCTCCTTTTCGGCAGAGTGGTCCATGGCTCTCTAACCTCCCTACTGAGTTTCACCCCGGCCCATAGCCGAGGCCCACACACCCGTTGTACGCAGCTTGGGGAGTGCTCTCTGCTGAGCAGATGCGCGATCCCCGCAGAACTCAAAGTTGTTTTGTTTTTAGAGCACGGAAGGGGCTTCCTTTGTACTGATTGCTAATTAAATGGATTATTCAAAGCTGCTAGTACTGTACTGTGCATTGTCTTCTAATAGTTTAGATTCTGTCCCAGTGCCAGCTCCCATTTAGCAACAAAACCACTTATCTTGTTCTCCGCTATCTCCTCCTTTTCCATTTGTAGCCTTTCCTCTCCCTCCAAGTCTTTTCAGTCCCCACGCTGCAATAATCATTCTACCCGTCGTCATCTCCGTTGACAAAACACTGTTGATGTGACAGCTCCGAGCTATGGAATCTCCGTGTCGTCTCGATAATTAATTAACTCATTGCGGGCCCTCCCTCACCAGATTTCTTCGAGAATGAGGCTCAGGCCTGGGCAGCCGGGCTCGGCCTTCTCTGCCCGATGTTTGCATGTGCCCCTCTTGGAGATGATGGCTCGCGATGGGAGGTGGCCCGCCAGGGGCTCTGAACACGTCACAGGGCGTTGCCATGTCTCGTCGGCAGCTGGGATTGTAGTTGCAGTGTGGACAGGGAATTTCCAAGTCGGGATGTCCCAGGCTAGGAATTCAGATGTGCAATGTGTGACATATCCCCTTCCTAGATGCTGCTCCACCTAGAGGTGAACAGCCTACTACTGCTGGCAGCTAAAGGAGGTTATTCCTTTAGCTCAGGGGGTAGGGGCCTGGGCTGTGTTGCCCGGGGTTCAAACCCTGCTGCTGGCCCGTAGCAGGTGCGCCGAGTGTGACTCAGATCTGGCGCGCATTCATAGTGAGCAGAACCAGAGCCTGGGGCCAAACTCCTCCTCTCCCACCCAGGAGTCTAGGAAACTTCTGAGCTAGGGCTTCAGTTTGGGCCTGTCCCTGCCTCCGAGCTTTAGGGATGAGGCCTCCAAAATAGCCCTTAGCCTCTCTGAGCCTTTCCCCACCGGCCGCGCTTGGGCAGAGGGGAAGGGGGCTCGTGGAGCAATTGGAAACCAGGCCCCCTCATTGGCCATTCACATGAGCTGTTGCTGCCTCTTGGATGCAGGGAGCTTCCTTCTAGGCAGGGCTGTTTCCTACTGTCCGAACAGCCTCCTCCTCTCCCGGGTTGCAGACTGGCCGGAGGAACCACCATCCGGGTTCGCTGCATCCCGGCGTCACGTGTGACAGCTGAGAGAACGGAGTCCTGGGCCTCCTCCTTCCTCCTGCCCCGGGAGGGTAAATTCCATTGGCTGCCACCGAGTTAGGGTAAAAAGTCCCTCTCGGCCAACAGGGCGGGTGTGAGTGTGATAATCCCAGGCCAGGCGGCACTGCTCTGGTATGGATGGCGGTGCCTTGCTGGGAGCCCTCCCACCCGCTCGCTTGGGACTGTGCTGTCCTTGGGGAATCTACCCACACGTCTGCCTGGATCCTGCCGGTGTAAATGGGACGTGTCAATCACCATATGTCCTTTGTCCCCCAAGGACGGACACTGCAACATAGCCAGAGTCGGGGCGCCGCCAGGGACCGGAGAGAGCACACAGCCGGGCCTGGGGCTGGCTGGGAGTGGGTGGCATGGAATTAACGTAACAAATTCCCTGTCAAATGCTGAGTGTCCCACCTGCAACCAGCCCACAGCGTTTACACCCGTGGGGAGTCTGGCCCACCTGCAAGAGATGGGCTGTGCATTTGGCTTCTCAGAGGCAGGGAAACATGACCTCCCCCACCCTCTCCTGGGAGAAAAGTCAGGAAAGGGGGTTGGAAGCCAACTGCTCAAACAGCAGCAAACTGCCGACCGTGGCAGGAGAGTCTGATGCTCCTGCCCCGTTACTGGGGC
This sequence comes from Mauremys reevesii, assembly GCF_016161935.1. Classification (NCBI taxonomy): domain Eukaryota; kingdom Metazoa; phylum Chordata; order Testudines; family Geoemydidae; genus Mauremys; species Mauremys reevesii. The sequence continues at coordinate 17,819,092 of NC_052645.1, forward strand.
TCCACTGGATTCCAGCAGGCATCTCCCGTCGATCACCACCGGCTCACACATTGCCTTGATCTTCCCAATGCTGCCTCCAGCCCAAACCTGCACCTCGGCTCCTGGCTCCTTTGTGAATGTTGTAACTGGCCTGTGGCCACTTGGGACATCACCCTTCGCAGGGGCAGTGAAGGGTGGAGCTCAGCTCCTCCCGCTCCAGCGGTGTAGGCCCTTCCCTGCTACCCGAGCCAAAGGAGATGCGCTGTTAGCATCCAAATGTGGGTTACGATCAGAATTATAATCCCAAGCTCTTACATAACCTTCTTCCTCATGTCTCCAATGCTTTACCAAGGAGATCAGTATTGTCAGCTCCATCTTACAGAGGGGGAAACTGAGGCACAGAGTGGAAGCGACTGGCCTAAGGTTACCCAGAAGGCTAGTGCCAGAGCTGGGAATAGAACCCAGTTCTCTTCAGTTCCAGTCCGGTGTGTTAGTCACTAGGTGGTCATTGGTCAGTTTATTATTTTATTTATTCCTGTTACCTGTAACACTGTGGAGTCCTGAGCAGGGTTGGGACCCCCTTTGAGCTGTACAGGTGTGCAGGGATTGCTCCCCCGCGCACCCCTGGGGCCGTGCAGAGAGCACAGCGCAGCGTCAGGCCGGCTGGAGGCACAGCGTAGCAGGAAAGAACTGAATGCACCGGGCCCACAGGAAATCAGCGTCTGCAAGGCAGCAGAGTAAGCCGATATAAAATATGTGTTTTTTTTAACCCTGAAATCTGGTAGGGATTCCACCTTTCCAGATGCACGTCAGAAGCGAGTTTGAGGATTTAAGCCTCAGGAATGGAGCTCTCAGGCCTGATCGTAGAGCGACTGGTTCCTGCCTATTGGGGCATCCAAAGGAGGTGGTGGGATTTGAGCTGGGAGCTGCCGCAGGCCTCTAACCAGTGAGCAGAGTAATTAATAATCCTGCCTAGTGCCTTGGGCGGAGGTTCTCAAAGCACTTTCTAAACCCTCATTGAGCCTCGTGGCAGGAGAGAGCAGTCGCGGGAGCCTTGCGGCTCACCTCCGCGAGCATTGCTACCCTCCCACATTCCAGGAGGGCAAACAGGTGCACGGGGAGATTAAGTGACTTGCCTGCAGAGCCCGAGTCTAGAATATAGGATCCAGGTGTCCTGGCGGCGGTCGTATTGCTTCAGCCGCAATTCTCAAACTCGCCAACGGAGGGAGCCATTGAACAGGAGCAGATCCAAGAGGCTTCCTCAGGGTCTGAGGTTCCACGGGTTCCGGGGGGTGCCTGGCGGGGGCTGTGCCATGGTGGGGGTGCCTGGCGGGGGCTGTGCCGTGGGGGGGTGCCGCATGGCAGTGTCGTGGTGGAATACTGAGCCCCGCCCAGAGGCCGTACCGGGGACAGTGGCCGGCGCTGGCTGTGTTTTGATCTCAGCAGCGGGCACATGGTTCTCTGGATAAACCATCACAGAGTGGCACAGCTTTCGGGTGCTCGGAGATACCCACTCCAGCAGCTGGCACTTGCATGGTCCAGTGCGTCTTGCCACGCAACCCAGGTATAATGGTCCTATGCGATTCCAACTCATGCCTGCATTGGTAGCGTCCGTGGCTGCACAGCTGTGATATCGGTCTGCAGATCAATGCAGCTATGGGGTACGCAGCAGCTACCCCAGACGTTTCATCTGTCTTCAAAGCACTTTCCAAACTAATTAGTCAACTAATTGCGGGTTAACTAATTAAACTCTCTGATGAGTTAGGCACGGAAGTCTTAGCCCTGCTTCATATGTTCGGGAAACTGAGGCACAGCGGTGAAGTGTTTTCCCACTGAGGGGAACTAGCGTCAGCCCTGGGACTAGGAGCCAGGCATTGCTGGCTCCCAGCCCTGTGATCAGATGGGGAGGCCACACAGCGACACTCCATTACACAACAGTAAGTAAGAGGCAGTCCAGGGTTTTAAGCCGCCTGCCTGTATCTCGCGTCTCGCTGGAACGAGGTTATATTATTTTGATGGTAAAACCAATACAAAGTAAATTTAAGCGAGGGGGCGGATTGGGAACAAAGCCCTGTCAGGATTTAAATGTCAAAGCCAGGGATTTAACGCAAACCCACCCAGCTCTGTCGTTCGTAGGCTGCGGATGCGGTGGGTGAATAGCTGCTGAAGGCTGAAAGCTACAGATAGGGATGTGTAGAGCAGAGGGGCTCATTGGAAATGGGAGCCAGAGTCTCATGCGGCGTAAATTGGCGTAGCTCCATTGAAGTCATTGGCATGGCGCTGATTTACGCCAGCTGAGGCTTTCTGAGGGACAAAGATGAGAAACACGGTCAATGCTTCAGCTTGTAAAACTGGAAGCCCCGTCCGTGCTAAATAGACCCAGTTGTTGAATACAACAGGAGAGACGTTGTCCCGTTCTATGGCTAGTTAACTGCCCACTTTGGCAAGTGTCAGTCATCTCCCAGCAGCGCTTTCATACTCCTATAAATCAAACGACTGTTTATTTGATGCATAAAATGTCTGAATCGTCAGACGTCCCATCGGAGAGCAGATGCAAAACCAGCCGATAGCTTGGAAGAAAAAGGCCCTGGCTTGTCTGTCTCCCGGCCGATAAATTTCGGTCAGGGGAGGGAAAAAAGATGCTTTTTCCCCCTCTCTTATTTTTTAATGTTTTATTGAGCAGCAGAGGTTCTGCATTTGCCATTGTTCCAGGCAACTCTGCTGCCCGGAGAGAGATAAGGCGGGGAGGAAATAGAGGGAATGTGAAATGAAATTCTCCCAGGTTCGTAACCATCAGATGCTGGCTGCCTGTTTATTCACAACATGTAAAAGGCAGGAGATGGGATTCGGTGGGGAGAGGGGAGCATCTGAAATGTATCCAGGGAGAGAGGCGAAGCTCTTGAACATGGCAGGGCTCTAAGTGTGTGTGTGTGTGTGTACACAAACTGGAGGGGCAGTTAGCAGTGTGTGTACACATGGGCAGGGGCAGTTAGCTGTGTGTGTGTGTGTGTTTACACACTGGCAGAGGCAGTTAGCAGTGTGTGTGTGTACACACTGGCAGGGGCAGTTAGCTCTGTGTGTGTGTGTGTGTGTGTGTGTGTACACAGGCAGGGGCAGTTAGCAGTGTGTGTGTGTTTACACACAGGCAGGGGGGGTGAGTGGAGTGGGAGTGAAGCAGGTGGGTTGATTTGGGGATGTCCGGTACTAGGAAGGCCGGGGGCTCTGTGGGGCTCTGGCTCTGCAGGGTTCTAGGAACGGCCTCGGCTGGGAACTCCTGGGTTTCCTAAACAGGGCAAAGCCCGGCTTGCTCAGTGCTGCGTCCCCAGAGGAGCGGTAACCTGGATCGACCAAAACCCACCTCCCCAGCTTCCTAAGCAGCCCCCCAGCTCCTGAGCTTATCCCTGGGACTCCTCAAATGCTGCCCCTTCCTCCTTCCCGGGTGGACCCCTCCCAGTCTGGAGAGACGCCCACCCCACCCCACCCCAGGCTCGTCGGAGCTGGACCTTGAATCAGACCCCGCAGCCCAGGGCCGGGAGATCCGTGGCCCCGTCCATCATTTGCAGGAGGGGCTTTAAAAATGGCCTTAAAAGGGAGCCGGGCCTGGAGCGGCTCTCCCTGAGCGGCAGGGCTGCAGCAGGTTGGCCGGCGTCCTGTGATGGCCAGCGGAAGACGCGGGAAGCGCAGGGATTGATTACCTGCCTGGAAGCCAAAATTGGGCCTTTATTCTGCGAGCTAAAGAGAAGGGTCAGGGGGCACCTCTCCCAAGCTGTGCTCTGGGCACCCCCAGGCTCTCCCCCCTCTGTCCCACAGCCGGCCTCAGGGTGCATTTGAGCTACAGGAGTAACTCCCTGAGTTGGCAGCAGGAGACACGACACTCACTCAGTATTCAAAGGGCCCAATTCTTCACTCGCGTTGTGCTTGTTTTACATCAGTGAGTTCCGGGGAAGTCGGAAGAAAGGAGCCCGCCTACCCACACATACCCGGTGGGTCCGATTCGCCTCTCACCCCGGGTGGAAACCGGGAGCATCTCCATTGTAGTTAAGGGGGCTGATGTGCGTCACTTACTCCCGGTGCAAATCAGGAGCAACCTAGGACACTGATGCAAAACTAATGAAGTGGGATCTGAATCAGGCGGGTTGGCGTTAGTGGCATTACTCCTGATTTACACCAGCGTGAGAGCCAGAATCAAACCACATCCCCTTCCTCACTCCCCAGAACAGAGACAGGTGCATTGTGTCCAACGCAGGGACCTACACACAGGGGCAAACTTTACTCGTCATCGCTCTGGTGTAAATCCGGAGTAACTCCGCTGCCTTAGATGGCGTTACACGATTGCAGCTGAATCTGGCGCTTGCCTATTCACCAAATAATAGCAAAGTTCCTTCCCATGTTCCAACCTTTTCCCAGCTCCTCCTTCCTTCAGTAAGTGGAAAATGTCCAGTTTCTAAAGCGTTCCGGGACTGTGTGGTGGGGCGGCTCCCTGCCCAGGACACAGATTAATCACCAGGAGCTGATGCAGCGCTCACACGGCCTGTTTGTTCTCAGCCTCCAAAAGCCAGGAGGGCAGAGAGTCCATTTTGGAGCGATCGCCCCTGTCAGATTCTGCGCTGCTGCACTACCTGCCTCCCCTTGGTGCGACCTCTAAGGACGGGGGCGACTGAGCGGCAGTGTGCAAATGTCTCTTCGGATCCCAGCCTCCTGATTGATAGAGGGAGCAGCTCCCCACCACGCCTGCCCGCCACGTTGTGATGCACGGGATTGAGTGCTTTCATATCATATTTTGCCTTGAACAACTTATTTCATGCTGTGCAGGATCCCACCAGCTCCTCCTGCCTTCCCGTTGTCTCTTCTTCAGCGAGGCAGGAGGTGAAAAAGTGAAAAGAAAAGGGACGTTGATCCATATATCTCCCCCAAGCACCATTAGCCTGCCTCCCAGGCCACGTGGCTTCTTTCCCTGATGCAATCTGTGGCTTAACACTGAAAGTTTTGGTGGAAAGGGGGTGTTTTCTTCTACCAGTTGGCTCAAAGATCCCCATGCCATCTTGGTCTCCAGTGTCTGTCCCCACATGCTAATCCCTAGAGATGGCGGAATTTGTTTTCTGCTTTCAGGAAAATTTCTATTGCCACGAAACATTTAACTGTTCCCGATCAGAGGAATCAAAGCGAATGGTATTGTTTTGCGATGACTTCACGGAGAGGATGTTTTCCAGATTGGCAGCTTGAATTGTTTCATTGTGTTCGCAAAAACCAAAAACCCAAAACTTTGACGCTTTGAAGGTTCCAATTCAAAACTTTCTAGATTTTTTGTTTTCATTTTGTGAAGAAAAGATGAGTTTCCGACTGGGAATGGAATCAAATTTCCTCATGTCCTAATTTCCCCTGGGATGAATGTTCCAGGTTCTGAACGGCTCTGTTCATTGCACGGTGATGCTCCAAGTGATTTGTTTTGTGCAAGAAGTTTCCCTTCGCACTCAGCCATTCCAGCAGGCATGTCGCGTTTCCTCCACCACTTCACACTAGGGTTTCATAAATAAAGCCAGAAGGGTTCAAAGCTCATGTTTAACTGGCTCTGTCTCCTCCGTGCTCCCAGCTGCACCAGCGCTGTTGGGGGATTTCCTGCAACGAGCCGACTGCCCTTCCAGCAAATGTTCCATGCTCCTGAAAAACCAACTGTGGCAGGGTGCAGCGTTAAGGCGGCTGTGCAGAAAGTGCATGGAGGCTGCATCAGTTGTGGGGGATTTGGGTTGTTGTGCCCCTTGTCTCTAGCGTTCTTGCCAGGGGTGAGACCTTAACTGAGCGGTTTCTAGCTTTGTAACACTTGAGTCCCTATGTTTTGGGAGTATAGGGAGAGCAGAAGGTGCTGCTATGCAGCGGCAATCTTTGCTCCTGAACAAATGTTTTTTGTAAGTGACCAAGATAAAGGCCAGAATTTTATCCTGGGGTTTATGGGTCAAACCCAGTGTAGCCAGTAATACCTGGTGTAAGCAGAAAAATCAGCTCCGGTAGCTGCAGCTGCCTGAGTGAAACGTTACACCTGAGTGGGCCTGTCATTTTTCCAGGCGAAGGCAGCAATGTACATGCAGACAAACTGATAGATCTTAGCATCTCCAACCGGGAGAGCTCTAGGGTGACCAGACAGCAAGTGTGAAAAATCGGGACAGAGGGTGGGGGGGTAATAGGTGCCTATGTAAGAAAAAGCTCCAAAAATCGAGACTGTCACTATAAAATCTGGACATCTGGTCACTGTAGCTAGCTCTGTCTGGCAACGGCTGAGGGCTAAAAGACAGTGAATGTTTTAAACACCTGGATCTTTTAATCAGTGTTGAGTTGCAATGGATTTTTTCAGGAAGATGAGGAGGTCAGGACCTTAACCTGGCTTCTCTTCCAGTCTTGTTGCTGACTAGCTGGAAGGGGAAGCTCACCTGGGCCTGTCTTGCAAGGGGGCTGGGAAGGTGACTTAGTGTCGGTACAGTGCTTTGAGGTGCTTGGATGGAAGATGCTACAGGATAGCGCAGTACTATGAGAGCGGGTGGGGAAGTTTTTGATGAAGCGTTTTGGTGGAAGATTCCCATTTGCCAAACCATGAGGTGCTCCTGGGGGAGAGGGGAGAGGGTTGCTTTGGATGAATTTCCCACTTGCAAAAAGTTTTGGGAAATTTTTTTGAACTGGTCAGTGTCCCGTTTTGACATTTTTAAAATGAAAAAATAAATCAATTTCAGGTCAAAACAATTTTTGTTTCGAAATTTGAGTTCATTTAGAGTTTAAAAAAAATATTGAAGCTTGAAATCAAAATGAAATGATTCGATTGACCCCAATCCAAACCTTTTTTGGATGTCCCAGTTGCAAACACTTTTGAGACTTTGGCTCTTTGTCCTCATTTGGGACAGGAACAGTTTTTTAAATCTCAGTTTCTCCCGGAGCTGGAAAACGTTTTCCTGCCCATCTCTAATTATCTTCGGTGTCGAGTGGGAATGACGAGCTCCATTGTTTGTACTTCCCCAAAGACCTGAAAGTGGTTTATAACCTGGTGCTCGTTTTCCCATTCTTAGCCACGAGTGTTGTACTGCTGCTTTAAAAGTCACCGGTGTCTGGTGACTGGAGAAGGAAGTGAGGCCCAGGACTCCTGGGTTCTATTCCTAATTCGATCCTGGGCAAGATTCTTCAGCTGTCTGTGTCTGTTTACCCCATTGTGGTAGGTGCTGTAAAAGACACTGAGAGACGGTCCCTTGCCCTGAAGAGATTGTTCTACACGGACAAAGAGTGGGAGGAGAAACTGAGGCAAGGACAGGTTAAGTAGTTCCACAGCTGAGAACAGAACTGCCAGTCCAAAGACCACAGTGAGGTGTCCGCTGGCATCTCAGGTCTAGCATAGGAGGAGGGCTGATCCCAGCTCAGCCGTACAAGCAAAGGGGATGGCTCACTTGAGGATCCCCTGTTCTGTTCATTCCCTCTGGGGTACGTGGCGTTGGCCACGGTTGGTAGACAGGATACTGGGCTAGATGGGCCTTTGGTCTGACCCAGTTCTTAGGTTCTTATGCATGTTCCTAACCACGTCTGAGTTAATTGCAAATCCACCAGCTCTGCTCTCCCCTCAAGAGGCTGAGTTGATGCGCTTGCTGCTTTTCTTGAGGTGATGTAGCTCTCACCTGGGTTATTAAAGCGTGAAATTTACATGGTTCTCAGGCTTTTTCTGCTGAGCTGGGAGAAATCCAAGCCCTGGATCTCTACCCTCCCTCTAAACAGGCCCAGCTGCCACTGAGTGAGTGAGAGACGCATTTCAAATTAACCTTTCCCTCGCTGCGATCCTAGGCCCAAGTGCATCCCAGAGGAGCACGGCTCTCCAGGCTGATTACCATAAACGTGCTTGGAGGTTGGCCCTGTCTAAGAAACAGGCCTGGGGCAGCTGTGAGAGACCAGATCACCCCCCCACGACCCCACCCATGTGCTGCTGGCTACTCCTTCACCCCACTGCCCTGGTCTGGCCATTAGAACGTTAGGGCCTTAAGTGTCTCGTAGGGTGCAACCCAGAACAGTGCTCATTAAAATCAGAATAGTTACTGGGCAGAATGACCATTTCAGCCCAGAAAGCGAGCTGGCCGTGAAGGGACCTCCCAGAGGCCTAATCACAGAATATCAGGGTTGGAAGGGACCTCAGGAGGTATCTAGTCCAACCCCCTGCCCAAAGCAGGACCAACCCAAACTAAATCCCCAAATGGCCCCCTCAAGGATTGAACTCACAACCCTGGGTTTAGCAGGCCAATGCTCAAACCTAAACCCTCTGTCACCCAGATGCCCTCAGCATCTCCTGGCTGGTCAGTTGCTCGCCGTCCTGCAGTCTTTCTCGGCAGGCTTGAAGCTGCAGGTGGCCAGCTGGCACGGCAACGTTCTCCTTCACTGGAAGGGACGGCTGTTTAATTACACGTTAAGTAACATGCAGCGGCGTCAGGAGAATGTGCCGTGTCATTACAAGGTAAAGACATAATGTATTTGGCTCCTAAGCTGCCGAGCAAGTTGTGCGGGAGCTGCAATGACTGGCCAATGTGGTGGAACAGCCATTTGGCCAGACGTTTGAGAGCACTTCTTGCGACACTAACACACTGTTGTTGAAATCCCGGCCAAAGCGCAGCAAGCCTCAAGGCGTGAGACAAAGGCAGTGTGGCCGCCCGGGCGCCTGTATGCACGAGTCTGCCCACCGGCTGCTTCCCCAGTGCTGGGTTCCTGGCTGGCTTGAGAGGAAGAGTTGGTCTTGTCAAAGTGCTGGATTCGGAGACCAGGGCTTCACCACTGACTCCCTGAGTGACCTTGGGCAGGGGACCGAGGCATGGAGAGATGAAGTCAAGTCAACCCCAAACATGCCAAAATCAGACGCCAGGATCCCCCGATACGGCGATTGGCTTAGAACCCTTGAGGCTTTAAAAATGCTATTTTTTTTTAAACATGCCTTCTGTTTTTCAAATCTTCAGGTTCACGTTTTCCAGGTTTTTTTCAGCCACCATGAGGGTTAGAAACAGACACTTAAAATCTTGCCTTGCATGTAAAAATAGGACATAACCCCGGGACTGCAGAACCCTGAGACTTGAAGATCAAAACCAAACACCACGAGAGTTGGCAACACTGGCTCCATGTCCACTCTGTTTCGATTGGGACTCTCTCCGGGGCAGAGGTTCTCACGGTCTTTGGACAGCAGCTGGCACAATGGTGCCCAGATCTCAGCTGGGCCTCTGGGCACTACTGGAATATAAAGACTCCTCTAGATTCCATCGGGCTCTGGATAAGCCCCCGTGTTGTCAATGGTGTCGCTCTGGATTGGCGCTGTGGTAACAGGAGGTGCAGCTGGTAACTGTCAACGTCCATTGGGCAGCAGCGAGGCGGATGGGTATGAGAAGGCGAAGTCTGCTTCCAAGACTGTAGCCGTTTCGGGAACGTGGCCAATATCTCAAATGGGAAGCCATTGATCTGATCAGACTTGGGAAATTTGCTTTATGGGTGCTGGTGCAGAGGGAAATCACAGTAAAAGCTGACAGGGTTTGAAAGCCAGGAGCTGGAGAAACTTGACATGATATAATCCTCCTTCCTCCACGTAAAAATATCCCCATTGATGCAATATGTAATGCTGCAATATTGCATTTCTAGAGCCCATTCTTGTATTTCTTTAGCCTTTAGACACCCCTGCTGGGCTCGGGGACCCTTGGGCTAGGGCTGTACAAACACATAGTGAGAGAAAATCCTGACAGTCTACAAGCCAGACAAAGGTTGTGAGAAGGGAAGCATTATAGATGGGTGTGGCACAAAGTGGCTAAATGACATGGCCAGGGTCACACTGGCAGTCTGTGGCAGAGAGAAATTGAAGCAAGGTGAAGTGAGTCCGAGTCGTTCCCTTCCAAGCAAGAATGTCAAGCCATTTAATCAATTTAAACCTCACAACACCTCCCTTCCACAAGGTGTGGCTCATTATCCTGGCGTCACATGGGGAAACTAAGGCACAGAGCGATTAAATGACTTGCCCGAGGTCCCATAGCGGGTCAGTGGCAGAGCTGAGAGTAGCTGTGAGCCGTGCCATCTCGAGCATCCACTCCCCCCTGACTAAGATGAGAAACCCAGCGTGACACATAAGGAGCCACACAGACCCAGTGCCGGTTTGCTCCCAGTAATAAAGGAGCGAATCGCAAACAGAGGGGAAGTGAGTGACAAACGATGGGATTTTAATCTCCTCGCCCAGGCCCCATGTGTAAGTGGGATTGTGCATGAGTAATTCCATCCATTTTTAATAGCGGCCCCTAGAGCGAAATCAATCAGGCCAGGCCTCTGAGTTTCCCGAACATGATGCGATTTCATTTAAGAACACGCCGTTCAGAACAGCCGCTCCCCAAGGCAGGGGGCTAACAGCGCTGCAAGGGGGATGGCGGTCGGGGAGGAGGGCAGGGGATAAAGGGAGGTGCCAAGGGCCGGTGAGAGACAGCACCTGATGGGAGAACTGGTTACGGGCAGTGGAGAGGAGGGGGTATTTGTGCCATCCATTTGAGGCTGAAGGAAGCAGGGCTGGAAGAAAGCACTCAAGACGACTGAGAGTTTTTTAATGAAACTTTTTTTGTCAGGAAATGCCGGTTCGCCGGAGCTGGTCCACTTTGTATAAATAATTAAATATTCCTGGGGGCAACGAGAGAGAGAGCAACTCTATTTCCCAGCAATCCAGGCATTTACCTAGGACGTGGGAGATGCAGCTTCAAGCCCAGATTGGGCAGAGCAGGGATTTGAACCTGGGTCTTTCACCTCCCCGGTGAGTGCGCTGCGTAAGGGGCAAGCAGCTATTCTAGGGTGGGTGTCTCTTGCTCTTGTTTTGGGGTTTTTTTGGCACAAAAGGTCTCATTTTCATTCCACGTCAGAATGAAAGTAAATTTCAAAAGCTCAAAATTGTTCGTTGCATGGAATTCTTGTTTTCTGGCCAGCCCTATAAATCAGCTAGAAAGACTTGCGTTATTTAAGAGTGAGGGTTGCTACTGGAGTAGGGTCCCAAAGAATGAGATGGGAACCTTTCCATTCAGAATGGCTGTCGGTCTAAAATATCAGCGGCACCCACGAGGCGTTGGGCTCGGTGCAGGAATCTCTGAGGACTCCCCCCCCCCCCCGGCCTGCATTAAGCAGGAGCTTAGAGAAGATGATCACATGATCCTTTTTGATTGTAACCATCTAGGAATGGGGCTGGATCCAGTTTCAGTCCGGCTGTTGTGAACTGAAATGCCAGGAGATTTCGATTCCCCAAGGGGCTGGAATCGTTTGCGGCTCAATCAGATTCTGCCCTGAAATACTGCTCAGATGTCAGCCCGGCTCCACTCACAGCTCTGGAGAGAGGGACGCAGTGACGGGAGTTTCTAGGAATAGCTTTGAAAGGGGACTGATTGGTATTCTGCGCACTGCCGGCTCCATTCATGGAAGGGGACCAGAACACTTAATAAATATTAGCTAAGCCTTGTGAAACCCTTGGCGCGAGGGAAGGGATATATACGGATCACGTCTTCTATTGCTGCGCTGGAAAGCGGACACCTTTGGGGTGGAACAGCGGCGCTCCGCAGCAGCACGTGTGAACTCTGCACAACAGGACGTGAAGAACATTGGATCGAGGGGCAAGTGCTCACACCAGGCTGGAATCGCCTGAGCTGAAACTAGGCCAGGACCCACTGGGTTTATAATGTCACTAACTGGCATGAAAATGCCCCCTATAAATGGCCAAAAATATTGAGGACCTCGGCTTTCCGTGTCCTGTGCTGGGACAGCACCACCCTGGCGTTACCGTTGGTAAGATCACACCCTTCTGAGTCAGCGCCCTCCCGCCGGCATTCCCTTTGGAGGTCTCTGAAATGCCTTGGGAACACATCCTCTCTCCAGCTCCTCACCAGACTCCGGGAGAGCCTCTGTCGCTGGTTTCACACTGAGCCCAGCGCAGGCTGAGGCCGGGTGCTGGGAATGTGGAGTGGCTCTCCAGACAGTGAAGCTCTTTCTTATTCACCTCGCCAGGGAGTCTTGGGTCCAGATCCTCAGAGGTATCGCGGTGCCTAACTCCCATGGAAACCCCTGATACCTTTGAGGATCTGGGCCCTCGTGCTTTGAGTTAAGGAGAAGCTTCTACCCTAAGGCTCTGGTCTCTCATCCACTAACAATCCTGGCTTTGCCCTCCTTAGCTTCGGAGTTCTCACACGATCGCTGCCCAGCTGCAGGGAAAGGCACCTGGGATAGTGTTAGCGTCACCCCTGGCTGCCTGCCATCCCAATGCACAAGGCTTACAGGGACGTTACGGCCCCGGCAGCGTGATGTTGCTGTTTCCTGGCAGACTGCCCAAAGGTACCCGCAGCCGCCCTCTTTATGGAGCACACGTGGGTCTCGTTTGGCCCCTGAACCAGCCCCAGTTCAGCCAGCGGCGGTCACCGTAACAGCCGTCAGTGCCCACTCCAAGCGTAGGCAAGGAAAGCTGCATTCGCACCAGCTGAATCTGTCCCCGTTTCAAGCGAGCACGCCAGGGTGGTTCCGCTCAGAGTTTGCGTTCGTGCAGCTGCCTGGGTTGCTTGAATCCCAAGCAGCGATGTTCTCCCGGAGCTCTCCCATACCCCAGTCGCAGCCAAAAGCTTCAGGACCTTCCTTCCCATCCAGGGTGGTGGAAATCTCCTCATGATCCTGCTCCCCAGGGGTCCTGACCCCCAGCTTGGGAACCTGTGCCCTAGAGAGAGACAACTTCTCGGCCCAACCCCGATGGCCCAAATCCTTAAAAGTGGGGAGTGATGCCCAACCGGAGACGCTTAAAGGGGCCTAGAAAGGGCTGAGCCTCCGTCCATTGGAAAATCAGGGACCTTTAAGTCATCTCAAGTTGGGCCTCTAGAAAGAGAGACACTTGCAGGCCCCAGTCTGTGTGTGTGATGCATCCCTTTCCTGACGACCTTAGGGGCTGTTCTTTCGACCCACCCACAATCCTCGGCAAACTCTGGCTAACGTGTCAGCCACCTCTTCTGCAAGGGGAGGCAGGAAACATTAGCTCTGTCTGATGGAAATGCAGCCAGGCGGGAGAGAGCAAAAGGCTAACGTTGGCTGGGTAGCTGCTAAAACTTCGACCAGGGCTGCATAACACATCATTTAAGATGATATTTTTTTTTATGCTGAAATGGAAGAAAGCAGCTGCTCTCTGTACAAACAAAATTAGGGCAAAGGAGGAAAGTCATTTTGTAAAAGATACCGGGAGATGCGGGAGAGGAGATGGCGAGGAGACAGATGAATAAACACAATCTACATAGAAACAGATAAAAAATTCAATTTCTCCGCGCACACATCCCCGGTCTCCGTTTCTCTTTCACACCGTACAGACACACTCCTACTTCGGCGTCAGTGCTCGGGCATCCATCTGGAACGTGGGAGGCAAATACAATGATCGTATTCTGTCGTGAACACGCAGCGACGTTTTCTCCAATTATGGTTTAATAATTCCTCAGAATTAGACTTGGTCTCGAATAATATTTTGTTCTCTTTTCCCCGCTGTTTGAATTTTGTGCTGCTGGAAGGTGACAATGACATTCCTTACAGCCATGCTCACAGGCCCAAGTCAGGATCCGAGCCCCATTGTGGGAGGAGCTGTACGCACGACAGCTCTTGCTCTAGAGAATGTAATGCTCTAAATGGACAAGAACGATGGAGGCTGGGAGAAAGCCAGCCCAGAGATATGGAGGTCAGAAATCTCAGAAGGGCTCTAAGGAGGTATCAGAATTGCCGATGATCATACGGCAGCCCTGCCTGGGGTGCCCTTCAGTGGCAGGCTGCAGCATGACAGGCACACCTGCCTCAGTTTCCCCTTCAGGGTCCCCAGAAATGGTCCTTAAAACCTGTGTGTGTGTAGATGGATGGATGGATGGATATCCTTGTAGGGTTAGCTTATTACAAAAGTCCCCTGCATTTAAATCATAACAAGCCCCACCCAGCATCTCATTGCCCCATCCTTCAGCCATCTCGGATCCTCTGGCTTCAGCTCTCTGGCTCAGCGTTAGCAGGAACCTCTCTCTTTCCAGGCAGGGCCTGAAAAACTTTTTGCTCTGAGCAGGTTTCCCCAGAGATCTTCTCCAGTCTCCTGATCGCTGGCCATCCCCTAACTCACCCAGTCTGTCAGACACTCCTTCAGGGCCCCACCCTCTCTAGGGCCCAGGAGCCCGCTTCTCAGCCTAATTAGGGGGGCAGGATGCACTGGCCTCTTTCCTCTTAAAGGGCCATACCCTGTGCTACCAACTCTCATGATTTTATTGGGTGTCCTGCAATATTTGATTTTATTGGGTGTCTTAAAGCCGCAGCTCCTGGACTGATACTATTATGTCAGCATCTCAGTTGCATTTAAAACAAAAATTATTAGTGCTCATTGTTGTAGAGAGAAGCTTGAAAACATGAATCCTAAAGGCTCAAAAATCAGAAAAGACAGGAAAACAACCCCAACGACATTAAAAAAAAAATCACATGGTTTTTGAAGTGATTTTTGTAGCCGTGGGGTTGGCAGTCTTGCGCGGCGCCTCGTACCTTCCCACTTTTGATCCTCATCCCAGCGCAGCCGAGTTAGATGTTGCAAGGTTGGGTGATAACAGTTGTAAGGTAGGTCAGATTTTTGATTTTTGCATTCCCTGCTCAGCAGCGTGTTGCACAAATCTAAGTTACACATAAATAGGAACCTAACGAGACCAGCTACAAGGGTTCATTCAAATGATCTGATCTAGAAGTAATTCATTGGCTCAGGAGCTGTGTAATGGCAATAGCTGGGAATGGCACCGTGTCCTCTGCTTTACCACACACACAGAATAGGAAATTCTAGCTCTAAGCAAGGAGCCATCTGGGTCTCAAAGCTGGCAGCTGGTATTTCAGTGAGGTACAAATGGGTGGAATTGTCAAAAAGCCCCAAAGTGATTTAGGAGCATGGGTCCGGTGGCCTTTGTGTGCTTAATACTGGCCTCTTTGTAAAGTGCTTTGAGATCTACTGATGCCAAGTGCTAACGAAGAGGGAGGTTTTACTCTTAAGTCACTTTGGTGCCTTTTGAAAATTTCGCCCACTGGTACCTAAGTGAGTTAATAAACCCTGCCTCTCTCCATAGATATCAAGGCGCTTACAAAGGAGGGCAGTGTTATGAGCACAAATCCCATTGACTTCTGCTCCTCGGCCACTTAGTCCTTTTGCAAACGCCCTTGATATGTGCTTTTATTTGTCAGTGGTAGCTGCTGTAGGTTGTATCTCCTAGAGGCGCCAGCAGGCCCCAGCGGCGATGTGGGCTGTACTGGGCTGGGCATTGTACATGCACGCATGAGACGGTCCCTGTTCCAGGCAGCTCACAGTCTAAATAGATCAGACAGACACAGGGTGGGAGAAAGGAGCTGATGGAGAACGGAGGGACAGAGAGGCTCACGCAGGCAGTCTAGGGCAGAGCCAGGAATCAAGCCCACACTGCCAGGCTACCAGCTGACCATTTTATCACCATAGACTACCTACGCTAGACAACGCTGGGGTATTAATTAGTAGGGGCCCCATTGTGTTAATGATTGTACCCGTAGTTACAAAACTAACCATAGCTACAAAACCCGTGAGCAGAAACTCAGTGGCTGCCCACTGGCCTTGAAGGTAGAACTGGCAAACATCATCTTTGGTCCACACTCAAGAGAATTCTCTTTCCAGCCCATCTTATCAATTCAGTCCCAGTGTCACAGGACTGATCCAGGCTCTTTCTGGCTTTCCAGGCTGTCATAGCAGTTTTCACTGGAGATTTGTCCTCTCGCCTATTTGCTTGTCCTCAGAAACTTTTGAAAGCATTGAGCCCACTGCCCTCAGGCCTCCTCGTGTCTGGACAGTGGCCTGTGTAGGACACTTTTTCGGTACGCTGCGTGGGGAGTCGGATGTGATGGCTCTGTTCAATATTAACAGCAGTTGCTTGTCTGTTTTTCAGAGCTGGCTGCTAAAAGTTCTCGGCCACGTCCGCTCCGCGAGGAGAGGGGAGTGGGGGGTTTTGCTGGGAGTGGAATGATGCCCAGGTTCGTAATGCCTGGGCAGGATAGTGTGTCAATTGTGGCAATGGTGAATTACTCCGAATGTGTCTAGCTTCAGCTCCCAGCTGCCTGGCAGATTGTGGATGTACCTGTGGCCAGTGGGACATACCTAGGATGGGAGCTAAGTGGGGCTTTGCTGGTTTTATCCTCCCCGCTGTGTGTGTGTGTGTGCCCCAGGTTGCACTCCCTGTCCTCCTAGTGCATGGTGCATGTGTGAGGGGGAGGAGCCGCATGGTATGCTCCCCCCCCCATGGGAAACTCAGAAATAAAACTCAATATTGTTATGTGCAAAAAATAAATCAATGAAACCAAAGCAACACGATTTTCCTGATCTGTTTAAAGGGCAGCGGAGCATGGAAATGAGCTCCCTCGGCTCCCGCTGCTGGAAACGCGTGCCGTGCGCCACCAGGAAGGGGAGTCGTGACGACTGCCATCTTCAGGGCATGAGTGGCAGGGTGCGTGGGCTGCCTGCCGTCCCAGGGGAGGAAAGAGAGGGACATCGGGTTGGGGGGAAGGTTTGGGAATAAGGATCAGGGCTCTGCGATTGTCTGAATCTTTGCACCAAAATCTCAGCTAGGTCATGGGCAGGGCTTGATTCTGCAAGGTGCTGAGCACCCTGAGTTCATCAGTGGGAGCCCCTCACCTGATCAGCTCCTTAGGGTATTCCAGTGGGGAAATCAAGCTTCAGGGGATAGCTCAGGACTCTCCCTGCAGGTGCACTGCTAACGAGGAGCCAGGCAATAGCACTGCAGCTGGGCAAAGAGACTCTAGTATCTCAGCCACTGGGTGAGGACAGAACAGAGCAGGCAGCTGCTGTTTTCAGGCCAGGGTCCTGCCTTCATTTCAGTAACCAGGAGTCTGGCCAGGAACTTCCCCAGGACTAGGATAGGGACCTGAAGGGAAACACAGGGGCTGGAGTTAAGAGTAGAAAGGATGCTCTAGAATCAGCATTGCTGAGTCAAACCAGTCTCGTGATATTTGGTGTTTTTCTGAAAGCTCCAGCTGCTGGAGTCATGGGATTTAGGAGGGGGAGAATCTCAGCTTTTGTTAAAAAAAAGATAGAATAAGTTTCTAGCCCTCGTGGGTGCAGAGAAAAGCTTGAAAATGTGACCTTTAAAAGCTCCAGACTCCGACAGCCGATAGCCACAACCCAGCACTCATGATTTTTAAGCCAGTCAGGCCCTGATTTTGAATGTTTGGGGCTGGCAGTGCTGGATAATAAAAGCTGCCTGTTTCCTCCTTTGCACCCCTTGGCTAGCCTGAGTCTGTGTGTGGGCTCCTAGGCTAATCCGCGTGCTCCTGTGCTTGGTGGCAATAGTTCATAGAGGGGATGGGACGATGGGACTGCCTGCAATTGCATATGGCCCATCTGTGACTGCTTTGAGCAAATATCTCCACTGGCCAGGGAGGGGATGCTCCTGGGGAGGGCTCTGAGTTACTGCGCAAATGCTTTCCCAGGTGTCTGGCTGCTGGGTCTCGTCCACGTGCCGCTGTATTTGGGGGCCGGGACGGAATTTCCCCCCAGGTCAGATTGGCAGAGACCTTGGGGGGGTTCGCCTGCCTCTGCAGCATGGGCCATGGGTTTGAACCTGAGTCACTGGTAGCTTCTCGGTAACTCTGAAGTCTTTACATCGAGATTTGAGGACGTCGGTAACTCAGGCGGAGGTTCTGGGCCGACTGCGGAAACGGGCGGGTGTGTGAGATTCTGTGGCCTGGGATGTGCAGGAGGTTAGACTCGATCACGATGGTCCCTTCTGGTCTTAGTCGGAGTCTGATCTCGTACGGCGGCTGGCGGGCACTGCGACCCTCTCCTGCTGTTCCAGTCCTGGGACTCCCCGCACCACTCTGCCAATAACCCCCCAATCCTAACTACAGCCCTCGCTGGTATCCCAGGCCTGGTCCTCCCCACTGCTCTGCCAATGCACCTCACTCTGGAGCACCCCCTGCTCCTGGGGGAAGGGTTCTGTCCTCTGGGAAACGGCCAGATGTTACCATGTGATTGAAGAGAGCTTCCTGCTCCCAACCCTGGATCCGGGACTCTGCTAGTGAGTGAATCCATTGCGTTCCCTGTTTCCCTTCCCTCTCCTGCCTTTGCCCCTATCCCTTTGGAATCCACTTGCACCCGTTGCTCCTTGCGGGAAGCTGGCTGATTTTTGAGGCCTGTGCAAGTGCTCCTGAGTGGTTTGTTAAGAGGCATCGGTATAATTAAAGAGAGGAGAGAGAGTAGAACCGTGTCAGCCAGAGGCTCCAGAACCCTTTTATCTGCCACGTTTAAAAAAAGACAAAAAGCCGTAATTCTACCCCGGCATGGAATTAATCACGCTGCAAAGTAGCCCTCTGGGCGTGAAGATATTCCTGCTTGCTGGACATGGCTGCGGAGTGCCCCGTCAGGGATGGTTTATGTGCAAAGGACAAAGCAGAGCTGTGCCGAACTTGTGGGGTTTGTTGCTGCAGCTGGAGCGGTTGCGTAACCATTCCCTTCTGTTCAGATCGGCCCAGGTTCGTGTGATCACCCCGGCTGGTCAAACATCTTCCGGCAGAACTTCTTTTCGATGGGAAATGGAAGTTTTGGACATCATGACATTTTTGCAGAAACCGTCTGCTTTTCTTGAACTGTGGTTTGGTTGGGAAACAGTTGGCTGGAGACTGCCCGACGGTCATTTGAAAACGAAGTACTTGGGTTTAGAGAAAAAATAACTCTGGCAGCAATGCACTTTGGGTGTGTGTGGGTGTGTGTGTGTGTGTGTGTGTGTGTGTGTGTGTGTGTGTGTGTGTGTGTGTGTGTGTGTGTGTGTGTGTGTGTGTGTGTGTGTGTGTCCCCAAATCTATGCAGTTTGTTTTGGTGTTAAAATTGCACAAGTGATGCTGTTGGTCTTCAGTTCTGTGATGGCTGATTTCCCCCCCCCTTTATGTAAAACTAACATTTGGGGTACAAACCATTTGATCTCCGTCGGCGAGTGTTGTGTGCAGCCCAGGGCTGACTTTCGGCTGAGTGACTGACACGTCAGTGGGGTTGTAATGTGGCAGCTTGCCCCTTTGTGTGCCTCCGTCTGAGGATACCACTCAGTCCTCCCTGCAAAATGCTCTTGGTTCCACTGAGGGAAAACCCTGGGTGACAGCTGAGTATTGATTTAATATTGCTGGTTAAAGTGGGTACCGCTAGAAAGGCGCAGTTCCCTGCTCCAAAGCCAGATGAGATCTAAAAAGGATGGCCCAGTGGTTAGGGCACTAGGCAGACATGGGTTAGAGTCTCTGCTCTGCCACAGACTTCCTGGTGACCATGGGCAAGTCATTTAGCCTCCCTGTGCCTCAGTTCCCCACCTGTAAAACCGAGATCGTAGCACTGCCCGGCCTCACAGGGTGTTGGCAGGGTAAGCGTGTTAAAGATGCTCAGCTCCTGCGATAAGGGGGGGGCAGATAAATACCATAGACAGTCAGTGGGAAAATGTGCTGGGCCTGGGATCAGGCCCACGCTGGTGTTGGCCGTGGCTAGGCAGGGCTGTGGATCAGGTCCGCACGTGGCATTGGCTATGCTCGAGATTAGCCGGGGCTCATGCTGTTCGTTCAGTTTATCTCTAGGCTCTGGTAGCTCTGCTCCCTTCCCACTCAGGAGGGATTTCTGCTCTAATTCAGTCCGTCTGAGTGGGAAGGTAAGTTTCATTTTCAGACCCATCGCTGCTTTCCATTTACACCTCCGCCCCTGCAGCTCCCCACGGCTCCATCTTCCCCGATTCCCCCTCCGTCCTCCCTCGTTCCCCAGCCCTGACCTTCCCCTCCTCCTCCTCGAATTCAGCACCACACATGCCAGTGAGCAAAGAGCTGTTTGCTAGGCTGCTAACGTGGAGAGTCGATAATTTCCCCTTCAAGCAATTAAGACAAAGCCATTTCTCCTCAATCAGCCTATTTGAATATGGAAATGATTTTTAATTACTCGGAGTCAATATCATTTTATCACTAAAATGTGTTTGAATTAGGTTTGCCTGTATTTGCAGGGAACCTAATAAGCTGCATGCACATTTGCTCCAATGCGTGGTTTGCAATGGTCTCATTACGGTAGGAAGGCTCTGCCCTTTGAGGGGGTGGAGCTATTTAATGTCTGAGCTCCTGATGGAGTGTGAAATACTGCCAGTTATTCCTTCTTTCCGAGCTAGGGCATCCCTCCTCCTCCATGCCTGGCGCCGAGAGGGCGGGGGACCCTTTCCAGGGTGGAATTTTCCACGGTCAGTGCTTTGTTCTCTCTGTCCCGCACTGGAGGGTGCTGTCTCCTCACACCTTCCCACCAGAATCCCACAGGATGGAAATGGGGCACGCGGCCAGCTGGGCACCGTTAATAGGTGGCAGGTTGAAAACAAGCAGAAGGAAGTTCTCGCACCACGCACAGTCAACCTGTGGCACTCCTTGCCAGGGGATGTTGTGAAGGCCAAACATAGAGCTGAGGTCAAGAAAGAATTAGATGAGTGGATGGAGGATAGGTCCATCGATGGCTATTAACCAAGATGGTCAGGGATGCAACGCCAGGCTCTGGGTGTCTCTAAACCTCCAACTGCCAGAAGCGGGCAATGGGCAACAGGGGATAGATCACTTGATTACCAGTTCTGTTCATTCCCTCTGGGATACCGGGCATTGGCCACCGTTAGAAGACAGGACACTGGGCTGGATGGACCATTGCTCTGACCCAGTGTGGCCGTTCTTATGAGGCCCCCACCCCGCCCTGGCAGGGGGCCGTTTCTCTGCTTGCTTTACCTGTAAAGGGTTAACAGGCCCACAGGGAAAAAAAAAGGAGTGGCCACCTGACCAAAAGAGCCAATGGGAAGGTCGGACTTTTTAAAATTGGGAAAGAAACTTTCCCTTTGTCTGTTGTTCTCTGGGCTGCAGGGCTGGAGCAGCCGTGCTGTGTAAGGTTTGAACCAGGTATGAAAATTCACCTTCCATACCTAGCCGAAATGATTTGCATAGGGAATGGTTAGTTAGACTCAATCAGTTTATTTTTTACTTTGGGTTGTGGATCTCCTCTGTGCTAACCCCAGGTGCTTTTGTTTGCTTGTAACCTTTAAGCTGAACCCCCTCCCCCCCCCAAGCTAGTTTGGGTGCTTCATTTTTGGAATTGTTTCTTTTAAGATCTAGCAAAAAGCCTAAGTTCCAGATGTAATTTTTTCCTTTTTGTTTTTAATAAAATTTACCTTTTTTAAGAACAGGATTGGATTTTTGGTGTCCCCTAAGAGGTTTGTGCATGTTGTTTAATTAGCTGGTAGCCAAGGCTAATATCCTTTGTTTCCTTTCTCAGCTCTTCCCCGGAGCGGGGGTGAAAGGGCTTGAGGGTACCCCACAGGGAGGAATTCCCAAGTGCTCCTTCCTGGGTTCAAAGGGTTTTTTGGGGGGGCGGGGTTGTATTTGGGTGGTGGCAGCTTTTACCAAGCCAAGGTCAGAGAAAAGCTGCAACCTTGGGAGTTTAATACGAGCCTGGCGTGGCCAGTATTAATTTTTTAAATCCTTGCAGGCCCCCACTTCTGCGCTCAGAGGGACAGAGTGGGGATTCAGCCTTGACAGCATCAGCCCGCAAGACAGGCGCAGTCTGCATGGCTTAGCCTCTTGCCTCAATATCTCCCCATGCCCAGCAAGTCCAGCCAGCCAAATGTGCTGGGCAGCGAGGGAGAGCGTTGTGCACATCCTCTGCAGCGGAGAGGTGGTCTGCACGGTCTACAGCTCCCTGTAGCTAGAGCACTGAGATACAGGAGCTCTGCATTCAGTTCCTGGCTCTGCCACTGCTTCCCTGTGTGACCCTGGGCAAGTCATTGTCCCCAATCTTCTCTGTGTGTATTCCAGCCATTTCTCCCATCCTTTAGCTGTCTGGTCTATTTAGATTGCAAGCTGGGGCAGGGACCATCTCTTACTAGATGTCTGTACAGCGCCTGGCACAATGGGGCCTGAACTCAGCTAGGGGATTTCTAGGGCCCAGATTCACAAAGTTTAGCTGCCTAACTCCCATTGAAATTAAGGGGAATTAAGTGCCTAAGTACCTTTGAGGATCTGGGCCTACATGCTACCAGAATATAAGCAAATAGGTGCATTTCTCTTGGCCAGCTGGGAGAGCATTACCCCTGTTTTACAGGTGGGGAAACTGAGGCACAGAGCTATGACGTGACACACCCCAAGCATGTGGAAGAAGCACAAATTGAGCCCAGACCCCCGACTCTTAGCCCGGTGCCTTAACCACAAGACCAGCCTTCCCTGCTTCTGCTTGGCGTAACTTTTGCAACATTTGGGATGGAAACTTTTCGGGAGTGAGGGGCGTTTAATGGAAACACAGTGGTCTTTCCAGCCTTAGACTCTAGGAACAAAAAGCCATTCTGACCATCTAGTCTGACCCCCATATAACACAGGCCAGGGAACTTTCCTCAGTTACCCCTCTACTGAGCCCAATTGGCGGATTGAAGGAGACTCGTGGGAGTGTTTCTATTGCAAAAACTACGCTGTTTAATTACAAGCCTTAAATGTCGGCCCGAGGCCACCTTCCCAAGTCGCCTGCAGGAAATTCAGACAAGCCAAGGGCAGGCAATGGGAATAACACCGACTGAACCAGCCTCTCCTTGCTCAGGTCTCTACGGTTACTGTGCCTGCGTTAGTCAAGGGCATTTCAGGGGGCCCGAAGTGCTTTTGCAAACACATTAGGCCTGAGATGCGGAGAGAGTTCCCAAGGTGCTAGATGAAACCCAAATCCCTCTCCCGGGGGCTGTCACAGCGTAAAAAGACTTTGGTTCATGTAGTGTCTCTCCAAGAAGTGCTCTCTGGAGCTGAAACAGCCTCTGAGACAATCGAGTGGAGTGCGGCTCTTATATCTGCTGTCCCCTCTCTGCTCCTCCTGGGGGACCCGCTCTCTATACTCCTCTGTCTCCAGCACTCCAGGTTCTTTGAGCCTGTAGTGCAATTAGGGTTAAATAAGAGGAGGGGGAGGAAGCCGTTCTGGCTGGCAGGCGATTCAGGTGCCTGGCTCTGCAGCAGGCAGGTTTTCTGGGGCTCTCCCTGCCTGGCACTGGGGATGTGCGTGTGTGGCGGTCAGGCCTGTGCGGCGTGGGTGTGAAATGCTCCCCCCCCTCACAGCTCTGCGCTCACACCATTTGCAGCCACTTTGCACAGGCGGGAATGACGCAGCCAGGCTGAGGCAGGGAGTACTCAGGCCCGGGGCTGGGCGGCAGGCTGGAGTGAGACCGGGGAGGGGGCTAAGAACAGGGAATCCGTCCTTTTCCCGGCGCTGAGAGCAGGCGGGAGCCTCCTCTGCCTGGCACGTGCATCGCGGCGCACGGTCAGCCCCGCGCAGAGCTACGGGCACCTCCGAGCTGTTAGATGCTCAGCGATGGTCCCCTGGTTAAGTTGCTAGTTAGGTTCTCCATGTATCAAAGGGGCCTGGGAGGGATGTTGAAATGTCAAGCGTTTGTTTGGGTTTTTGGTTGCCGGCTGAGTGACACTGCTGCCGTCCTGCGGGGATGCATTCTGCGTGAGACACAGCGGGGCCTGAGCTTTTCTCCTTCCCCCAACTAGCTACCATGTTAAAGCCCACGTGCGAGACTGCGCTTTGACTCACTTCCTGCATGATCCCACTGACTCCTGAATTCTAAACCGTAACAGATTTGGCATTTCCATGTCAGCAGAGACACAGCCAGGTGCCCGCTCCAGACAGGGGATCCCAGAGCCAGATGTGCCACCTCTGGGCTACCGACGCACTGCAAAGGGAGCACAGGGCAAGGGTGTTAACGTCAGAGACCTCATTTCAGTTCTGAGCTCTGCCACAGACTCCCTGTGTGATATTGGGTAAGTCCCTTTGGGCTTGTTTACATGGGGGCACTCAGGAAAATCAATCCAAATGAATTTAAATGGATTAGTGAAACCTCTGTGTGGACACTTATTCAGAATTTGGAATAAGCAACTAAATTAAGGGCACTTCAATCCTGCATGAGCTACTCCACACAGGAGTTTAATGCAGTTTCACTAATCCACTTTGAATTCATACCTGCATTTAATTTAGATTAATTTCCCTTGTGCCTGGTCTATACTTAAAAGTAGGTTGACAAAGTTGCATCAGTCAGGGGTATGAAAAACCCACCAGAGCGATGCCAACTTAAACCCCGGTGTAGACACAGCTATGTCCACGGAAGAAAGCTCTGTCAATGTAGCTACTGTTGCTTGGGGAGGTGGGGTTCCCACACCGACGGAAAAGCCTCTTTCATTGTAGGCTGCATCTACAGCAGTGCTGATGAGCAATGAGATGCTTGGATACTAAATCAGCGAGGGCCACCAGGAAGCCTAGATACACAGGGTCAAAGGGCTTTGTCTGCCTTGGAAAGAAAGAAGGCTGAGCTGACTCTTGCCTGATTTGATGGGAGCAGGTCAAGGTACGCGAGGGAGGTTTGAGTGCATGGTAGCAGGGACCAGGTGGCCAGGTAGCGCACAGCACCCTTATGCACTCTAGATTTACGCCCCTTCTTGGTGGGCAGGTAGCGTTTTATACCCGCTTTGCACAGGCAGGAATGACTATGAGGCGCTGGGCCACAGAGAATCAGGCCCATAGACGCATCCTGTGATCCAGCCGCTAGATGCAGATACAGCCCCACGCTGACAATAAGGGGGGTTTCCTAAGGAAATCAGTGGGCCACCTTGCGATTGAGCAAACCGGCGCCGAGGACTGTATTACGACTCTCTGTCCCAGCCGGCACCCAGATCGGGCCCGTCCCAGTTTGATGCGGGCTGGAACAGAGCTGGAGAGAATCCGGGCTTTGGTGTCCCAGGGAAACGGTCACAGGAAGGTTTCTTTGAAAGAAATCCCTTCAGTTGGAGGCTTGAAGGTGTTTTCCCCCAGCGGTGAGCTCTGGGCTGCCGGGGGATGGGAAAGGCTGCTCCCCCCCAAAACATTAGAGAAGCTAAAGCTTTGGTTTATTGCTTTGAAAATCTGTTGGATTTCTGCCTTAAATGTACAGCTCCAGCAACACAGAGCTGAGAAGATAACACTTCCCACCAAAGGCTTAAGCGGCGCTTGCTGCAGCCTTCATGTATATTAATTGAGATGAATATTTATGCAACATTTCCTGCTCTCGAGCAGTGGCTTGTGTTGCAGGCATGTTCTTTATTTGAACGAGTCGTTCCTAGCACGGGCGAGAGGAAGGCTCAGATGTCCAGGTGTGAGGTTGGATTTCTTCCCTTAGAGGCTAGGAGCTCCTGGTCTGTTGCATTTTGGATCGCTGGAAATAGGTGCGTTGTGGGACAAGCTGAAGCGAGAGAAGCAGGGGAATGAGAAAAGGCGCTGGGGAAAGATAAAAAGGGAGGGGGTTGCTAGGGTGTTAGAGCAGAGAAATGGGTATCAGGACTCCTGGGTTCCTTCTGCCACTGACTTGTTGTGGGGGTTTGGGGGGAATCACTCCTCTCTCCGTGCCTTGGTTTTCCTGTCTGTAAAATGGGGTGATAACACCGGCCTGCTCCCTGGGGGTGCTGTGGCATAGCTGAGGTTGGTAAAATAGTCCCTGATCCTTAGGTGAGAGACGGTGATATGAGAGAGAGAAGGCGAGTGAGGCAACGTCTTGTATTGGACCAACGTCAGTGGGGGGAAAAGAGACAAGCTCCCGAGCTTCGAACCAGAGTGTCACAGCTAAACACAAGATTAAAAGGCGGCTACCACAACATGGCAACCCAAGACAGCGAGATGTTCTTAAACCCCGGAACGGCTCCAGGGAATTGAGGCAAATGAACCGTGACAAGCGGGAGCAAAGGTGACGGGTGAAGTTGGGCGCCGCTTGGGATAACAATCTCTCCACCCCCAGCCGAGAGCGTGGCGCCAGCACCGACGGCTTCATAAATCCCCCCTTCTTGCCGCCAGTGATCGTAGCTATTTACGCGGCCCTGGGACCTTAGCACCACAGGCTCTCGGGAGGGAGAGCAGTGCCATTATCTCCACTTTCCAAATGGGGAAACTGAGGCACGGATGGATGAGGTGATCTACTCAAGGCCAGACAGGGCCTCTGGCCAGTGCTCTAACCAGTAGGCCCTCCTCCCCCTCTAGCTATTATCTGCACCTTCCTGGACAGCACAGTAGGGATTTGTTAGCCTGCACTGCCCCCTGATTGCCTTTAATAGCAGGAGCTCTGCCCATGCTTGAATGAGGCTGCTAGACTCCCTCTGCGTTCACACCTGGTGTCTCTGCGCCGCTGTGTCCCACCCCCCGTGGCCCGGCAAAATAGCTCCTTTTCCATCAAGCTTGAAGAAACGTTCTCGCTTTGATAGACAAGCCACTTGGGTTTGGAAAGATGGGGCCCTGTATGCTGGGGAGTGGGCTCGGCCTTGCTCGGGGGGGGGGGAACTGTTGGGGCAGCAAAATGATCCATTGCCAGACATGCAGGCACTAGGGGTGAAATCCAGCTTCCTCTGAAGTCTGCAGGGATTCTCAATCCAGGAGTCACGAACTCGGGGGTTGCAGACAAGGATTGGGGGAGTTGGGACCCCCCTGCCCTGCCCGTATTGGTAAATGGGATTTTAGGGGGTGTCCTGGCTGGTGGGAGAGGGGTCCTGGTATGGAAAAGGCTGGACCCACTGCTAGAGTGAGGATGAGTATCAGACATGCCCATGGTTGCCACCCTGTGCCTGCTCCAGCAGACACCAGGGGCCTTTTCCGTGGCCTTCAGTGGCACCAGCATCGGGCCCATAAGGTAACAAACAGAGCAAGAAGGGGCTGCCGCTGGGTCTTACTAAGGGCCTGATCCTGATTAATTCCCTCCCCTCCGTGGCTCATCCTCGCTGGCAACACCTGGAAAACAAAATCCCCTCCATCCTGTGTGCACCCATCGAACGCTCGTCCCTTGCCAAGCCACCCTTCGGCCACGCTGTACATATCTCATCCTTTTCATCTCCCCTGCTTGCTAAGTGCTGCCAGCCTCTTTGTCATCTCTGTGGCTTGTCACTGTGGTTAGCTGCAGTCTCTCTGGCACCAAGGAAGCCTCGGCAAGGCTGCATATAGAGGGAATGTGCTACCGATAGCTCTGCCATTTGAGCCCGGTCCAGCCCAGTCTGTAGCGTAACTGCCTCCGTGTCCATCTGCATTAGCCCGTTTCACGGTCCCAGCTCTTCATTTAAAATCTGAATCGCCGGTTTCCCAGCACTGCCCCGCTGAGACAGTGTGAAAGAGGTGAGCAGCTGTTGTGATTCAGTAGGCGGCGCTCTCCCCTCTGAGTCAGGGGGAACCAACGAGCCGGGGCTGGGGGGGGAAGACACAAGGTGGGAGGCTGTAATGTGGGAGGGGCAGCCTTTCCGATGAGACGTAAAACAAGTTCTGTCCACGGGAAATAATTCAGGAGGCTGAAGGCACTTTTTGCAAGAGCAGGAGTGCAAACCTGGGGTCCGGGACTTATTGCAATTGGAGTAATTGCACCTTGTCTCCATATGCAGATTTATTTGCATACAGTATTCGCTTGTAGCATTGCCATGTGCTCTTAGGCCACACTTCAGGGAAGAACTAAACCACATGCTTAGTTTTAAGCATGTGTTTAAGTCCCATTGACATCAATGGACCTTAAGCATGTGCTTTTCTGAATTGGCACCTTCATCAGCTGCCCGCCTTCATGCCAGAGGGGGATGCACACCAGTAGTGGGTTACGGGACTCCTCTGTACATTTGGGTGTCTATTTGTTCAAAAAGTTTTCCAAACACTTTAGATCCTCTGTGCTGCAGCGCCTGCAACACACAAGCTGTTATCGCTACATGAATTGTTATTCTTATCCTAGCCAGCTACGCGCTCGGCAAGCTGACCTCTCGAGTGAGGCAAACCACTTGGGAGTGCTGGGGTGAAAGGTGCTGTAGAAATGTATGTCATGGTTGATATTTTATCCTAGCTAAGCAGGCGTATGACACAAACGGAGGGGTCCAGTCTCCTCGCTGATGTAAATCGGCAGAGCTCTGACTTTAATGCCAGGGAAAAGCGCTGGCTTCAGCAGAGCAGTGCTGATTTCCACCAGCAGAGGATCTGGCCCGGAGGCGTGAATAATTCCCTTCAGCCCCGTTCTTGCGCTGTTTGTTTCTTTCCCCTTCAGCACAGGGACGGCAGCTTCAACGGCGGCCAGTTCTTCTGATCGTGCGGCACTTGGAAAGGAAATAAACCCTCCCCCCACCCCCCGCTGAAATGTACTTTCCTGGCTTAAATGACGGTATTTATGTTACTCTGGAACCACTGGGGATACTGCTGTTGGATCGAGAACCGCAGCAATGTTCCTTGATCCTTGACAAACCCATAAATTGAAATTTATTCTAGGATATTTTCATATTACTGCTCCTCTGTTTAATGTGCACACTGCACTTAAATGCCTTTGTTTCCCTTCATATTCCCCCCCGCCCCCCCCCTGAAAAAACAAAGCTTTAAATCGCCTTTCAGCTGACTTGTGGCTCATAGTGTAGAGCGCTGCATGGAGGAGACGCACCAACAGGCAGGGGAGTGGTAGTGACCGGGCATCGTAAATTTCTTTAAGGTGCCTTGCAGGACACCTTCATTGGGTCCTTATTACCTTTGTCCATTAAAACAGATAATCTTGCAAAACAAATCTCCCTTTTATTGCTGCGTTTGTTTCTTGGTCCGTGCTATGTGAAGCAAAGTTTATGTAAAGAGATTCGAAGAGGAGGTTGCAATTATTAGCGGGTGGAGAGGTTCTTGGGGCCTGCCCCATTCTTGTTACGTCAACTGCAGTAGAGCGCAGAGAGGTCCCATCGGAGAGCGAGACCCCAGTTTGTTAGATGCTGACCTCTTCTGAAAATCTGGCTGCTTATTGCAGTGTCTAAATGGGGGCTGAGTCCCAGATCCGCAAAGGTAGGTCATCAGTGGAAGTTAGGAGCCTACCTACCTTTGCGGATCTAGGCCTGAGTTCTTGAAACCTGGCCCCAAGGAGACAGGATTTCCATCAGCTCAGCTCCCGTGGAGGTGGGCAGCTAAATGAGGGTTGGATTTTGAAAAGAACTTGGTATCCAGTGTGCTGAGCTCTTAGGAAAACCTGGCCCTTTCCTGGGTGCTGACCAGAGTTGGAGGGGGAAGAAATGGGTTTCTAGTCCCATGGCAATTTCTCAGATTTTGAAAAACTCTGGTTTGCACAGGGAGGAAACCAAGATATTCTGAAAGCTGTCAAGAAAAACCAGAGAGATCCGAACCCCAGAATAACCAATAGCCCAGTGGGCCGGACACTCACCTGCAAGGTAGGAAACCAGGTGCAAGTCCCTGCTTCGTGTGATTGGGAACAGCGACCCAAACCTGGCTGTCCAATGTGCCAGCAGGGCTGTTGATTGGTCTCTCTCTGGTTTTGACCAGAAATTCCATCCTGGCCCCGTGAAGCCTTCCTCACCGAAGTGGGGTTGAACCTAGGACGTTCCCGTGACCAGACTGGGTTTCAACAAACCAGCATTTTCTGATGTCCAAACAATCCTGACCAGCTCTGGTGCTGAAAATCCTGGCCCCCTCCTTCTGTCTGAGACAGCCTGGGTGGCAAGTCAGCGGCACACGTTAATAGCAGAGCATTGCATGGAATTAGGGTGGTGATGCGGGAACAAAGCGGAGTGGGGGCAAAAATCCCTCAGACCAGCAGCATCGGGGGGACGCTGCTACATCTCACGTCTGCGTCCGTCTAGGAGTGCCCACGTCATCCGGTGACGGGTGCTTTCGAAATGAGTGCAATGAATAAACAATAACATCAATAAGAAATGCCCGGGCACCGAGGGGACCCGTGTAAACCTGGCTAGTGATTACTGCCTTAATGCACGGGTCCAATTTCCATTAGTCCCACAAAGCCCCGATGTTACAACCTTCATAATCTCGGCTGCTGCTCTAATTATGCCCTTTGTGCCTCTCTGGTTACACTGGCTGTACGGTACCTTACAATTTGCATTAATTTGCTCATCGTGTGCTGCTGAGAACTTTAATTTTAGGAGGGGAGGGGACTGGATGAGTTGACGGGGACTGGGAAGGTTACTGAGCCTTTCCTGTCTAGGTCACTGGTGGGAATCCAAGCCGCTGCTTTGTCAGGACGGAGTCCGGAGGGTGAGAGATGCTCTCCCTCCGGGCAGGAGATATTCCTTCCTTGGGAATTTCCTGGGGCTGCTCAAAGTCGAAGGCAAGACACTGCGCTAGGTGGGCCCACGCGTCTGATGCAGCCTGGCAGGTTCTAGCCATTGAAAGCCGTTGCTGTCTAACAAGCTGCGTGACCAGCAGCTCCTAGGAAATGAATTTGTGGGGTCTCAGGCCGCACTCTGCGGCGTCCCCTTCAAGCTAGTCACGCCAGGAGGAGGTGGTGGGGGTGATTTCCCTGCTGCCTCTGCTTCCCTTGCTCTGTAGGAAGAGAGGATGTTGGTCTCTGCAGTTGGCCTGCCATAGCGTGGAATTCCCTCCAGGGCTGGTCCTAGGAGCGGGGTTTGCAATGGTTCTGGAACCAAGCTGGGACTCCGGAACAAGCACCCCCTTGTCCTGGTAACAGCGAGGATAGCGCAGGGCCCTTCCTGCGCCAAAAGCCACCGGTCCTTCCTCTGCCTGGCTAGGGGAGGGCGGGGGAGTGTCAGGAGGCAGGAATTAGCCTCTACGTCTAAGAACCGAAGGGGGGAGCCTGAGATCTGGGGCCCAATTCTCTGCTGGCGCAAGCTGGACCAGGTCCATTGACATCCCTGTGCCAGTTTGCACCAACAGGGAATTTGGTCCCTGGTCTCTTCTTGTGCTGTATTTCTATGTACACGCGGGGCATTGTGCTATCCTCATGCCTAAAGGCTCAGCACTTCCCTCCAGGAATACATGGAGTGAGGGCCTGATCCTGAATGGTGCTGAGCTCCCTGGCCTTGCACCACAGTCAGCAAGAGGAGAGGGTGCTCTGCCCTTCGTAGGACCAGGGTGCTAAGGGGGTGAACGTGAGCGTGGATCAGGGACAAGAATGCCAATCCACTGGGCCGGGCCGTCAGCTCCCAGCTGCAGCCCTGGAGCGGAGGACACACAGACCACGCTGTACAATCACAGGCATTGCCTGCTGTGGTTTCATAACGCCTACTTACGGATGGATGTTTTTTTTCAGTACAGAAAGTGCATCAAATGAGCAAAGACCCTTGTACCTTGACTGAGGGATCATTAATGGTGAAGGCAAGCTGCAATTATCTGTGTGAAAGCGTATTTCTTCTGAGATATTCCCACATACAATTATATTAATTGCAATGATCTGTATTTGGGTATATTTGTTACCGAGTCTTTCTCATCTTAATGACTTTCTCATCAATGCAAAGGGAAGCATAACCTTCCCTGCCCCCAATTCTGTTCATCGTAGTTAGCTGTCTCCCAGGACTTGAAGACTTCACAATCTTTCCTTCTCTGCGGCCTGCACCTTTGGCAGGCTTGTCCTCTAGTGATCCTGAGCTAGATGGGTCTCCGTCATGCTGCTGGCCAAGATCTGTGAGAAAACTGATTTAGTTGGGGATTGGCCCTGCTTTGAGCAGAGGGTTGGACTAGATACCTCCTGAGGTCCCTTCCAACCCTGATCGTCTATGATTCTAATAGTGACCTGCCCTTTGTACACAGACCTCTTCAACCACCCGCCGGCTCGCCTGTCTTCTAGCCATCCTTTATGCTGCCATGACAGGGGGATCTGCTTGGCACAAAGAGTGGCCAGTGACGACCGTCGTTAATCACTCCCTCGTCACTGACCCAACCAGCTTTTGATCTGCCAAGGCACCTGGTGTCATCTCTGAACAGGGCAGGGCAGCTGTGTGGCCAATCTCTCTAAATGGGGTTTTTCGAATGACCTGTGATGCAGCTGCGGTGAGCGTCAGACTGTCGCAGATCCCTGACGAGCGCCCACTGACTTACTTCGACGGCGAGCTACAGGCTCTCCACCTGGCTGACGCCGACGCCATCAAATGACAGGGCACATTGTGCAGACGTTGAGAAAGACCGAACCCTGGGTAGGGCTCCCCAAGCTGGACAGGCCCCGGGGGGAGAGACGACCAGGTGCACAATAGGCCAAGAACCTCTCCCTGTCAAAATGTTAAGTTAGAGAAACCCACCAGTGTGGCCTCTCATCAGCCAGCAGGGAGGAGGGAGGCCTGGCTCCTGCTCTAAATGCAGTTTGAAGGATTTAAATCTTTACTGCAGGTTGATTGCACCCTGTGAAGTGGAGAAGTACAGTTATCCCCATGGGGAGCCGGGGCACAGAACTTGACTAGCTCAAGATCACACAGGAAGCTGGTGGAGGGAGAAAAGAATCTGAGTCCCTGCCTAGCACTCTAACCACTGACCCAGCCTGTCTCTTGCCAGTTGACTTTCCATTAACTGTAAACAGTACAGGGACCATGATACTATTGATCAGTTTGGATATTCTCCAGTAGAGGGCAGCAGTGCCCAGAAATCCCAGCTGTTTCTGTACGCCAGGCCTTAATAGCGGTGCATGGGGTGCGACCTGCCACAAAGGGATTGCGGTTTTACTGTTCATCCTCCCGCTGCCTGTGAAATGACTGAGCGTTTCCCCTTGCCCAGCCGTCTGAGTGACCCGTTGCTGTCGGGCTGAGGTCACAAATGAAAGCGGTTTCAATCCCCTGGGGGAGAATCGCTCACACCGCAAAACCACCCAGCTGTGTGCCGTGAATAATCAACAGGGTTTGAATAGCATCGGCTGGGTAGCAAGCCCGGCAGAGGAGATGGAGGGCTGGGAAGCTGCCAGCTGAGGAAGTCCCTGGGGATGATGGGGATCTGGCTGGGGCTAAGGAATGGGAATCAGTCTAGTTTAAAGCCAGGCTGCTCCCCAGTGACGCTGTTGATGCTTGAGAGGTTTTTGGGCCCTGCTGCAATGTGACTTCTGTCGCTCCGTGTGGTCTGTGCTGAGTGGCCCAGGCACAATTCCTGGCACCCTCCTAGAAACATGCTGCCCGACTCCAGGCTAATTCCTGGCAGCCGGAACTCTGTGACCCTTGTCAGCATCCCCGCTGCAGGGCCGTGTCTTTGTCAGGGGATCGGATTTAGAATGACCACACAACACAAATGTGCACCTAGACGTCACACTGATGCACACGGAGATGTTCAGTACATGTGCACACATCTCCAGGCATGCACACACCCCATGTGTGTACACATTTCACCCTTGCACACCTACACACGTGATACACCTGTGTGCCCATCTAAGCACTCAGCACACCAGCTCTGCGCATTTCACATCTACTCACCTGCACGCAGCACATGTCAACACATCTGTGCCCCACAGCGCCCCCCCCCAAAAAAACTATGGGCACATGCGTCCTGTGTGCTCTCTACTTGCATAACCACACATGCTCCAGACCTCATGTGCCCATACATAATCTGCCTACATTGATCTGGGCTGTTAACACAGTTACCCTCACCTCCCCCTCCCCAGCATGTCTTCACCAACACACGGGGCCAAGCAAAGGCACATGCCTAGACACAGCGATGTGTGCACACACTACAGCCGTGCACCCCCCCACACAACACATATGTGCCCCACAAACCTCTCCACGCCTGGGCACAGCTCCATGCACACTTTTGTGCGTGTGCACACACACACCTGTGCACTGCAAACCTCTGCACGCCTAGAGGTGCCTCCTCTTTATAGGCACAGACATCCATGCAGCACACCTGGGCACACCCCCACGGCTCACACAACACAGGCAGCGGTGCCGTGTACACCCCCCACGCCCCACCTAGGAGCAGAAACCTGTCAGCAATCAGCCTGGGGAGGGATGGGGAAAGGACCCACATGAGGGGACCCCCACCAGCGGCTATAGTCCCTGCAGCGAACATGCCAGGGTCACCTTAAATCCTGCTGCCCTTTCCGCTTCTCCCTCAGCAGGGTAGGGGGCGAACTCCGCAGCCCGGGAGCAGGGGAAGGGAGAGGAGGAGCAGAGATGCACCAGCCAGGCCCCGGCATCGCCCCCCCGTCCCCGCCCCGGGCACCCACCGGCTCTGCAGTGAGCTGCCCGGAGCCTCCTTAAAGCCTGGGACTCGCCCCCCCCCCCTTTCCGCGCAAGCTCCCCCGCCCCATGCCCGGCGCTGCCGCTGTCACACAGCCCGGCGCGAGCCGCATGCCGCAAGTGCCCGCGCGCGCGAGCCGACCCAGCCCTGCTGCAGGGAGCCGGGGCCAGGGGCGCAGCCGGGCCGGGACCCGGAGCCCGCCCACGCCGGAGGATGCAACCCCGGGCTCCGGGCGCCGGCTGCAGCCGCCTCCAGCGTGCAGCCCCCTGGAGGGTGGGGGCGCGCGGCCAGTAGCGGGGGGGACCCTGTGCGGAGAAGGGTTTTTTTAATCGTGCCCCCCTCGTTTCACACTGGGGGGGGGATCGGAGCGAGCCGCTGCATCGCACGGAGCCTCCCCGCACGGCCGGGGGCGCGTCCTCCCCCCTTCCCCAGCCACAGGCCGGCTCCCAGGGATGGCAAACTTCAGCTGCTCGGGCGCCTCGTCTCGCAAGGGCTTAAAGTACTGCTAGCAGAGATCAGGTGAGAGGGGGGGAGCGCGCGTGGGCCCCCCCCCGGACCCGGGGGGGGCGGCCTGCAAAGAGTTAACCCTCAGTGGCAGGCCACCAAACGGTCCGCCTCCACCCCAAATCCCCAGACAGCAGGCGGCCGCCATCACGCCCACTACTCAACTTCGTAATGATCGCAATTAGAGGCTGCCGTGATTTATTGCGGAATAAAGCTCCCCCCCGCGCTGCTCTCCACCCTCCCCCCTTCCGCGGGACTCGCTGGGCGCGGGATGCAGAGAGCTCGCGGCGTGCAGAGAGCGGGAGCCCCCAAGTTTACTTCCAAAATCCCCTTCGCCCTGGATTGAGGGGGGTGATTTTTCCTTTGCGTGTTACCCTCCCCCCCAAAAAATCAATTGCTGCGTGTCCAGTGGGCTCCCTTGAGCGATGGAAGTTTTCCGCTCCGGTTCATTGCAGGACGGGCCGATCGGTTTAGAGGAGGGGGCTGAGGGTAATAAATACTCCCCTGGGGTGGTCCCCCCCTGCTTGTCCGTGAAGGCGAAGCTTGCAACTGGCTCGGATCTTCCTCCTCGCTGGCTCTGCTGCGTTTTCCTTGTGCCGGAGTGATGCATCCACCTCAGTTCTTTGCGTCCCCGTCCTCTTTGCATCAGCAAACCGCCCCCCCCCCCCAGTTTTCATGCAATGCGAAAAAACATTCCTGATTTTTATTTGTAATGACTCGGGGGGGGGGGGAGACTGTGGGGGGGTCGATCTTTTAATGCAAACATAACGCGAGGGGAATCGGTGTGTTTAAACACCCCGGGGTTGCATTTTGAGGACGCATCTTCATAGTTTGCATGTTCCGCCGAGCTGATTTTCTTCGGCGAATTTTGGAAATTCCGGTGTAGCTGGGAGACAAGGAAGGATTCTTGCTTATTGCGTTGCTCAGCGACAGTCCCCCCCCCCCCTTTCACTGAGGGCCGACGACTGCCTCATTAGCTGGCTAAGTTTTAATTGGATTAAGCAGCCACAGTAGTTTAACTGGTTCACTTTGGAGGCTGAAATATACATATTGGCCTTTTCCGATGAAGAAGCGGGTGAGATGCTTTACCATCTTTTTTTTTCATTTGGGTTTTGTTTGTTTCCGATCGGGGGCAGAGCACGGAGGGGGCAGCTTTCAAGCAGATGGGAAGTAAAGAGGTGGAGAGAGGGGATTTAATGGACAGTGCATTAGAAGTTCAAGAGACACTAAACATTCTGTACAGCATAAAAATAAAAATGCGTTGGACGAATTTTCTTTAGAAAAGTGTTCTCTGGCTCCTGCTAGAGGCGACCAGAGAGAGGACACCCTCAGCTCTGCATGGGTATTTTATTTTTTCCTTGCTGTCCATAACCGCCCATCTGGAAGGGCTCTCATTAGAAGTATTAATCGGATACAGAAAGCAAGACATATGGGAGTGTGTGTGTGCGTGTGTGCTCCCGATCCAGATGAACAATTCATGGCACGTCAGCCAGAATAAGATTGAGCAGAGTTTTGACACGGCTTGGATCGGGAGTTCTCTGGATGCTTGTGCTTGTACGGTGGGGAGGCGTGCGTTGGTGCGGCGTGCTTTGGTGTGTGGCACCCATGTCCCACTGCATGTGTGTAGACGTGAGTTGTAGCGAGGCTGAAAGTGTGCTGGAATTGCTGTTAATGTGCTGGCACAAGATGAGACAAGGTCAGCCCTGGTGTAAGGGCTTGAAACATTCATTGAGATGCACTAGTTTCCAGCCAGGGCTGAATTAGCGTGTGCACCTAATTCTCTGTTGGCAGGTAATGTCTTTGCGATGCTGGGTCTATGTCCTTTGCAGCCTGCGTGTTGGATTTGTGGGTTCTGCTCTCATGCGCGTAGGTTGCTGGGTGTGGAGGCACTGGCAGGCAGGTGCGCTGCTGGGGCTGTTTGCACTGCTGTAGTGTGTAAGTGTGCTTTGCAGGGCCTGTACGAGCACCAGAGTGTAGGTGTATCTGAGTAAGTGTATTGTAGAATGAGCATACAGCCTTTCGGTTGGATGTGGCAGGTATGTTTGGGTCCCTTTGAACTAGCATCAGGGTGTGAGTGCCTGGCTCTGGCTGGTACGTGTGTCAGGGGCATGCATTCCTGGGTTTGTGAGTACTGGGTGTGTAAAGCTGGATCTGTTTCTGTGGGCACCATGGGCATGTGTGTTACCGGGTGTGGGGTGTGGATGCGGGCATACTGCCACGTGCATGCACGGTGTGTATGTCCGAGCGTGCATACGTGTGTGGTGGATTTGTGTGAGCAGTATAAAGAGGGGGCAGGGATGGGCAGGGGAGAGTGAGTTCTCGTTCCAGGAGCTGCTGGGAGCAAAGAGCGGTTGGACATGTGTGCAGATCGATCGCTGTTTGTTTTCAAGACAGTAACTTGTTGCAGTGTCAGATGATTGTATTCCCTCCAGCCCGAGCCATGCCTGTGGTGAGAGGGCGACAACCGTGACCGCTCGCTGCTCCTGCTTGCTTTGCGGCAGGGACGCTCACTAACGTCTTGCCTGAGCGACCCTTTGGTTTTCTAGGTCAGATTTGAATGCTCTCTGTGCCAGCGCTTCGCGGCTCGCTGCGAGCTCACTGGAGTCCCTGACGTGTCTTGGGACGTGCCATGTAATTGTGCAGTCAGGGAAAGGACAGTCGTGCACCTCGGTGTTGCCCTTGGAGAGGACGTCCCCTCCACGCGGGGTGGGGAGGGGGAATTCTGCCCAAAGGGGGGACGCTGCCATAGGCAAGGGCAGTTCGTTAGTCGCATCTTCGGGCTCCTGTTCAGTGCTTCTTAGTAGCTCATTGCACCCTGCACAGATAAGGGGACGTGGAATTAATGATGCTCTACCCTGTGGAGCATGCAGCCCAGCTAAAGTGCAGTGCCAGAGCATGGGAGGCTGAAACCCCATCCGTGAAAGGTTTGGGGTGTGTGTGTGAATATTTTAAACCAATCCTTCCCCCCGTGACAGTAGCAACATCTTGGCAAAAATGCGCCATCTGTGCAGCATGGCTCTGGAATCGATTGGGACGGGGGATGCGGAGATCTGGAGGAGTGGGGTGGACACGAAGCGCAGCCGGAATCCAGCCTGGCAGGCAGCATCTCCCGAGGTGGTCGCATCGAGCGTGGCTTCCTCGCCCAGAGCTGTGACGCTCGCAGAAGCCGTGCGATGCGACTGAGCGTGCGGCCTGGATTATGAATGTGGTTCGTAACCCTGCTGCGTGGGGATACCCAAACCACCAGGGACTTGGCTGGCTGGTTTTCCTACCCTTGTCCCAGAGCGACAGTTGTGATTGGCTGGGGTGGGTTTGACTGGAGGCTGGTGGCAGCAGACCTCTCGCTCTGTGATTTGTCTCCCCTCACAGCCCAGTGGGGTGTTGTCCTAAGATGTGTGTGTGTGTGCTCGTTTCCCCGAGCTGGGCATGAGCTGGGGGGTTGTTCGGCTGACAAGGTGGGTGGGAGAATGCAGTGGGCACATGCCCATTGCCTTGGCATCTGGCCCCAGTAGAAACCTGCAAAGAAAATGAGGGTTCCGAGACTCTGGTGAGGCATGACTTTGATGGTGCGATTTTGGGGTGATGAGAATGACCACAGAGGTGCTGAGGGGTGTTAGTCCTGGATGGGACAGTGAGGGTCTCTCTCCCCCTCTGCCAGACTGATGGTTTTAGGGATTAATTCCTAAAAGTAGTGAGGAGCTTCTGCAACCCTAGCCCTCCCCCCCAACTCCTCCCTCAGGGGGACCCCATTCAGGGTGAGAGGGTGATGCAGCCTCCCGGTCCCATTTGGCCCTTGGTCTTCTTTGGTGGTGTTTCTTCTGATGGAGACATCTCGCCATGGGCAATGTGGATTGAGGCCTAGCAAACCCATTTCACATCAGCCACCAGACAGACATCGAATAGGAACAGGACTGTAGCCGAACTGTCAGCTTATTAATAGTAATAATACCTGCCTCTTACAGAGTACTTCGGATCAGTCGCACTTTACAAAGGATGTCACTCTCATTCATTACCCCCATTTTACAGGTGGGGAAACTGAGGCACAGGAACGGCAAAGCCACTTGCCCAAGGTTACGCAGCAGGCCATGGGCAGAGCAAGAGCCTCCCCAATTTGTCCCTTTGCTCCCTTCTGCTTTCTTGACGTCCTGTCAGAACTTGACCGCACAGCTGGGTGTAGCCTGTTTCGTGCAGGCCACCGAATAGCTCATCAGAGGGGCTTTTGGTCAGTGCTGTGACCAAACTGGGTTGGGGAATGCGGAGCCGTCTACAGAATATACCCTGGCTGAATCCAAGGGGTGCTGTGGGCGCTCTTCTCTTCTGCAGCCCAGCTTGGGGGTTGGTCCGCTCCAGGAATGGTTAGCCCAGAGATCCGCTAGTAGCTTCGGAATGACTCTGATGCAGCAAGCAGGTTCCGCTGTTCCGGGGCCTACGGTCAACGGGAGTCTTTCCGTCAACTTCTGTGGGCTTTGTACCTCAGTACCATGGCCCGAGCTCCTGGAGCGGTGAAGAAGGGAGGGGTGTTTTGGAGACACAGAAAGAGAGAGGTTATCCAGCTCCTGGGTAGCAAAGAGAATAGCCACATTTTATACAGTTCCTGCTAGCCTGTATCCCTGCTACGAACTCTCGGTTAGATGGACCCCCTGCCCCCTCCTGTAAATTATACCAGGCGGGAGGCAGGGACGAACGGTGTGTTCTCTGGCCGAGAGTAATCCTTAAGCCTGGAGGGGATTTCATCGCTCCGGCTCCCGGCCTCGCGCTCGCAGTGGAGTTTTACCAAC
This sequence comes from Mauremys reevesii, assembly GCF_016161935.1. NCBI lineage: Eukaryota > Metazoa > Chordata > Testudines > Geoemydidae > Mauremys > Mauremys reevesii. The sequence goes on from NC_052645.1 coordinate 17,858,362, forward strand.
AGCCGTTGAGTAAAATAAATAAAAAGGCCTGTGCTTGCCAGTGGTAGCGAGTCTGATCCAGTGATTGGCAAAACAGCGCCATTAATTACCGCTTGGCTTCGCTGCCGGGATGCGTTGCTCAGGAAAGGTGGTGGCAGCGTGCCTGGGAAGCCAGAGGGAGTGGGGGAGTGAGAGCGGAAGGGATGAAAGAGGGAGAGAGAGGGGAAGCAGGCGCTTGTCTCCAGGCACCATGGAGATACTACGGTTCCTGCTGGAACCCCCACCGCAGGTGTTGTTCTCTGCCACATGCATACACACACGCTCTCCCCAGGGAGGGATGTTGCAGTTCTGGGGGTGGCTTCAGGCGGTGAGACTTGGAGACACCGGGCCAGGTTCGCCGCTGGTTTCAATGGAGTCACACCAGAGGTGGATTTGGTTCACCAGTAATTACGTCATAGAGCGGCTCTTTGCGATTGTTGGTCTGATGCCAGCAGCATGCCAGGCACGTTAGACAGGCCGTGGGGGTGAGAGGCTGCCCCCTGCACCAACAGCTTACAGCCGAGGGTCCCGATTCTACGAAAGGATCCGATGCATGAACCATTTCTCCTGAGTGGGGTCGGCTTGACCTTTAAGGACCAAGGAGTGTGTGTGTGTATGTGTGTGTGTGTGTGTGTGTATACAGGATGGGGCCCTGATTGACAGTATCCAGGCCGAGGTGTGGAAGTGGAGACTGCACACAGCATCGGGTCTGGGCAGAGAGTAGTTAGGTCCGTCTGTGGTACTTGTACAATTGAGCAGGGGGATTTTTTCAGTTGTGCTGGAGGGAGGGAAAATCGGGTTTGGAAACTCAGCCCTGTAGGGAAGGCTGGTATGTATGAGCCGTTACCTTTGGACAGCCGGGATGACGGTGCCAGGTGCTTTCCAAGCACCCAGGGAGTTGCACCTCTTGCCCCCCCAAAAGCACATTCATTTCCTGTCTTGTGGTAGCATTGTGAAGTGTTAAACAGCCGAAGTCTCCACCCCAGGAGGCTGCATTCAGTGGGGAGCGGGAAGCAATTTCTGCCAAGGCAGTTTGGGATCCATCAGGATGAAAGGCTCGGTGTAAATGTAAAAGGACTATTAATTATCTCCTGCTACTTATGCCCTGGTCCCTAGTGGTCTCCATGTTAGGAAATGTCATGGGCCATATATTTTATATGCACTTTTAAAAGAACACTGTCAGGTTAAAAGCTTTTCACTTTGCTGACTGGGAACCGACTGGTCAGTTTCCCTTTTGTTGCTAGTCACTTTCACTTTCAGGGTCTCCTCTGCTCCATACAGGAGCCAATACATCTCCCACTGAAATCTTTGGAAAGGCCCCTGCTGAGTCGTTGGGGCTGTCGCTCTTTGGGGCAGAGACCATCTTTGCGTTCTGTGTTTGCGCAGTGCCTAGCACAAAGGGGACCTGGTCTGTGACTCAGACTCCTAGGCACTCCCGCAATATAAAATAATTAATAACAATGTTTGGATTGCAGTCACTGCAGGACAGGGTTTGCTTTCAAGGGGCACTGTCAAAATAAGCGTTGGGTTTTTTTTTCCCTCCCAAATTGACTCATCTAAAAAAAATCCCAGTGTCTGACTCAACCTGTCGGACACAGTCTGTCCTGATTTTTTTTTTTAAATCCTTAATTTTTATTATAAGGGTTTTTCTGCTCCCCGTGGAGATGTTTATATGGGCCTTTTTAGTTATCCAGGTCTCCCTTTCTAGCTAACTCTGACCCCAATCCTTCCAATGTTTCTGATACCATAAGTAGCGTCTTACTCAAATGGTCCCATTGACTTTGGTCAGCTAAATAGTGGAGCGAGGTGCTGTTCATTGTCAGTATGCGGGCCTGGAACACAGGAGTTGTGTCCTTGAGCTCACTGGGGCAACTCACTCATGTAAAGTTACTCATTTGTTTGCAGATGTGGGGCCTGTGCAGTGAATCTGTGCACAAGTAAACAGCCTGGAGCGAGATTTGCTCTACCCAATTCCTCCCCTCTCCCTGGAGTCGCTGGTAACAAGAGGAGACCCCAGACTCACATTGCTGACGTCTCCTTAAATTGTTCCCACTGGACTTTTTAAAGCAAAACATCCTGGATGCATTTCTGTTGGTCTTTGCTTTGGTCAGATGTTTATAGCACGGGATGAAGGGCATGAAAGCTGGGCACGAAGCATCCTTCTTCCGGGGCATCCGGCCGTGGAATGAGGGAATTGGAAATCTGTCTGTCGTCAGGAAATGCTGCAGAACCTTCCTCCTTGACAAACTCTTTGTGCCATAAGGAGGGTGACGCTCACAGTGCAAACATCCCCTCCTACCTGCCCCTTCTCTCCTGATCCACTTGGAGCTGGGTGTCTGATTCCCAGCTCCAGGGGACACAGCAGTGCTGGCTCCAATTGAGCTTTTGAGCTAAAAATAGCAGTGTAGCCATGGAAGCTTGAGTGGCAGCGGTGGGGGGGACTGGCTGCCTGGAGTACTATCCTGTCCAAAGCCCATGGCACATATTTGGGGTGTCCCAGCCCCTCCCACCGGTTGCGCTGAGCAGCGGAAAATGGCAAGAGAGATGGATTCCTATTCTGAGTGTGTTAGCCAGTGAGGTGCGCTGCAAGATTCACCTTTTCTTCCTGACCCCTAACAGGATGGGTAGATCTGGGGAGTGACAGTGGGGCAGCTTGGGGGGTGGAGGGGCCAATTAATTTTTCTATATCGATGTGATTTGATTTTGATGGGTCTGTTTGTTTGTACCTGTGTTTTTCAAAGACTGTCAGAGGCGCCCAGAGTGCTGACTGCGGCCTTAGTCCAGAAAAATCGAAATGAACCCAGAGGCTCCATGCGCAGCCAGATCCAAGTCCCTGGGGTCAGGGGAATCCCAACAAGCTGAAGGTTAATTGCTGCTGAGTTAACTTTGGGTTTCCTGTGGATGTTTTACATTTTTTCTCCCAACAACCTCGTGAATAACAAACCCTGACTGAGGCCTCTGTAGTCACAACCGCCCCTACGTGGGAGGAAGGCGTCATCTCTTATTGGGGAGCGTTAGGGAACCTCTGTGCAGTCTGAGCAGGAAGAAGCTGTCTTCTCTGCTCCCCATGCTGCAGCTGGGAATAATCATGTGTGAGGCAGGTATTTAACATCTTCCCTCAAGAGAGATGAACCCCAGAGACTTTTAACTGGTTTCAGAAGGGCTGGGTTTCTCTCCTCCTGGAAGGAGATCTCTGGAGAGATAATGCACCTGCATGACAAATAGTTTGATGATGCATTCTTCTGTCTGAGTCAGCCCTGCCTGACGCTGCTAGAATTGTGGTTTATTTTTGTTTAAAGATGAGATTTATACGGCTGGCCTGACCACTTGTGGTCGTTAAAGATCCCATGACACTTTTTACCGGAGTTGGGGTTTTCACCCTCCTAGGGTAATTACATTGTGCCCCCCTAAAGCCACCAGGCAGTTTCAGGTGGATAGACTCTTTTGCACTTTCTATCCTAAAACCCCAATTAGCATCCTATAAAACAGCTGTTGCGTTCCACCCCAGAGGTGGCTGCATTTCAGGAGCAGGTGATGAAATTCCTTAGTCTGAAAAGAGCTTTGGGATCCATTGGGATGTAAGCTACTATGTCACTGAAGATAATTATACTATGTAATTAAAAGATCATGGGCCAGATTCTGATCATACTTACGCTGCTGAACCTCTCCCGATGTCAGTAGAGTGACTCTGGATTTACACCAATGTAAGTGCAATATGGGCCTGATATTCAAGAGACTTGTGTGTAAACAGAAGCATCCCCTGATCCTTTTACCCTGCTGCTGAGATTTCACTTTGGCATCTTGCCTCCTAATTCACTCCTGTGGAAGGTTGCGTTTCCCTCCAGGATTTTAGGGAAGGGTGCATGCATGATGCAGAGCTTCAGCAAGGACAACATAGACAGCTAGAAGTAGGCGTTTGGCCAGGGCACCGTGATGCTTGGAGAAAAAAACACAGCGACGGCTTTAACGGCCCGGAGTAGTCAGGACGTCTGTTTTGTGTCTCATCCAGAAGACGCCTCCAGCTGCACCGTGCCTCATAGCGCCGCTCTGGGGCATTGGTAGTACTGATGTAAGACAGTGACAAGTCCCGCTCCGTGCCATCGAGTGCCCCCCGGCAATGTACTGGGGTCAGCAGCGGGGACTCTCCGGGGCAGAGAGCCCCCTCCTGAATTGCTGGCCCCGAGGTGATCCACCCAGTTCCCCTCGGAGCTGAGTGCTGACAAGGCGGATGGCGGTGACTGCTGCAGGCCATAATGTGCTGTGATTCTTGCTGCGCTTCTGGAGAGGGCCCAGGCGGCTTCTCATCCAAGCGGAGAATCACCGAGGCTTTAGCATGCAGGGGCCTTCCCGGCTTTGCCGCAGACTCCGAGGAAAGGATTCACCCCGGGCACGGGGCCAGTATGAGGCCTGTGCACCCCTTACTGCCCACGTAAGCCCGGCTAGGGTGAGGTACGTTGGGCTTAACCCTGCTGCTGCCCCCAGCATGGGGATGAATTTCACCTCCAGTGCCCAGGGCTGAGGGGAGAGACACCTGCCCAGCCATGGCCATACAACCCCCCGCCCCTGTTTGGAGTGGGGGAGTGTATTTAGCTCCTGCCGTGCTGTGATTTGTGGAGCCCACGACCTGCTGTCTCACAGCCTGCAGCGGTGAAACTGGGGCGGGCCGGCGCGAACGCCTCATTGAGACGAACGCAGGGGGGTTCTCTGTGCTGCCTGCAGTCTCCATTGGGCCACGGCCGGGAGGTACAAATTCTGCACCAGCTGACGGGTAGGTCCTGCTACAGCTGCCTCTCATGTCACAACGTGGCGGGCAGCCCCCTCTCTGCACCCACCCTGCGTGCAGCCTGCCCAGGTGCCAGGTGCGGTGCCCTGGCCTAGGGAGACTTTGTGTGTGCGGACGAGGCTCTTGCATTTGGTGTGGGGCGTCCTTTTTCCGGGCGAATAACTTCTCTTGGCCTAGCGGAGGGGACGGCACATCAGGGCTCCTGAGGGCTGCGCTCGACTCTGCCACTGAGCTGCGGCGTGACCTTGGGCAAATCACTGCCTTGGTTTCTATGAAACGGGTTTAAAGCGGGGCAGCCGCCGAGATCCTGGGAGCTGCACAAGGGCACAATGTTTTAACGGGCGATTTACCACCATCCTTTTCGATGCGCAGGCCGGGGGTCGTGTAGCAGAGCTGGAGGGTGGGGGTTAGAAGCGAGGCTTTTAATGGTTGGTAATGATTCTGGCCAGCCGGGCTAACAGCGCTCAGCCTCCTGGGACCTGCCATCTCCACGGGACAGATCGGCAAAGGGACGATGAGGCTGCTGAGAGGTTGTATTGGGTCAAACCTCAGCCATGTAGTGTCCCTAGAACGGAGCCCGCAGGCTGGGAGCGGGAGGGACAGAGCCCCACGGCGAAGGGGCGTTGAAGGGGCCACATCCAGCCTTTCCGTTACACCCAGGCAGCCCTATTGAGGTCAAACAAGAATCTTCTCCTCCAGCATCATGTTCCCCTGGGCCGTCAAGTCCTGCGCTAGCTGCCGGCTGCACCGATCCATGAGCTCCAGACACGTCTTTAGGCCCTGAAGTAGCGGGGCAGGCCCAGGGGCTCAGTATGGACTGTGGGCATCCAGGATTGAAAGTGGTGGCTGGGGTGGCTGCGAGGAGCCCACACCGCTTATCTGGGTTGGATATTCTGTATGCAGCACCCAGCACCGTGGGGCCTTGATCCCGGCCGGTATGTCTGGATCTTTTGCTAATAGAAATAATTCATAAACTCTGGGCAGGCAACCTGGGCTTCCTGTGTGTGCTGCAAAGCTCCCAGCACAGTTTTGGGGCGTTCGCTTTGTGCATCATCAAGGGAGGGGCAGCCAGCTTCTGACGGCAGAGCCTGTGTCAGTGGCGACGTCATAGGAGGTGGAAAGAATCCAGGCGTCCGGCTGAGTTTGCGACAGCAACAAAAAAAAAATCACCTTTTTGATCTGCAAACCCTGTGCTACTGATTTGCTGCGAAATTGCCAGAGCGCGAGGATAAAAGTAGGAACCCCAGGAAGCCAGTTTTACACAATTACTTTCTTGGTTCTTTAAATGTTTTTTTTAATTAACCCTCCCCCCCAAGCCCTAAACTGGCTCTGTAGCGCAATGGGGAACGAGAGGGGCAGAAGCAGAATGAAAGATCTGAGATGAATTGCGACCGCGAGGCAGCCAGCAAGTTTGCCGGCACTTCTGTGAGGAGCCACCGGTGTTTGGGAACTCCTCCCCATTCCAGGAAGGAGCCGGCTTTGGTGGCCGTCTGAACCACTCAGCATTACAGCATTGGGGGGGACAGAGAGAGCATCAATTTTCATGCTATTGGGATGTCGAAGGTCAGGAAGGTTGGCAGCAGTTTCAGATCGTTGCTGCTCTGGTCGGTCTGCAGGCTGGGCCGGTTTAATAGATGGCAGCATGGAGAGAGAGTCTCAAATGTGCGGGTGCAGGATCCTCAGCTGGGGTAAATGAGTGTAACTCCAGTGAAATGATTGGCGCTGCCTCTGATTTACACCAGCGGGAGGGTCTGGCTCCTGCAGGTCAGCAGACTTGTGTCCACTTACGCCCGGCCTGATTCTGGCCCAGGTAGAGCGTTTGGAAGCGACTGGGAATGTTCACGCAGCATCTGAGTTGATTGCCGGTCGGTTTCCTCTGGGGAAGGGCTTTGAGGGGCTTTTTAGCTGGCCTCTCACTTTGGACGTTTTAAAGGGACAGGCCTCCCTCCCTCCAGTGCACGGGTCCCTCCTGCCAAGGCCCTTGCCCGGATCTCCAGGCCACTGTGGAGCTGATTTCCCCAGCGGCCTGTCGTCCCCACTAACGGGATATTCTCTCGTTACAGTTGTAAAACATCCTGTGGTTTGCTCCCCTCCCGCTTCCACCTCCATGGCCCTGGCGACCCCTCCAGTGCCACTGTGCACATGCTGTGGGGCTGCCAAGGAAACCCCAGAAATAAGGGGCAGCTTGGGGCTCCAGAGATCCTCTGCTTCCCCTGCTGCCTTGTAGGCTCCTTACCAGGGCCCTGGGTGTGGATCGGGCAGCGTATCCCTGGGTGGGGTGAAGTCCAGCTGCCCCGCTTGGGCTCTCTGATCTTTGACCTTTGTCTGTGCTTTAGCTGCTGCTGTTCCACCTCCAGCTGCAGTTTCCTGCGATGTTACAAGCTGAACAGGGATTTAGTTGGGGATTGGTCCTGCTTTGAGTAGGGGGTTGGACTAGGTGACCTCCGGAGGTCCCTTCCAACCCTGATCTTCTCTGAGTCTGTGCTTTAGATCAGGGAGACCAGCTGCTGCAGAGATGGCGTGGGTGACTTGGCGAGGGTCACCCTCTCCTCGGAGTTGTGAGCCCCAGGCCCCAGTGTGGTGCTAGGGGGCGCTGTGCTGCAGGGGAGTGGGGTGGGTGAGTCAGCAGGGGGCGCTCTCCTCTGACCCTAGTGCCCCAGCCCATTGCTCGGAGATACTGTGCTGTCAGTTTGGGAGGGACCTAAACCCAAGGTTATGCTCAGATGATTTAAAGAGGCCCTGATGCACTTGGCAGGAGCAGGGGGTGTGAGCCATGATGGCCGGTTTGGATAACTACCCCCTGGTTGTCAAAATTGCCAGCGTGGTTTCAAAGAGAGACCGTTTTCCTCTCCCTTCCTCCCCTAAACGGGTGGGTAGCATTGCTGTGAGAGCTGCCACGTCCCACTCCAGAGGTCGCTGCATTTCCGTGATGGGCGAAGCGTGTGCGTGACATATGCACATGTGAGCAGCCGGTGCAGTTTGCAAGACACTGAGTGACTGACAGCGGCTGAGTGTGGTTGTCGGGTACTTTCGGAGGGTGGCTCTGTGCTGCTTCACACTGTACACCAGAATTATTCTGGGAAGGGGCGTTGGGGCCAAGGGGGGTCTGCCCTGCCCTGCCAGGATGCAGGAATGCTTCTCTGCAGTATTGAGGCCAGGGGAGCCCTCTGCAAAGTACACCTCTACCTTGATATAACGCCGTCCTCGGGAGCCAAAAAATCCTACCGCATTGTAGGTGAAACCGTATTATATTGAACTTGCTTTGATCCACTGGAGTGCGCAGCCCCGCCCCCCCGGAGCGCTGCTTTACCGCATTATAGCCGAATTCGTGTTCCAGCGGGTCGCGTTATATCGAGGTAGAGGTGTATCTAGCGTGTCCCCGTCTGACTTGCTTCTCCACAAGCTCTCTGCCGCTCCACGGAGTGGAGATGGGAAGTCAGCCTGCCAGCTCCTTAATGGATTCTTTAAAAATATAAAGAGAAAATGAATCTCCTGTGCCCCACATTCCGCCCTGTGAGTTCGCTTCCCATTATCGCTATAAAGCCGGCGCTTCCGTAGCCATGCCGGGCTGGGCTCCCGTTCCCCTGCCTGCTGCTAGTGGCTGGTCCAGAGCGGTAGAGGCTTAAGGGAAAGTAGGGGGCTGGAGAAGGAGGGGTGCCTGTTGAATCTTGAGGGTTGAATTGCAGATGCAAGGGATCGCATCTCCAGCCACCCGATTGGCCCCCTCTGCTAGGTGGCAGAAGATGCGAGCGCAGGACTTGGCAACCCAATTAAATTGCGGGGGCAGCTTTTCCCCACAGAAGCGAGGTCTCCCCTTCTGCAGTTGTACTCTCCTTAGCACGTTGGGGAAGGGGGTGCACGCAGCGGGGGGTGCACATGTGTCGGCAAAAATGTGCAAATCTTGCTGAGGCCCCCTCCTACCTGCAGTTGTTATTGACATTGGAGTATTGCAGCCGGCTCAGGGCAGGTCTACACAGCAACTAGACACCCGCAGCCGGCCCATGCCAGCCGACTTGGGCTCGTGGGGCTTAGGCCATGGGGCTGAGTCATTGCGTGTAGCTGTCTGGGCTCGGGCTGTGGGAACCTGCGAGGTGCCAGTCCCTCAGCTCCACTGGACGGACATACGGTAAATGGTACGGCCAATGCCCCGAAGAGTCTACAATCTAAAACCAGCGTCCTGCCCGCCTGTCTCCCCATCAGCCTGTGCAGTCGGCTGCAGGGACTGAAAGAGTTATTCCGTTTGAAACACTCACATTTCAAACTTTGTTTGTTGGTTTTGTTTTGTAAATGGAAGTTAAGTTGAGATTCTGATGCGATCCCGGGGCTCCAGAAGCTGGGGCTTGAAGAAACACGCCAGATATCGCAGGTGCTGTTAACAGTAGAGCGAGATCAAATGCAAAAGGATTTTTCCTCCCCTCTCCTTGGAGATCACCGTTAGTGGATTACAAGTAACGGCTGTCTAATACTTATGCTGTACTGTAATTATTTTGGAGTAGAGCGTCTGCATGGGGAGATAGTCCAGAATAGCGCTGGGAGAATAGTTCATGCACTGGAGCTATGCTAATAAGTTTAATCATGTGACTAAGCCCTTAGTCATGGGTGGCCTGGCGGCATGGCCCTGCCTGCCCCTCATGCTAGCGGTTGTGGGTTCAACTTCCCAGCATGCCTTGTGTAGAGAGAAAATGCTGGGGTTTTGGCGAATGAGGCTGGCGCCTCTCCATGGGCTTCTCCTTTCTTGGCGCTTCCAAACGAGGACTCTGTTAGCTTTGATTCAGACCGGGCTGGGAAGGATTAGCTTTCTTCTGCTAAAACACGGGGAACTGGCAAATCCTAAAAGGTGCCAAAGTAAATAAAGCATTGTGGCCAGCGCAGCTGTGAACTGATGTTCCAGAAGTAATGGTAGAGCGCTTCCCGCACACTTGTGTTGGCTGCAGTCGTAGAGTGGGTTGCACTGGGTGTATGTGTTGGAGTACACACAGACGTGCGTGTTCATGGGTGTGTGGGGGGGGTTGGAGAAGGGTGCTTATGTTAGTGTTTCTAGTGGGTGGGAGGATGTGTGTGTGGGTGAGGGTGGTTGGATTTGTGTGTGTTGTGTTCTGCATGGGTTCTTATACTGGCTCCTCACTAGAGCAGGGCACATTTTTTTTGGCTAAAACCTTTTATTTTTTTTGGGCTGCAAAATGCACATTGGTTTTGGCCGAACCATTTCACCAACTCGTGTCGATGTCACCAAACTGTTTTGGCTGAAATGAAAAAAGAAAACATTTCAGAACCGTGGAAATGAACCATTTTGATGTTGCCAAACAAAAACTTTCCAGGCTTGATTTGCAAAACTAAGGAGGAGGCGCTGCCTGAAAACGGTTAGCCCAGTGCCTGGGCCTCTCCCCTGGGATTTGGGAGACCTGGGTTCGAATCACTGCCCTGGGGTTGGACGTGACCCCAGGCTGTTGTTTGTACTGGGGTCAGTCTCCCAATCCCTGCTGCGGAAGCTGTTCTGCTTTGCAGAGTGTCAAGTGAGTGCTTGTGCTGACAACCGCGAACCCGTTGCCGCTAACGAGGAGAGACGCCAGCCAGTGAGAGGCCGTTGCTCAATAGCTGGGTTATTTTTAGATTTATAAGGTGCCCACCATGGGTCTCCAGAGAAATAAAATCCAAGGAGGAGCCCTCCTGCCTGAATGCCTCATTTCCTGCCCCCCAGACCTGTCCCCCCTGGGCCATCTCTGTCCTGTCTGGGCTGAGCCGCAGCCAGCGTGATCTCCCCCCAGGTCCCTATCTCAGCTCCAGCGGCCCAGGCACGGCCAGCCAGTCTCTAGTCCTGCCAGACGGCAGCGAGGGCCGGGAGGCTTCACAACTGGTGCAGGAGGGGCACCGGCTCGCTGCGGGCGTCTTGTGCTGCTTTCCCAGCTGAGACACCAGACGCGGGAGAGGAATTTGTTCCCGGGTGGTTTGTTCTGTGCAGCGCCCTTGGCCGGGGTACGCCAGGCCCCGTGGCATCGAGGAGGGGCCTGCGCTGCTTGCCTGTGAGAAAACTGCTGCGCTCTCCTGGCAGAGCCCCCTTACCGGGCAGGGGCCAGGTTTGCGTTAGTGGCTCGCTTAATATCTGCTCCTGCCTCCTCCTGTGTGTCCTCCCAGCCCGCCCGGCCTGGCTCCCTGCCTGTGGGTTCTGCCTGCAGCGCCCCCCCTCTGCATGCAGCCTGGGGGCAGCCGCTTGTGCTGCTCCGTGAAGAGCCAACAGCCCCAGCAGACCCCGGAGCTTGGGCGGCTTCCCGGGTAGATGACGCCTCCATCAGCACAGCGCCCCCTACTGCTTTTCTGGAGTAGTGGCTCAGCACTAACTCGCAGGGGAGAGCGCCTCCTGCTGAGCCCCCCGTCCCTTTCCCTGCAGCAGAACACCCCCAACGCTGCACTGGGCCAGCACGGCCAGAGGGGAGAGCGCCCCCTGCTGACCCCCCTCTCCGCTCCAGGCAGCTGAGTGTTCACAGGGCCAGGACTTGTGCACATGGTCCCCTGGGGAGGGGCGCTTGGTAGATCTCCAGCTGCTGCTCTCAGGTGAATGTCCTCCCAGCTGTTTTAGCGTGGCTGGCTCCCCCTTCTGCCCACCCTCCCTCATGGTGATGGGGGCGGGGCCCACCGCCTCCTGCACTGGGACCCTCCCCCCCCAGCCCTGTGCCTCACGCCAGGCCTGCGGGATCAGCCCTGGCAGTGCCAATATGGAGCCGTCAGGAAGAATAAACGTTCAGGGCTCAGTGTGCTGGAACTAATGAAAACGAAGAGCTGGGAAGCTGGAGAATCATGCCCCCGAGGGAGCACTTTCCCCCCCGCACGTGGGGCCGAGCGCCGGCCTGCCTGTCGGACGAGGAGCTGGCTACATCACTGCTTCGTTAGCTCTCGCATGGAGGTTCCCTCTGCCTACTGCACGACCTGGGACAGGAGACTCCAAGGCTCTGCCTATCCTGAGCTGCTCTCGCCCGAAGCCCCAGCCATCGGGGGCGGCAAGGGGCCTGCCCGGCCATTGCTTGGTGGGGCAAACGCATGGCATGTGATGGGTGCGTCGGGGCGTGGCGTTGTGTGGCGTGGCGTTGTGTGGCGTGGCCTTCTCCTCTCCCGGCGTGCCAGCATCACGCCATGGCGACGTCTCCTCTCGCAGCGCGGCGTGGGGGAGCAGCCTTGTGTCGTGATGCAGCTGCGTGACACGGCAGGGCCTTGCGAAGCCGGGGGGATGGGTCGTGCCATGCCACCTCACGGTCACAAGCACAAGCACTGTCACTAGCAGCGGTCACGCTGACGTCGCACGATGCAGGGTCACGCGGGGCACCGTCCGGCTGCTGCAGTGCAGGGGTAGCGTGATGCAGCATCCTCGTGTCGTGACACAAACGGACGCAGGGGTCACGTGGCCCAGAGCCCTCGTCTTGGGGTGTGCGTGCTGCAGTGTGACACGATGGAACATCCTGGCTTCAGCCGTGCGCTGGGTGGGAGCAGCAGCCACTAGTGATCGGTTACAATCCCAGTGCGAAGGCTGCTGTGGACCAAGCCCCTTCCCGCAGCAGCCGGTATTGCGCCGCCCTGACAGCGCACGGGGTCCAGTCATTGGCTAAACCAGAGGTCACTTCGGTGGGGTCCCTTGGGCGAGGGTGGGGACTGCGCTGCTGGGCCGTGGACGGGTTCGCTCCTCTGTTGGGATGGCTGGCACTGGCGACCGACCCTTATAATGCAGCTCCGGGAGCTTTTATTCCAGTGTGTTTCCTCCCTGGGGGAGGTGTCTTTCCCATCCCGATGGCCAAGCAAGGGGTACTGCCTGCAATGTGTCCCTGCCCCCGGGGTCCAGCTGGGAGGGAGGAGCCAGCGGAAGACTGGCCTGGGCAAACAGGCTGCGAGGCCAAGAAATAGGCCTGGTGGGTGGGTGGGAAGAAGAAGCTGGCGAGGGCTGGCTGGCATCTGCCCACCCAGCAGTGGTTCCGGAGACCACGCAAGGGAACGGAGTTGATTTGCTCCCTGGAGGTGGTGCCGACTTCCCCCCCATTCCTGGCTGGCGCAGAGACAGCAAGGACGACACCGAAGAACAAAAGGGTTTTGTTCCTGTGGAAACCGCAGCGGCGAAGTTGCAGTCGGAGCTGCGTGGAGGCTGACGAGGACGAGTGCCGGGGAGGATGGGGGCTCTGTCATGCATGGCTGAACCCTCAGCCCTGCAGGAGTGTGGGTAGGAGGCTGGGCGTCAGGACGGCTGGGTTCTGTTGCTCCCTGGAAGACGGTTCAATCTAGTGGCTGGCATCTCGGGCTGCGAGTCAGGACTGGTGGTTTCTGTGACTCTCCCTAGAAGTTACTATGGGGTGGTTAGGGGCGGGTGCTGTGTGTCAGGACTCCTGGGTTCTGTTCTCTTTGGGGCAGGGACCATCTGTGTTCTGTGTTTGTACAAAGTCTAGCACTGCAGGCTCCTGGCCAGTGACTAGCGCCGCTACGTGCTCCAGCAGTACAAATAATTCATAATAGTATTGCTGTGCCGTGTGCTCGTTAGCTCATTTCACTTAGGCCTGTGAGCAGCCAGCCGCTGGCTGGGGCTTAAGTCTCAAATGGTGGCGGCTGGGGTTGAGTTTGGATGGGTGCACGGACGTATGTCTCAAAGGGATTCTTGAGTTCTCCTGCCACTGAGCTTGTCTGTGACCTTCTGTGCCTCAGTTTCCCCACGTGTCCAGCTGGGGGAAGGTCTGCGGACATGAGTGAGTTACGAGAGCTCTGTAGCACTCTGACGCCAAGCATTGTACTATGGAGACCAGGATCCTCTTTCCCCGTGCAGGGACCCTGTCTTTGGGGGAGCTGCTGAGCTGCATGAATACAAAGGATGTAGGGGAGAGGCGCAGTCTAGGGCTCCAAAGCAGGGCTCCTCTGGGATTCATGTGGCTGCTGCTGGCGGGCCCTCGATAGATGCATTCCCTAGGGTCACGGAACCGGTAAGTCTGTTTCCTCTCTTCTAGGGGGCCTTGGATCCCATGGGACCCAGATCTAGACCTCCCCTGCCAGTGTTTTTGCAGCCCCCCAGCCCTATCCTGCATGGGGCTGTGTGGCCCCCTCTCCTTTTGAAATCACCAGGCGCCGATGGGGCCAGCACCTTGCAGAAAGAGTCCCCAGCTACCCAGATTCTGCAAAACCATCTGTTGTTTTTGCCCACCAGTTCTGCCATGAAGTCACGAGTCTCGCATCCTTCTGCAAAGCTTCACCAAAGCAGCCAACCTTCCGGGGCACTTTCCCATCCCTCCCACCTCCAGTTAGATCCAGCTCCTTCCCATCTACCCGCGAGCAGAGGACTCCAGCATGCTGGGCTTGGTCCTCTGCTCCAGGCCCCATGCTTGGCAGCGGTTTCCAGCCCCACCAGAGCTCTTTGGACTCCGGCTAGCTTTGAGCCCTTGGCGCTGCGAACCACAATGCTGCAGCAATCATGCTGGCTTCCCCATTCCTGTCCTGACATACTTGCAGCAGCCAGAGTGTCTCCAGCTGCATGTTACAGGCAGGTGCGTCATGCCACCAGAGAGCTGGCATCTCTTTCGCAACGTGGGGCTCACGCTGGTGGTTCTTGTGAGATCGGACCCTGGAAACGGTCCCTGTTCTCTGCTCTGAGAGCGCTATGCTAGCACGGATAGAGCAAACCTTCATCCTCGCACCGGCGTGACTTTCACCCGCCTTGCCCTGACCTCCTCCCCCAGATCCCCTCCCTCCTGGATCTCCCACCTTTAGCGTTCTGCCCGCTACGCTGGCTGTATCTCAGATCACGCGTGGGCTCCTGCTGCAGCCTCCGAGGTAAGCCCAGCTCACGTCGCAGATGCAAAGCCCCTCTTAAAAGTGACGCTTCCGCCCTGATTTAATAAGGCAGCTGCCATCCGTTATTTTATTAATGAGTTATTAAAATCCCGTTTGAGGCGAAGCAGCTGCAGCTCTAGGATCATTCCCAAGAAATATGTCTTTAATGATCCGTTGGTTCCTAGTTAATGTACAACAGGTGCCTGCAGGAGCCTCCGTGTCCTTGCAGAGTCCCGCTCTGATGAGGTGTCGTCCTGACTCCAGAGGGCCCCCCACGCTGTCCTGGCCCCAGTGCCTTTGGTAGAAGGTTTCGATCCGTCAGTCCCTGCTGTGCTCACTCGGGACAGGACGTGGGGAAAGTCGGTAGCGTTCGGTCTGTTCTCCCTGTGTGGCTGTCTCCCCGAGAGGGGCTCTCGCCTGTAGGGATACTGGTTACATTTCCCCTGCCCTACAGGAGCACCTCTCCGGCGAGAGGCGTTGGAATCCGCTCCCTGCTCTCCCATGGGGATGGGGGCTCAGGCTCTGGGGACAGCTCGTTGGCTCCCCTGTGAGCCCTGGATCTGTTGTATCCGAGCGCCTTGCTGCCAGGAGTTCAGGTCTCTCTAGCTCACCCAGTCCTTGGCCATCAAGGTGGGGAATTTGCACCAACCGTGATGTGAATGGGACTGAGACCCAGCAGCCTCATTGCACATGGGCCGCTCATTAGTAACTCGGCTGCCCTGGGCTGGATTTGAACCAGCGACCTAGCAGCAGCAAGGTTGCTGGGATGGCGAGGGGGGCGAGTTTACCCGTTTCCTCCTGCATGGCCAGGGCAGTTCGCGAAGCGCAGCTCAGGATAACAGGCTCCTCACGGCCTCCCTGATCCCTGTGCCAAAGTCAGCTGTTAATTAAAAGGGCTCTTGCCCCGGTTTGTTACATTGCTGAATGGGGTGGGGGCACTTGCTCACCTGCTTCTCTCCCCAAATTACCTGTCGCCTGTGATCTTTGCAGAAGGGCAGGGGAAGGGACAGAGGGGGGCTGGAGAGACGCAGCCAGTGTGTCACATTGATTCCCGACCATTGTCCCGGGGAGCGTCTGACAGAGCCAGTGAAACCCCGGCTAAAGCCGCCCTGTGAACATTTAACAGGCTGCGGTGATTATGTCGTGTGCGGTAGTTTGGAGCAAACCCAGGGCTGTGGAGAGGGGGCTTTCTGCTGTCCATCCGTGGCCGTGTGTGTGAATGCGGGTGTGTGCATGCAGCGCGTTTGCAGGCAGGGGCAGTGTGTGTGTGTGTGTGTGCAGGTGGGGTGTGTGCAGGCGGGGTGGGGGTGTGCACATGTGTTGCCATGGCCCCAGACACTAAGGACATTCTGACCCAGAACTGTCTTGCTGATCCGGTACCTGTTGCATCCGGGGGGAGGGAGGGGTGACTGCATCCCAGGTCCTGGCTTGTTCCTCTGCCAAGCAGATGCTGCCTCCTTTGTTCTGTACTTAGCAGGGGGACGCGCCTTTGGTCTCTGATTTTTGGGGGACTGTTCTCAGCGCTCGCCCGGCTCTCTCCCTCCTTTCCCCCAGGGCCGTGCTGCTGTAGTCGGTGCCAGGCGGCTCTGGTGACGATGCCGGGTGGTTTGGGAGCCTGTTCACCTCCCAGTTCAGAGCTGGCCACAGTTCGTGAGAGATGCCAGCAGCCTGGCTGGTGCTAGCCAAGTTCAGCAGAGGAGACAGCTGGGCCCTCCAGCGCTGAGCTGATGCCCGTTGTGTGGGCAGTGCCCACTGGGACGTGGGATAGGCTGGCGTTGTCACGGCCTGCATGGCACTATGTGCATAAAGCCCCCAGTTCTCCAGGACTGTCACCACTGCCTCTTATACTAGATCTTAAATCAGTCAATCAGGATCCTCTCCCCATGGCCATGTATACCATCCCTGTGATCCCTGACACCGGTACGGCGCCCCTGGGTCATAGAATCACAGGACTGGAAGGGACCTCGAGAGGTGATCAAATCCAGTCCCCTGCACTCATGGCAGGACTAAGTATCTAGACCATCCCTGACAGGTGTTTGTCCAACCTGCTCTTAAAAATCCCCAATGATGGAGATTCCACAACCTCCCCAGGCAATTTATTCCAGTGCTTCACCACCCCGACAGTTGGGAAGTTTTTCCTGACGTCCAACCTAAACCTCCCTTGCTGCAATTTAAGCCCATTGCTTCTTGTCCTGTCCTCAGAGGTTAATGAGAACAATTTTTCTCCATCCTCCTTGTAACAACCGTTTATGTACTTGAAAACTCTTATCATGTCCCCCCCAGGTCTTCTCTTTTCCAGACTAAACTAACCCAATTTTTTCAATCTAGGTCATATTTTCCAGACCTTTCATCATTTTTGTTGCTCTTCTCTGGACTTTCTTGAATTTGTCCACATCTTTTCTGAAATGTGGCGCCCAGAACTGGACCCAATACTGCAGTTGAGGCCTGATCAGCACAGAGTAGAGCGGAAGAATTACTTCTCGTGTGGTACAACTCTCCTGCTAATACAGCCCAGAATGATGTTCGCTTTTTCTGCAACGGTGTTACACTGTTGACTCATATTTAGCTTGTGGTGCACCATGACCCCCAGATCCCTTTCCGCAGTGCTCCTGCCTAGGCAGTCAGTTCCCATTTTGTAGGTGTGCAACTGATCGTTCCTTCCTAAGTGGAGGACTTTGCATTTGTCCTTATTGAATTTCATCCTATTTACTTCAGACCATTTCTCCAGTTTGTTCAGATCATTTTGAATTTTAATCCGATCCTCCAAAGCACTTGCAACCCCTCCCAGCCTGGTATCACCTGCAGACTTAATAAGTGTGCTCTGTATGCCATTAGCTAAATCGGTGATGGGGCAGGAGAAAGCTGCATCAGGCTCTGCCACGGCATGGGCTGGGCGGTTCTGCGTAAGGCGAGCATCGGGCAGCCTCTGATTCGGTCCTGCCTCCCGGCCGGGGAAGCTGCATTTGGGGGGAAGGGCTGTGAGTGTCCCAGTCTCTTGGGACACTCCAGGAGAGGCAGAGCAGAGATTCCAGGGTAAGTTTTCCCTCTGGGAGATGAGTGGGGAAACTCCAGTCATTCACGGAGACTCTCCAACAAGGCACTGGGCATCTGGCACTGCCTGCCTCCATGCCAGGGGCACAACAGCCCTGGGGAGCCTGAGGTACCAGCACCCACTCTGGGCAGGAGCGCGTTGTTTGCTGGGCTGTCAGACTGGGACCCTCCCCAGCCCCTGACACTCTGGTCTCTCCCATCAGCTGCCCTGTGGCCTGCGGGCAGGCGGTTGGCGCTCACCCCCCCGGAAGGCCATTGGCAGCGCCAGGAAGCTGGTGTGGAGAGCAGGGAAAGCCAGAGTGAATCTGGCCGAAGGACGCTCCCTCGCCTGGTTGTGCTGGCGGGGGTTTCTCCTGGGATTATCTCAGAGCCTCTCCCGCCATGGAGAATCTCTCTCTGCTTCCTAGCCCCCCTGGAGCAGTGCCGTGGTCCCACAGGCCTGGTGCTACCACGTTACAAACCACGCCAGCGTGTGGGCATAAAGTGTGAATTATCTCTGTTTCCCTGCCCCGGGAGCAGCAGAAAGAGCTGCTGGGGCGGGGCGAGCCCCACACCTCCATGGGGCTGGCACTGAGAGGTTGAAAGTGGCTGGGGGTCTCTGGCCTGTGCTTGGCAGGGGCTCAGATGGGACAATCTGTGAGCCGGTAAAGCAGGCTCTGTGAAGGCTGGTGGGCAGAGGCTATGGCCCTGGAGAAGGGGGTCTGTGTCAGTTGTGCCGGGCTGGGTGCTGCAGGGAAACGCCGGCCCTTCGGCAGCGGGCACCTGGCCAAGGGGTTTGTGGTTTGGGATTAGTGCTGAGGAAATACAGCCGGCGTTCTCCCGCTCTCAGAGGAAAGCCCAGCTGTTCTCCACCCTCCTCCAGCGAAGGGTTAACCAAGGGCTTGGCAAACACGAGCTGAGCCTCCCAGGCGCCCTGTGGCATCCGCCCCGTTGCAGGTGGGGAAACGGTGAGACCGGCCCCCAGACGGGAACCGACTTCCAGAGCCCACCCAGGCTGGAGCTGGGACTGGAACCCAGGTGTCCTGTTCTCACCTCACCGCCCACTCCCTGCAGAGTCAGGGCTAGAACCCAGTGGGAGCAGGATTTGTTATTTGTATTGCCCTCACAGCCCGGGTCCCGGTCGCGCTCGGTGCTGCACAGAGCAAACCCAAAGTCCCTGCCCCATAGCCCCTAGGAAGCCCCCAGTTGGCGCCTCTTGTCAGTACCAGGTGCCCTCAGTAGCTCTGTGCTCCCTGGCCAGCCTGGGGGCGAAGGGGAAGCTGTGGGAAACCCCCTTGTTCCCCAGCTCTCTCGCACCCCCGCTACTGCGTGAGCTGCTGGATTCTTGGGTGGGGGAGGGCAGGGTGTGTGACTTGGGTGGGAGGTGGAGATGGAGACTGGGATGGAGGGACTTGGGGGGCCTTGGATGGGAATCACCCCCCTCAAGAGTCATAAAGTTCCGCCCCCTTTAACTCCTTCAATCCCACTGGTGCCGCGACGCCCGCAGATGCGGCTGCCTGGCATTGCTCAGGATTGGATGCTCTACCGCTCCCCTGCCCAATTCTCCTTTGTCCTCCCCCAGCCTGTCTGTCTGCACTACCCGCCAGCAGGGCAGATGCTGCACGCCCTGGGCAGGGCCAATCCCCTTTACCACCGGCCAGTGCAACATCGAGCATAGCTCCAGGCTCAGGCTGCCGTAATGTATATATCTGGGGAGGGCTGTATCTCAGGAATCCCTTGCTCAAATGTCCCCAAATTTAGTTCACTAGCCCTACCGCATGCACCCACGAGGCACCCCAAGTTTCAAAGCAATACGGGTAAGGATATGGATCTTAGAGCACTTGGAAGAGACTGCCCTAACTCCGGAGCGCTGGTGCTCTGCTGCGATAATGGCTCCTTGTTCTGCTGCAGCTCAGTAAGGCTCTGTCTGTCTGTCCGTCTCTCCCTCCTGCAGGGCAAATGACATAGGATGACCCCTGCTGGTCCCCTCTTACTGTCTGTGATATCGTCTCTCTTGTGGCTAACGTGGGGCTTCGACCCAGCTCCCAGCGCCTGCTCAGCTCTGGCCTCCGGGGTTCTCTACGGCTCGTTCTCGCTCAAGGACCTCTTCCCCACCATCGCCACCGGCTGCTCGTGGACCCTGGAGAACCCCGACCCCACCAAGTACTCCCTGTACCTCAAGTTCAACCGGGAGGAGCAGGTGTGCACCCACTTCTCCCCCATGGTGCTGCCACTCGACCATTACCTCGCCAACTACACCTGCGGCCCGCAGGGAGACGCGGGGCCGCCCCCCCGGGGCCAGGAGGACGGGGAGGAGGAAGGGGAGGCCCGAGTGGAGCTGTGCCAGGGTGCCAGCCCCATCACCTTCCTGCACTTCGACAAGAACTTTGTGCAGCTGTGCCTGGCTGCCGAGCCCGAGGCCGCGCCCCGGCTGCTGGCCCCCGACGCCCTGGAGTTCCGCTTCGTGGAGGTGCTGCTCATCAACAACAACAACTCCAGCCAGTTCACCTGCGGGGTGCTGTGCCGCTGGTTCGAGGAGTGTCTGCGGCTGGGGGAGCGGGGGGCGCGGCGCTGCGGCCTCACCCAGGCGGGCTGCAGCTGCCAGGCCGAGGTCCCGCCGGTGCCCCGGCAAAACGAGACGCTCTCCAACGCCCTGCCGCCAGCCGGCGCCCCGGCCGCCACGAGCAGCAGCCAGTGCTGCGTGACCGAGCTGCATTCTGGGAATGCGAATGATTTATACGCGCCGGAGATTAAATACGGTAAGGGGGCGCCGGGGCCTGGAGGAGGGCGGGGGGTTCAGAGTAACGGAGCCGCAGCCGGCTCGGGCTGCATTTGATCACTGGGTGCTGAGAGGGGGATGGAATTTGGCCCCTTCCGCCTCCGGGAATCTACTTTCCCTGTTAGCACTCTGGGGCGCGGGATGCCCAGCGCGGGCAGTTCTAATGCCATCCAGTAGAGGGCAGCGGCGCTCGTGCACGCTAGTCGTCATCTGTAGTGATTACAGCCGTGTGCTAGTGCATGGGGAGGCGGCAGAGTGACCCATCTGGCTCCAGTCTGTGCTGAGCGGAGACGGGGAGCTAGTGGAGTTGGTTTGTAACCAGAGCGCTCAGCTCCAGTCCACCTGAGTGACGCCCACAATGGCGTTTGGCCCGTTAGCATCCTGCCCTTGGTTTGCTGCGAGTTCATGTTGCCGCTTGGCTTGGAAGGAATCCAGCTCGAGTCCCGTTCCAGTCTCCGCCCCCGGCTCCCGGAGCAGGTGTGTGTGCAGGGGAGCCGCTGCACCGCCAGCCGGGTGCGATGTGTTGCTTTGCGATGCTCTGGTTGGGGTGTGAGGTTGTAGCGTGATGGGACCCGGCAGCTTTGGGGTGCACTGGGGCATAGGGAGTCTGCCCAGACGGCCCCGGTGGCAGCCCTGCGCTCTGGCTGTGCGGAGCTGCCTGGCGTCAGGCTGGCGAAGGGAAAAGGTTTGATGGTTGGGCCGCATTGAGCACGTCGGTTTGCAGTGCTCCGCCAGCTTTCCTGGCTCTGGGGCCGGCTCCGAGGCCTTTCTCTTGGATGCAGATGGCTCTGTGCGCTTCCCCCAGGGCGCATCGAACGTAGCGACCCGAAGGCTGCTTAGAACAGACCCCTTGTGCCCAGCGCGGGCTGCACGGGCTGCTCCGGGTGCTGTCCATTCTAGAGTGGGGAGGGGAGCGGCTCCCCTGTCCCCTTTGGCAGCTGGATTCTGGGGTGGTGGGGGGAGAGGGGGTGGAAGGGGGAAGGCCACGTGCAGTGTGGTGCTAAGTCCAGCAGGGGGCAGAATGGACTCCCAGAGCAGGTTACCCTGGGGCGCGTGCACAAGGTTAGAGCTGGGGAGGAGTTTGCAGTTCACATGCTGTATTCCCCCCCCCCCCAATCCATGGCATGGGGGGCACTGGGCAGGGGATCTCACTGGCACCATCTTCCCTGTTGGCTGGGCGTCGGTGGGCGTGATCAGCAGCTGATTTCCCATCCCTCTCTGCTGTGCTGAGACCTGCGTCCCACCACCTGGCTGATGTGAGCTCCCAGTCCAGAGCCAGCAGCCTCTCCTGAATCCCAGGCCTTGGATCCCTCATCCCCACCACAACAGTCCCTCCCAGCGGCCTTTGCGGGAGGCTCGAGGCTGGCACTCGGCTGCGAGGAGGAGAGAGCGAAAGGCCCAGGGGGTAGCTGCGTCCCTAAAGGGGGCTGGAGTTTTGCCCATCAGGAGAGATGCGTCCCCTCGCGGGGGTGGATCTGGGGCATCATCTGACACACCGAGAGAAGGCCTGGAAAAGCCACAGGGGGTGGGGGGAGAGGTTGTGGGTGGGGGGATCCACCCTGCACCCAGCTGGCGGCTGCATCATTCACTGGAGTCAATGGAAAGATGGGAATCCAAGGGCTTGGGTCAGGCCCCAGAATTCTCTCCCCCCCCCCACCCAACTCACCCCTGGGATGGGTGAGTTCAGGCCATGGAGATTTCTCCTCCTCCCCTCTCCCCCCGGCAATGGGAAAGTAAATACTTTTAGAGCCTTTCCCTGTTGATCCTGCCCCACGTCCCCAGCCAGTGAGCACAGCCCCTGCCCTCCCTCCTGAGGCTGGGGGCTTCTCCCCAGCTCCCTGCTGCTGCCGCGGCTGCCTGGATGACTGAAGCGCCTGGGGCAGGAGGCCCTGTCATCCCACACTGGTGGAGACGCAGCAAACAATTGACAGGTAAAATGACCCGTTCCTGTGACAAATTACCCCTGACTGCAGCAGGGCAGGTGCCTGTTATTCCAGCCAGGCTAGAAAGGCGTGCGGCAGAGCTCTGCGGGCTGTTAACCAGGAGGAATGAGGCCATTTGCTTGTTATAGAATCTCATAGAACCTAAAGTGAAATTAAAGCTCCAGAGTGTCCCTGGATGGCTGGGCTGGTTCTCGCGGCCCTGGCAAAGCAGGGCTGGGTGGCCCGCGCTGTGGGATGCCTGCTGCTTCGAGCCACTCCGCAGAGACGTGTGAGGGGGTGCGTGTGCCCGGCTCCGCCAGGGCCAGTCAGCATCTGCCACGGCCCCCACCCTTCGAGCCAGTCTGGGGCAGCTCCGCCAGTGCATCTCGGGCCGGACCCACAGCGCCCCCTGTTCTTCCAGCCCTGGGCCATCCCCCCAGCTCCGCCAGTGCATCTCGGTCCGGACCCACAGCGCCCCCTGTTCTTCCAGCCCTGGGCCACCCCCCCAGCTCCGCCAGTGCATCTCGGGCCGGACCCACAGCGCCCCCTGTTCTTCCAGCCCTGGGCCACCCCCCCAGCTCCGCCAGTGCATCTCGGTCTGGACCCACAGCACCCCCGGCTCTTCCAGCCCTGGGCCACCCCACCCCAGCTCCACCACTGCATCTCGGGCCAGACCCACAGCGCCCCCGGCTCTTCCAGCCCTGGGCCACCCCACCCCAGCTCCACCACTGCATCTCGGGCCAGACCCACAGCGCCCCCGGCTCTTCCAGCCCTGGGCCACCCCCCAGCTCCGCCAGTGCATCTCGGGCCAGACCCACAGTGCCCCCTGTTCTTCCAGCCCTGGGCCACCCCCCCAGCTCCACCAGTGCATCTCGGGCCAGACCCACAGCGCCCCCGGCTCTTCCAGCCCTGGGCCACCCCACCCCAGCTCCACCACTGCATCTCGGGCCAGACCCACAGCGCCCCCGGCTCTTCCAGCCCTGGGCCACCCCCCAGCTCCGCCAGTGCATCTCGGTCCGGACCCACAGTGCCCCCTGTTCTTCCAGCCCTGGGCCACCCCCCCAGCTCCGCCAGTGCATCTCGGTCCGGACCCACAGTGCCCCCTGTTCTTCCAGCCCTGGGCCACCCCCCCAGCTCCGCCAGTGCATCTCGGGCCAGACCCACAGCGCCCCCGGCTCTTCCAGCCCTGGGCCACCCCCCTGCTCTGCCAGTGCATCTCGGGCCAGACCCACACAGTCTTCAGACTCTTGGCTCTTTGTTTCCCCTGCCAAGCTCTTCAGTGACAGCTGGCTGGTGCATCAGCCCTTTGGGCCCTGGAGCCCTCTGGCCAGTGGCCCTGCTGGCACATGCACTCAGCTGAGTGCTTGCTTTAAGGGGTAGGGACCATCGGGCTGACGAGGGCTCTGTGTGTTTGGAGGGGAGCGGCAGCATTGTGTAAATCGAACCGTGCGAGATCCGAAGTGGTGCCAGAATAGAGCTGTGGCCAGGAGTAGCCGCCCCGTGGGCCATTGCAGATGTTCCTGCAGCCTGACGGGAGCCGGGGCTGGCTGGGCAGGCGGCGGAGCAGTTTGGCAGGGTCCTGTCCTTATCTGGGGCGCTGCTTCCTGCTCTTCTCATCGGCTCAGGCCTGTGGCATTACTGGCTCTTTACTGGGCTTCAGCATTTCTATCCGGAGCTAAATGTCTTCCTGGGCAAATCCCTCCGAATAATCCCTGCTCTCTTCCAGCCACGCGCTTCCTTCCAAGGGAGATCTCGGTGGGCTTTTTTCAAATGCAAATGTAGATGGAAGGCTAGGGGCCGGTGGCCTGGCGCAGACGCTTTCCCTGGGCAGATCCGCGCTTGGAGCCCTGCAGAGCCCACAGATAGGGGACAGGTTCCTGCAGGGCTTGGGAGAGCCAGCACCCCCGGTGTGTCCTTGGAGCAGGCTGCCTTGAGCTCTGTGTGCTAGTACTGGGCACCGCAGGCTGTCTGCACAGTGCCGCCGCGGTTGGCTTCGGGCAGCCCTGGGGCAGTGCGGGATTCCAAGAGTGGGCGCTGATGCCCTGGTGTCTAGGGTTACGAGATGTGACGAAGTGGGGCTGTTCTTAATGTGTCCTCTGAATACTGGGTGGGGGCCTCAGTTTCTGGCCGACCCTCTGTCTCCTGGCAACTAATGGCCAGGCCCTTCCCCCCTGCAAGGGGATGCTAAAGGTGGGGGAGAACAAAGAGATCAGAGACCTCCTGGCCTGGGAAAGAGACAAAGCCAGAGAAGGGGCTGGAGGGGGATGGGAAGTGAGGGCAGATGTGGGGGTCTGGCTCACTGCCCCCAGGATGGACCCGGCTGAGGGGTCCTGTTCTCTGTACCTACAAGCTCTGTTTTAGACCATGTTCCTGTCATCTAATAAACCTGTTTTACTGGCTGGCTCAGAGTCACGTCTGACTGTGAAGCGAAGTGGGGGTGGGTGCAGCACCCTCTGGACCCCGCCTGGGCGGACTCGCTGTGGGAAGCGCACGGAGGGGCAGAGGATGCTGAATGCTCCAAGGAGAGACCCAGGAGGTGAAGCCGTGGGAGCTCCTTGCCCTGCAGACAGTCTGCTCCAAGGGAGAGGAGGCTCCCCAAAGTCCTGCCTGGCTTGGTGGGGAGCAGTTCCAGGGCATCGCCCGGGGGCTCCGTGACACATCCACAGCGCAAGAAACCTCCCCAAACCCCAGCCCAAAACAACCCCTGTGGGTCTCTGAGTCTGGATCGCCTGGCTTGGGCTTGCGCTACGGAGCTAAACAGAGGTGTAGACATTCCTGCTGGGCTCCGAGAGCGGGCAAGGTGGGGGTCTCTCAGCGTCCAGGCTCCAGACCAAGCAGGAACGGCGACACTGCTAGTTTTGGCCCTGTACCACAAGCCTGAGTCAGCTGCCCCAGGCTCGGAGACTTGCTGCCCGGTGTTTGTTCGAGTTTTTTTGCAGCAGAAAGGCGCCCTGGGGCTCCCTGTGAGACGAGGCGGGCGGGCTATCGGCTGTCCTGTTGGGTAGCTGGCTTGGGCAGAATTCTGCCTGCGCGTGTTGAGAATTTCGATGGAGAATGTCCGTGTTTATTTGTAAGCAGGTTTTTTACACGTGTATGGATAGAAATATTCACAGTTGTGGGACGTTATGGGGGGGCGGGTCAGGCAGTAATTAATTAGAGGCAGTGAAAGTTCAAGCTTCTTGGGTGACAGGGTAAGTCGCTGGATCTCTCGGGGTTCAGGTTCTGCATCTGGGGAGGGAGGATATGCCCTTCTCCCACCCCTCGCTTGTCCGTGTAGATCATGAGAGCAGGGCAGGGACTGTCTCTCGCTGTGTGTTTGTGCAGAGCCCGGCACAGTGGGGTCCTGCTCTGTCCGGAGGCTGTAGCTGCTGCTGTAATACACGTGGGTATTACGCAGCATGGGCCATGTTCAATGGGCTGGAGCTCTCTGGATCCCAGGGCAGGCTGGAGTGCGGTGGACGTCTCCACGGTGCAGTCTGACCTTGGTCTCTCGCTGCCAGCCCGTGCCTGTTGGGATGAAGGCTTTTGCAGTGTGGCCATGTGAGCAGAGACCCCTCCAAACTCACTCCAGGCCAGCTCCCCAGCAGCCAGCGCTGTCTTGGGCCAGATGCAGGTGGGTGGTCTCGAGGGGAGGGGTGCCTGGCAGAGCTGCATGGCGCGATCGCCCGTGTCCCGCGCCCCCTGGGGATCTCCGAGGCTGCTGTTCTGAGCAGGCTCCGTGTCTCTGCGAGTGCCCGAGCGGTGATTGTTCTGGAAGGGCAGTTGCCTGAACTCGGTTACCTTCGCCAAATTATGTTTGACATTCAATTAAACCCACAAGGCACCTGGATGTAAAATGTTATTGTAGAGATGAAGTCGCAGGGGTAATTCATTTTATTGGCAGGATCATCATTGGCAGGGATTGCTGGAGACAGCCTGGGCCTTGGGAGCGCATTGACGGCTCGCACCTGGGCTGAGCTGGGGTGCCAGCACGTGGTGCCCAGACCGATCAGCTTTGCTCGGGATCGGCTGCCGGATTTGGGACACGACTGGACTGGCATATCGCTGGGCATTGGCATGTAGTGCCACTGCCTCCCTCGCACGCCTGGCCTGAGCCCCCTGTTTGTGCCCCTGTCCTCCCATGTCACGCAGCTCAGAGGCCTCTCTGCTGTACAGAGCCCATGGACGGATCAGCGTTCCCACCTTTCTAGGAGCGCCGCATGTTCCTGCACGCTCATGTGCATGTGTGTGCTCACATTCTTGCACACTCACATGCACTCTTCATTCTCACACGCTTGCACGCTGTCTTTTACATTTGTACACATGTCCGTGGCATGGCACGCTGACACATACACATCCTTCACTCTTGCGCACTTGCACGCAATGCATCATTTTTCACATTTACACACTTGTGCGTGCTATGGCTCCCTCACTCTCATGCATGTTCTTCAACCTTGCATAGCTGCACACTTGTGCACGTTGTCACACACATTCCAGCTTGCCCATGGGTGTTCGTTGGCTTGCTCCTGCACGTATTTGTATTCCCATGTGCTTGTGCATCTTCTCCTCTGCCTTCTGCACTTTCCTTTCATGGCTGTATGCTAGTGCACGGTCTCATGCACACTCAGACACTCATGGCTGGGTGTGTTTTTGTGCACTTAGGCACACACCTGGACACAAACACGAATGCATGGGAGTCTCTCTGTGCACAAGCAGAGAGCAGGGGGCAGCGCATCCAGGAACTGACAGAGATGTGGGTTAATCTGGGGAGAGAAGAGTTACTGACATGCTAGGGCTGATAAACCTCCAGCTTGTTGTTAGAGTGTCAGCAAGCGTGTGAAAAGGGCGTGTGTGTGTGTGATGAGTGTGTGTGCATGCGTGTGAGGCCACGGCTGGTGACAGAGATGCCAGCCTCACTCCAGTGCCCTGCAGCGGGAAGCCTGCCTGGTCCTGGCTGGAGAAGCAGCGGGCATCCCGGCAGACGAGAGGGCAGAGATGTTCATGTTCCCGAATGCTGGGCTGTAGCTGAAGGTGGCGGGTTGGGGCTGGTAGCCACTAGCCTGCCCCAGCCGGGACTCACACCTGGCATCCTCCCAAGTCCTGGCTGCATGGAGATGCCGCTAAGAATAGCCCCCTGTTTGCCTTTCAGGTTCTCCATGGCAGGCTGGGCCGGGGGGCTGAATGCTGGGCTTTGATTCTGCATTGGCAGACACCCAGCCGGGATCTCATCAGGCCTCCTCCAGGGACCTGGAGCCACACATTCCTCCTGGAGCTGCGGGGGGATCATCGCCCGCTCCTGCGTGCTCCCGATGGGACCAGGCCTGGCTCCTCCGGGGGTTGAAACCGGCTCCAAGAGCTGGGAGGCCCATCACCCTGGCTACCAGTCCCCAGGGGTGTTGGAGCATCTGTACAGGGAGCTCTCTGGGGCGGTGCTCGGTGGTGAGCGTCCAGCTGCCCGTCGCGTCCTTTCTTGGTTGTGCTCTGTCCCCAGACAGGTCTGGGCTGTTGTGCCAGGGCAGAAGGCTCTCGGTGGAGGATCTGCTGCAGGCCTTCATTTCCTGGGCAAGCACAAAGACACGCGGGCACGTGCACTCTGCCAGCCTTCCCTGCATGTAGGCGTGCACCCCCCCACCCCCCCGCCCACCCTCTCTCTTACTCTGCTGTCTCACCCTGCCTATGCTGTGCACACACATGCTTCCTTCCGGCACCCGTGCGCTGCCCACGTTTGCATGGAGCTTTATCATCCATAGGAACCTGGCAAATTCTGTGCCAGCCCAGAGGCTGTAGGCGAGTGTGAATGGGAGATTGGAGGAGAAGCTGTGTGTGTGTGTGGGGGGGGAGGCATTTTAGCTGTGATCACGCCTGGAGCCTGTTCACAGCCGGCTCCCTCCAGAGCACAGTCAGGATCTGTGCCACGGTGAGAAAACATTGGTGCTTGCAAAGGAAGCATCACATGCGGGGAGCGTGGGGAAGGGGCTGCCAAGGGACCCCAGCCTGCCCTCTGCGGCAGCCCTGATCTGCAAAGAGCTGCACAGGGGCTCCCTGGGTGGAAGCTGAGCCCAGGCAGAACAGGAGCTGGGGTTGCTAACCCTGGAGGGCTCACGGGCCAGGGCTCCGTGGAGCGAGCCTGGGCCAGGGTCTAGTTAAGCCACCGAGGCACATGGACGGGTGTGTTTCTGGCGGCTCCGCGTCGGAGCCAGCTGAGCGCGGCACATTCTGCTTCGGGTTTGCTCTGAATTTTCGGGTTCGCTTGCTGCTGAAATGGGGAGGCACCGATCCGGAGGCGTAGAAGGGGCGGGCGGCGAGGTGTGATGGAGAGGATGCTGGAGTGGGAGACACATGGCAGCCCCCAGCAGGGTGAATGGCCAGAATGGGCCTCGTCCACCCCCCAGCTGCCTCCTCTGTAGGTCCAGGCTCACAGATGGGCCGTGTGCTCCCAGCAGCCTGGGACGTTGTCACGGACCCACAGATCCTGCCCACGCTTGGCCCCGTGCGGTCCATGGGGGGTGCCCCTTTCAGTGAGACAGCCCTTCTCGGGGGTCCACTGTCTCTTGGGGTTAAGCCCCTCCACCTCCTGGAGCCGCACCTCTCTGAGCCTTAGCACGTCTGTCTCTCGCTGTGGGCCCCCTCGGGGAGTCCACTCGCTCTGGACCCCCGGGCCTCCACCCCCTGAAGGGGTTGATGCGACCCTGTTCTCTAGACTGGAATGACTCCCAGCCAGCGTAAAACAGGAGGGTTTATTGAGCGTTGAACACAGCACAGGAAACTCTCTGGGCCTCAGCACAGCACATCCCAGTCCCCCTGCAGCCAGGTGGGCCCTGCCTGCTCTCCCTCTCCAGCCCGAGTTCCCCTTCTTCCCAGCTGGGCATCTGAGATCACTGGCCCCAAGCCCCCTCTGTCCATTGTCTTCTTTCCAGGTAAACAGAGTCCTAAACCGGTCCCCGGACCTCCTCTCCTCGCTTCTGTCCTCTGGCCCCTCTGCTGGTCAGGTCACCGGGGTCCTCTCTTTACAGCCCATTGTCCTCCCTCTGGCCAGAACCGGCTGCGACTCCTGAGCAGGGCCTCCGGGTCGTCAGGTCCCCAGTCGCTGGGGATCCGTCCTCCAGGCCATCGGCCGGGGTCCCGAGTCCCTCTCCAGTCCTCTGTAACAACAAACTCCCTCTCCCCTCACCTCGTTAAACCAGTAACACCCAGGGACACTGAGTCCCACTCCCTCTGCATGCAACCCTCTGGAAAACCAAGGAAAACACAAGAAAATCCCCCACTTCATCACAGCCGTGAAGCCCTTCGTCTCGGTGGGGGGAGACCAAACTTCCCCACGCGCCTGCGGGGCCAGCATGCTGGGGGGCGGAGCGCTGAGTGCGAATCCTGCTGGGCAGGCTGTGGTTGTCCTCCCGCCCTCAAGCCCAGTCCCACCACCCACGCGGGAGACCGCAGCGCTGCCAAGCAGGTTAAAACAGAGGTGGCTGAAAGCTGTTGGGTAGCCATGGCAACCGCCGCGCTGCGGGGAGCTGGCTTCGGCAGGGCGAGGAACAAGAAGGGAAGCGTGTGAGATTTGGGCAGGTGGCAGCCGGGCACAGGGGGTGGATGATCGGATGCAACGGACCAAAGGGAGACGGATCCTGGTGGGGTGAGCGAGGTGCAATCCCCAGGAAGTGGCCAGAGCCGTGTTACTTGTGGAAGAATGGCCGTGTGGGCAAGGCCGTGAGCTGGGACACGTGTGACTGGGTACAGCTCTTTGCGCGATGTCTGCCTCAGTTTCCCCTTCAGTAGAATCGGAGGTGATGCTACTGGCTTGTCTCAGAGGGGAGGGGAGGATACCTGCAGCGCTGGGCCGGAGGGGCTCAGATACCCCAACGGCAGGCTGGATCAGGCGGCAAGCAAATCTCCTGCTAGGCTGGCCGGCCGAGCTTGGCTCTGTCCATCACGTACATCACTGCGGAGGGTCATTGCCTGGGCGGCAGGAGTCGCCG
Organism: Mauremys reevesii; assembly: GCF_016161935.1. Classification (NCBI taxonomy): domain Eukaryota; kingdom Metazoa; phylum Chordata; order Testudines; family Geoemydidae; genus Mauremys; species Mauremys reevesii. Next base: position 17,888,635 of record NC_052645.1, read on the forward strand.
CCGGGTGAAATGCTCTGGCCTGGGTCACCTGGGTAGCCAGGCTAGATGCTCAGAGCGGTGGGACCTCTGGGTCTTAATATCTCTGGCTGCCCAAGAACAATAGGCCGTTTGTAGCTGGGCGGCTTCCCAGCTCTTCTCCGTCTTCAGTCCCCCTCCTTCCTGGGGGAGCGGTAGCCGGTGGGGAGGGTGGGGGGAGCACAGGGTGTGTTTGACTAGCCTTCTTTTCCCCTGGTGTCAGCGTTAAGTGCTTCTCTGCCTTCCCCTGAGCAGAGACGGGTGCGGGAGACAAGGTCTTTTCTTGGACCCACTTCTGCTGGTGGGAGAGACCCAGCTTTCGAGCCACCCAGAACTGGTCTGCAGGGCTGGGAGAGGCACGGTGGAGCCCCTCGTTCAATGATCCCACCCCTTAGTGCAGGAGGTGAAAAGTGAGCGGATTTCCCTGGAGGTTGAGGACTAAAGAAAGCCCCCGGCAGAGCGAGCCAGGAGGGGGCAGATGGAGATAAACGGGGGGACAGGCAGAGACCTCTGGGGGCTCCAGCACTTCACACGGGGGCCTGCTGTGAAAGGCGTCTGAACTGGCCTGCCTGCGGGGAGCCAAGCAAGCCCAGCTGGAGCGGGCTGCTTGGCACTCAGTGTGGGGTGTGTGCAGGGCAGTTGGAGTCGGAAGGAGCTCTGTGGGGTGCATTGGGGGCCCCCGTCTGGGGGGGCTCTGGGACCCCTGTCTGGGGGGGCTTTGGAGGGGACAGTTTTTGGGATGCTTATAGGGTGCACCGAGGTCAGTGTGTGTGGGGGGGGGGTTGGGGGGGGGCTCTGTGGGTGCATTATTGTGTCCGTTCCAATCGCAGCCCTGGCTGTTCGTGGCGTGAGGGTTTTCGCAGCTCTTGCCTGGCTGGGGTTTCGGTTAAGCAAAAATGGCCGATCACGATCACGTTGTGTTTGTTCCGCCCCCTGTTTTGGGGCACCACGGCTGGAGAGTCCTGGGGGATTGCTCCCCCTTTGCACTGTTTTACCTTCCTTTGCCTCTGCTTGGCGTTTTCTCACTCCTTATACACCATGGCCAACTTCTGCCCTGCAATACGCCCCACAACCCCCGTCAATTCAGGGTAGCAGACTAGAACTCCCCTCTGTCTGTCCATTCTAACCTATAGACAAATCCAAATCTATTGGCTTCTCCCGCCACTGAAATGCAGCCACCTCTGGGGCAGAGCGCAGTAGCTGTTTAACAGTCCCATTGCTGAAGATTCCAAGTATCCAGCGGGGCCCACGGAAGGGATTTGCGAGGCTGGATGAACTTAGCCGAGGTCGCTGGGGTGGGGTGATTTACCTGCATGCTAAACTATTTAGATCAAAATGACGGAGACCCACCGCCGTGGCATCCCTGGTAGTTCCTCTGGCTCGTGAGCACGGCGGCTCCTATGGCCAATCAGTTCTGTCTTGGCGGCCCTGATGCAAGGTGCCTGCTCCCAGGCTGCGGTGCCAGCCCTGGCGGAGGCGGCCGGGTCACTTCGCTCGTGTTTTGGGGTGGGAATCTGCTGCCGTTTCCTAACTTGGGAGCCAATCGTCTCCCGTGGGACCTTGTCCCTTCTGCTCCTCGACTTGTGCTGCCCACGGGACGAGGCTCTGCCGTGGGGTCGCCACGTGCTCCTGCGCCAGGGCCTCCTGCCAGCTCCCCTGGGCCACCTCTCCAGCTTCCTGCTTGTTACTCACACCTGGTGGAGAAATTAAGGCCCCAGCAGATGACTCTAGGCATGGTCCATCTTGCTTGGTCTTCCTCCCTCATCCCGGTCTTTCTTTCTTTCTTTCCAGTGCTGTCCTCGGCACAGCTCCCTCCCCGTGGCTCTGAGGGCAGAGCAGCAGAGGAGAGAGGCGGCTCCGCAGAGAGCCATTAGCCAGAGACAAGCGAGGGGGAGCAGAGCCAGGATGTGGCAGGGGAGGGACCCGAGAGGGAGGGGGCAGGCTGGGCTGGTTCCCTGGTGCGGGAAGCTCTGCAGAGCGGCAGCCTGGGATTTAGTACTTTCCGAAGGAAATTGAATTTGGTTTCTTAGTCGAACGTAAGTGGGGAAAGTGCCCTCGTATATCCTGTGAATTTATTATTTGTTCTGGGCACTCGCTGTGCCGCTCATAATTCCTGAGCGTTTCGAGTGGGGAGGCGGGCGGCTCTGCCCAGCGGCGCTCCCCCAGTCCGACCTGCCCTCAGCCGGTGGCTTTATCCACCTTCCGGTCCCCCCAGAGCTGGGCAGATCTTCGCGGGCTCCCCGCTCTCGTGTCCTGCGGCTCCAAGGAGCCCTTCGGGCGCGGATTAGATTGAGTCGGACGCAACAGTCAGTAAATTTGGGTCCCTTTATGGCACCAATAAGTGTCAGCACAGTCAGTGCTCAGGTCAGCGGCCTGCATGTGTTTCATGCACAGCAGAGATACTGACAGGGCAGGTGCTTAATCCACCTGGCGGCAGCATCTGCCCCACGGGGAGGCAGGGTGGGGGAGGCCAAGGGTCCCTCTCATGCGGGTATAGGGCAGTGCATCTGGCAAGTCCAGTTTTGTTGTTGGTGGTGGGGGGGCCTCTGAAACAGATTCACTCCCACTTCTGCCCTCCATTGCTGCCTCGTTCTCACAGGGCACTGCTGGGAGGAAGTTCACGTTACCCTAATCTCAACTGCCATTGCTGGGGCACTGCTGCAAGGAAGCTCGCACCACTCCACTCCCAGCTGGCCTTGCCAGGGCAGTGCTGGGGGGAAGCTCTCGCTGCTGGAAACCAGCTTCTCCAGGGTGGTGGCCCTGGGGCCGTCACTGGCAGCGGCTGGGAGCCCAACAGTTCTGGAGGGGGTGGGGTTCCTCCTCTTTCCAAGCGTCTCTGCCCAGGACCATTATCTGGGATATTCGTGCCAGTCAGTGTCATCGCCGGCACTCCCTGCTGTTTGTTTCCTGGGGTGTGAAGCACCGGCAGGCTAGCGACAGCCGTGTGCCGGGAGTGCCGCAGATGGGAAGGTGCACACAGCAGAAAGCAGTAGCCATTGCCGGAGAGCCTCCCCGAACCACCCGGCGCTGGGCCAGATGGGATAACAGGAGCGGAGCAACCCGCACACTCCCCTTGACAGACCGGGCTTGGCATCGCTTTATGCACCAAGTAAAAACTCCAGGCGCTGCCTGGTTCCTATTAGTCAGCTGGGTAGTGCAGGGAACGGCCTTGCATCCGTTCGGGGTGGGAGCGGAGGAGGTTGTTAGAGCCAGTATGCCGACCTGCACATGTGTATGAGCGTCTTTGTGTGTGTTCATGTGTGTGTGTCCATGCATGAAGCAGTGCATGTCCTGGCATGTCGGTGTGTGTGTGTGTGCGTGTGTGTGTGTTCACGGAGGGCTCCTTTTCAATATCCCCCTCCCCCCTGCGGCTGCACAGAGGGAAGCATCCTGCTCGGGGAACACCCAGGGGAGAAGCTGGGGGGCTCTGTGCTACATCTGGCAGTAGCTACACAGGCAGGTCTCTGCTGGGAAAGGACCATGCTGCACACTGGCTGAGTGCCACGTCGCTCTTCATCGGCTGCTCCACAAAGGAATGTAACAGCCTACTACCGCTGCCAGCTTGTGGCGTCACACGCGTAGCTCAGGGGGTCTGCTCAGCAGAGCTCCTGGCACTGAGGCCTGCGGTCGAGGGAGTCCTGCACTGGGAACGTGGTCCTGTCTACGTGCTCCCCCACTCTAGGCTGGCGCAGGGATTCACCAGCCGTGGCACAGAGAGGAGATTATTTCCCCAAGATGTCCGCTGTCGTCCTATGGGTGGGGGAGGGAGTGGACTGGGGAGGAAGGTGTGAGGGGAGGGTGGGAGAGCTGGGAGGGGGGGGCTAGGAGTAAAAGGCGCCCCCCCCCACCCGTGGCTGGCATGCGTCTTTGATGAGCACATCCACATGCCTGTTAATTTCACGCTAAGCACCCTTGATGGATCTCTTGTTATTTTTGGTGAGCCGAGCCATCAATTTGTGGCACCTCGCTGCAGCAATCTGTTAGGTGGCGAGCGAAGAACACCGCCATCAACTCAAACCCCGGCAGGCGGGCGCAGCTACCGAGTCAGCGTGGCACGTGGGGCCCCGGGCGGAGCAGCCGGGATGGGTGGTGAAGGCCCAGGGCCGGGCTGCCCTGCGTGGAGTGAAGTACTGCGAGCGTGCAGCAGGCTGGCCGTGTGGTTAGCACCAGGAGAACGGGCGTTGGTGCGCCCGCTTTCCGGAGTGGATGTGCTTACGGGAGCACCTCAGATCCATTGCACGGGGGCTCTGGGTCGTGGGGGCAATGAGCGTTGCCGGCTGCCTGGCCTCCAGAGGGAAGCGTGCAAACCAGATGAAATCGCAGGGATCCACAAAGCGATTTTGCAGCGAACTAGACGGTGCAAAGGGTCGAATCACCCTGAGGGGGAAGGGGGCCCAGCTCGGCACAGACAAGATCAGCCTTCTCCTGGAGAGTTTATTTTAACATGGGGTCTCCTAAGTGTCAAGGGACTAACGCTGTTGCCCGGAGTCAGGCTCGGTGGGTGCAGGGGCTGGGTAAGCGTCCTCCCGTGCGGCTGCGTCAGTGCATCTCAGACCTGCCCTGTAGCAGCACCTTGCAGTGCTGGCCCCCAACTCTGCCAATGCATCGTAGTCTGGCCCCGGAGCTTCCCCTGCTATTCCAGGCCTCGTCCTCCCCCACACCTCTAGCTCTGTCGCTGCATCTGTGCCCAACCCCCTGCTGTTCCACCCCTGGCACCCGGCTAACCCAGCCCTGTCTGGCCTGAACACATGCTGCTTGGTCCTGACGTGGTGCCAGCTCAGAGCTGGATGGAGTGAGAGGGTGCCAGTGAGCAGCACACGGCAGAGCCCTGCAGTGAGGTGATGGATTGGGATGCTGTGAATGCTGCTCAATGGCAACACAAGGCAGTGGGTGATGTACTGAGACGCAGGCTGTATGCCTCGGATAGTGGGGGCAGAGCGCAGTGATGCTGTGACAGGGGGCAGTGCGGTCAGAGGCAGAGTGCAGTGATACTACAGCAGGGGGCAGTACCCTGCAGTTTGGTCAGAAACAGAGCGCAGTGACGCTGCAGCAGGGGGCAGTGCCCGGCAGTTCGGTCAGAAGCAGAGCGCAGTGACGCTGCAGTGGGGGCAGTGCCCTGCAGTGGGACAGTTCGGTCAGCGGCAGAGCGCAGTGACGCTGCAGTGGGGGCAGTGCCCTGCAGTGGGACAGTTCGGTCAGCGGCAGAGCGCAGTGACGCTGCAGTGGGGGCAGTGCCCTGCAGTGGGACAGTTCGGTCAGCGGCAGAGCGCAGTGACGCTGCAGCAGGGGGCAGTGCCCTGCAGTGAGGCAGTTCGGTCAGCGGCAGAGCGCAGTGACGCTGCAGTGGGGGCAGTGCCCTGCAGTGGGACAGTTCGGTCAGCGGCAGAGCGCAGTGACGCTGCAGCAGGGGGCAGTGCCCTGCAGTGAGGCAGTTCGGTCAGCGGCAGAGCGCAGTGACGCTGCAGCAGGGGGCAGTGCCCTGCAGTGAGGCAGTTCGGTCAGCGGCAGAACGCAGTGGCGCTGCAGCAGGGGGCAGTGCCCTGCAGTGAGGCAGTTTGGTCAGAGGCAGAGCGCAGTGGCGCTGCAGCAGTGGGCAGTGCCCTGCAGTGAGGCAGTTCGGTCAGAGGCAGAGCGCAGTGTGCTGCTGTGTATTAGAGGCTCACACATCACTGAAGTTCCTTGGCCAGGGCAAAAACTGTGATGTCTGCGGCTGGGGACAGGAACGTTCCTTGGAGATCTGGAGGTGGCTTAGCCTGCTCCCTGCCTGTCTGCCCTTCTCCAGCCCGGCCCTGAGTGCGAGGTCTGTGTGCTGGGGGGAGGGAGGAGCTGGGGGGGGGAGCTTTGGTCTAGTGGTGAGAGCACAGGCCTGGCAGTCAGGACTCCTGGGTTCTCTTCCCAGCCCTGCCCCCAGTTCACTGTGACCATGGACGAATTGTGGAAATCTCTCTGTGCCTGTGTCCCGTCTGTAAAATGAGGATAATAATACAATTCTGACCCCCAGTCCCATGGCGTGAAGGACCCACAAGTGACGGGGGGGCGGGAGGATTCCCCCAGTGTAGGGCTGCCAGGAGTGGCCCTCACAGACCCCTCTAGCAGCCCCAGACTTCTGTAGGCCAGGGCACAGACACCCTCCCCCGCTTTCTCACCAGTGTCTCACTCTCCTCCTTTCAGGCGAGGATGTGGAAGAGAATCAGAAGGTGAAAACTCAGTGGCCGAGGTCGGCGGACGAACCCGGGGTTTATATGGCCCAGACAGGTAATGGTGCTGGGAGGGCGGGTGAGGTGGTGTTTCAAACCAGGGATGGGTAGCCAGGGCGCGAGCTCCTTGGGGAAGTACCGCACCCTGCACAATGCTGGCTGGAGAAGCAATGGTAGCCAGTCCCTGTAAGGCATCATGTCCGGGCACACACAGGCGTGTGCTCCCCCCAGGAAATCCAGGGGAAATCGACTTGCAGCCTCCCCTGGAGGCAACAAATCTACCTGCAGGCTGGGGAAGACGTTCCAGCATCGTCGGCCCTTCCCGGAGTCCTGCCAGCCCCCAAACAAACACAGCAACTGCCGGTGATGCTTGCTGTGAGCCCAGCGCGGTGGGACTTCTCTAGCCAGACAGTAGGCCCAGGGCTGCACCCACCCTGCCCCGAGGGATAGCGGGGTGGGGGGGTTGATGATGATGATTTATTTGTATTACTAGGAGTCCCAGTCAGAGACCAGCACCCCAGGGTGCTGGGCACTGGACTGGGCTCCAGCAGGCCTGGCTTCAGTTCCCTTTTCTGCCACTGACTCCCTGAGTGACCTGGCCAAGTCACCTCATCTCTCTGCACCTCAGTTTCCCATCAGCTTCTTGTATGTTCTGTCCCTGTCTCACCGTGCGTATGTACAGCACCTACCGCACTGAGTTTGGAGGGTCCCAGGGCCCTACCACAATAAACACGATGAATAATAATATGTACAGCACAACGGGGCCTTGTTGTTGATTGGGACCCACTGGTGGTTCTAAAAACGCAGGAGGCCCTGAGGCCTAATCCCAGCTCTGCCACTGACTTACTGGGTGGCCTTGTCACCTCACTCTGAGTTAGGCACCTCAGTACCTTTGAGGATCTGGGCCGCTGCCCCTCTGCCTCAGTTCCCCATGTGTAAAAACAAAAACTAGCCAGGGGGCGGTACTGGTTTTCTCCCTCTCTCCCAGAGCTGAGGTGAGGTATAATTAGCTCGTGTCTGCACAGCTCTTTGAACATTAAAGTGCTCTCAGAATGCTAAACGTTGTAAGGCAGCCACCTCTGGGGTGCAGCAGGGGCAGAAATGACCCGCCTCAGCAGCAGGCTACGTGTGACGGGAAGCCAGTTCTCCACTGGGTTGTCCCATAAATCAGCCCGGGGATGATAATAGTTCTGTGCATTTTAATTAAGAAGAAAACCCTGACGGTTTAAAAACAACTGCCTGGCTTCCATTTACACGTGCCCTGCGCTGTCTCTGGAGCAGCAGCACCCGCGATGGAGATGGAGCGAGGTCCTTTGTTTCCAGCCCGTGCACCCACTTAATTGGCTCCATGTCTGTATTTTCTTTGCACCTTCCTTAGAGGATTAAAAAAAAATCTATTAATTGTTTAGTTCAAACGTATTTATTTAGCTAATTCAATTGGGTCATTTGAGCGCCTCTTGCTCCCCACTCCCTGATTTATGGGCTGTGGGCGGCTCCGTGCCTGGCAAGCTGGATGGAGCCTGAATCGGCAGGAGTGATCAGGGTGCAGTGAGTCTGGCTTGCGGATCTCGGATACGGCCATGCCCATGGCTTGGGGGTCGCTCCCGTGTAGGGGTCCGATCCTGTCCCTGTTGAAATCCAAGGGGGTTTTGCAGCTGGCTTTGCTGGGGGCAGGATCAGCTTTCTCTGCCCCGGCTCCTGCTCGTCCTCCTGGTACCCAGGTTGGCGTTAACGAGCCCTCCTCCCCCGCCAGTGAGATCAATGCCTGCCAACCGGCTGGGCCCGCAGCTGAGCCCTGCTGTCCCATGGCGGACACCTCCCGGCCCCTTTGGATCCTGTCCCCAGGGAAGACAGCAGCCAAACTCTCATTGACTTTCCTGGGAGCAGGATCGGGCCCTTATTATCCTGTCCGGGTGTCTCGCTGGCTGTGAGACCTGGACAGACCCAGATGCTGAGCGAACACGCACTGAACTGTGGGTAAGTGGAAGCTCCCGGTTTGGGACTGGAACCTCCACAGCACTACAGGAGTGTTTGCAGCCCTGGCAACCCTACGATAACAACCATCCAGCCCTGCAGTGGTGCGGTTGGCCCCAGTGCTCCTGCCAAGGAGCTTCGTAGCAATGAAGTGGTGTGTATGCGCAACCCTACAATAACAAACAACTGAAAGTCAACCCGATGGGCCCTGAGATACATGGATTAAAAATGCTGCCTAGGGGCCATGGATTGTAACAGTTGTTGTAAATTGAGGGTACAACCCCACTGTTCGCCAGCAACCCTACGACAATAAACCAATCCAGATAATACGCCAGCGGGCACGTACCATGGAATGAAACAGGTGGTGTGCCGGACCCCATGCTGCCCTGCATCTAGAGGGCCAGATCCCCAGCTGGCGTAAGTTGGCCAGATCCCCACTTGGTGTAAATCAGCGCAGCTCCATGGAGGTCAGTATTTATGCTGATTTTCGCTAGCTGAGTCCATTGGCTTCAGTGACGTCACTTCTGATTTCCACCAGTGGAGCTGAGAGCAGATCCCAGCCTGTAATGAGTAATAACAGCCCAGAATTCGATCCCACCCTTTAATTTTTGACTAAGTACGTGAGCACCTCGCTGAGAGGCCCGTTCCAGCTAATCTCCGCTCTCTCTGTCTCCAGCAAATAATAATCCCCTTCCCATGCCTCCTGCAGACGTCCCTCTTAATTGAAACTGATATCCCTACAGCTGTCCCGTCCAATATCTTCAAACGGATCATCAAGCTTAATAAGAGCCGGACTGTTGTAAATGTCAATATCACACCTGCTCATGGGAGAAAGAGAGATGGAGCCCTGGGCCCACCCAGCCAAACAGCTGCTGGGCCTGCCAGCCCAAGCACCACTGCCCAGGGAGCTTCCCAGGAACCGAGCCAGACCGGATCCGATCCGGGCCCAGTGTCCTGCTGCCGACTGGCCCGCAGCAGCTGCTTCAGGGGAAGGTGCAATAAACCCTGCAGCTACAGGATAACCTGCCCCCTGGGAAATTCCCTCCTGATTCCTATTCGTTTAGAACCGTTAGAGGTTAGCTCAAGCCGTGGGGCAGGATGGCTTTGAGCTTCTGTGTTTTACTGAGCCTCCCCAATGTAAACCTGGCTCCTCGCGCTCTCCAGATAAGTGTCCAGTCCCGTTATTTTTAACCCTGCTAAGCTCAGTGACCTCATGTAGCAGTGAGTTCCGCAGGCCAGTTGTGCATTGCGTGCATGTGTGTCTGGCGGGGGCTGCGCTGCGTTTTGAAGGAGGCCGGTTGGCCAAGGCGTGTCTCTCCCTCTCTCCCCGCAGGAGACCCCGCCGCGGAGGAGTGGTCCCAGTGGAGCGTCTGCTCCCTGACGTGTGGGCAGGGCTCCCAGGTGCGCACACGCTCCTGCGTCTCGTCTCCCTACGGGACGCTGTGCAGCGGGCTGCTGCGGGAGACGCGGATATGCAATAACACCGCCACCTGCCCAGGTATGTGGGGGGGCAGACAGTGTGGAGGGGGGAGTTGTGGCGCTTTGTTCCATTTCATAACGAGGGTCCCCTGCCCCCACCCCTCACCCGGCTGTGCCACGGGCACAAACTGGCCCCATGGCAGTGCAGAGATGCTGTATTGCTAGGAGGAGCAAAGGTGCCCGTCCCAGGCTGCAGGGTGACCCCAGGGCTCCCAGTGAGCACCCAGCACCCGGGGCAGGCGAGCTGTGGGGATCAGGACCCTGATGATGAATTGGTGGTAGGGATGGGGTGGCCCTAGGCTTCTCTGCCCTTCTTCCTGAGCTGGACCCACCCACCCCGTGAGCTGTTCCTACCCCCCCCCTGGGGGTGCAGGGGCAGGGCGTCCTAAGGGCCAAGTGAGAAACTCCAGTCCTTTCTATGCCTGGTTTCCTGCTCTGGGATCCACCCACTGGATCCTGGTCTCAGCTGGAGAGGGGATGAAACGCCACTGGCTCCAGGACAGCCACGTGAGCTGGGGCGTGTGAGACTAGACCCCGGCCCTGGGGTCCCTCACTAGGTGCTGGCATGGGGCAGGGATTGTATCCTGGGGCAGTGCGGAGTGGGTGGGGGGAGATCCTGATCCAGCTGTCAAAGGGGATGCGGAACTGGGCTTTGAGCTGGGTCACGCTGATGTGAATCTGGAGTGACTCTGTTGCGGTCAGGAGAAGTTATTTCTCATTTACACCAGAGTAGTTAATCTGGCCTGAGTGAGGGACATGCAGGGCGTGCGGTGTAGCCCATATACTGTCCCCCAGGGGACACCTCTGTAGGACTGAACATTGGCCTCATGCATGAGGCGCTGACGTGTGTGAGTGGGATGTATTGATCTGTAATGTTATGCTGACCGGCCGGGATCTTGATATTCTAAGCCGGGGGCAGGCAACCTATGGCACACGTGCCGAAGGCGGCACACGAGCTGATTTTCAGTGGCACTCACACTGCCTGGGTCCTGGCCACCGGTCCGGGGGGCTCTGCATTTTAATTTAATTTTAAATGAAGCTTCTTAAACATTTTAAAAACCTTATTTACTTTACATCCAACAATCGTTTAGGTATATATTCTAGACTTCGAGAAAGAGACCTTCTAAAAACATTACTGGCACACGAAACCTTACATTAGAGTGAATATATGACGACTCGGCACACCACTTCTGAAAGGTTGCCAACCCCTGTTCTAAGCCAATGAGCCTGATGATGACATTGGTGTGGTGAGTTAGGTGGGTTCTCAGCCCAGCTCCGAGTGGAGACAGGCACCCACAAAAACCATCGCGACACTTGCGCACAGGCTCAAGCAGTGCCATGGCCCAAGCTCCCTTCACCCACAGGGCAGAACCAAAGCCTGCAAGTGGGGAGTGGGGCAGGGGACAAGCGTGCCCTGATCCTCCCCTGCTGAACCCGGGCACAGACTGAAACTCCCAGGGCTGGTGACCCAGCCAAAGCGCTCAGCAGTCCCCCGCCAGGTTGTCTCTCCCTGCTGCCGGAAATGCTCCGCGCAGGCCCCCAGCAGGGAGGAAGGCATTTTAGGGTAGGAACGAGTGTTTGCCTGGGTAGAAGGAAGGATTCAATCGGGAGAGGACGGCACCTGCCTGGATCCCAGAGATGGTGTGTGCAGTAGTATGGAAGGACGGTGTCTGTAGTTCCCATGTCCCTGGCACCGGCTTGCATGGTTAGAGCTCAGATAGCCAGCACGTTAAGCTTGGAGTGCTGGCTGTGCATGGCCAGCCTGTTGGGAGCAGGTTCCCTGGCTGCTGGGGGCATCTCGGAGCTGTGCATTGTGCTGTTAAACTCAGGGCATGTCTACACAGCAGCCTGGAGGGTGACTCCCTGCTCGGGTAGAGGTACCCGGGCATGCTCTGCTCGAGCGAGCGTGCGAAAAACAGCGCTGTGCCCTGGCCGTCCGAGTACAGACCCACCCGACCCCCTGGCTACGTACTGGGCTTGCACAGCTGCCACCCGAGGTGCTGTTGTCTTTGGGAGCTCAGTAGATGGGAAGCTTCTCCCGAGTGGGGGTAAGTCTCCTTGCCTGGCATGCACCCAGGCCCCCTGTCCCAGCCAGCTCAGTGATCCACCTCGGCTCGGGCTCAGCGGCCAGCGGCGCAGGCAGCCCCTTGAACTGCCAGGGGTGGCAGACCAGGCCCTGAGCATCTTCCGCTCCCATGGACGTCAGCTGAGAGCTGGGGATGCTCGGCACCATGTAGGATTGGGCCCAGCATGGCGCTGGTCTGGGGCTCCGAGGCTGGGAAGGACGCTGGGGTGAGGGGGCAGCACGAGACCCAGGCACCAGTCTGGTCCCTCTGCAGCCCCTGTGACTGATGTGGTGCTTGCCTGCCCAGGGGCCTTGTCCAGGCCAGCATCTGAGGTGTGACCTTACAAGCGAGGGCCTTTAACACGTGCTAAACTGGGTGGGGACCCTGGCACGTGCGGCCCAGTGGGTAGAACCCTGGGCTGAGATGTAGGAGACCTTCATTTTATTCCCAGCTCCGCTGCTGGGTGACCCTGGGCAAGTCACTTCCCAGCTCTCTGCCTCGGTTTCCCCCTCGATAGAGAGGGGATAATGATGGGAGCTAGGGCCGAAAAGGGCTCGGTGTTATTTTTATGGTCCTCCCTAGATTGCCATGTGCGTTAGCACGTGTGCTAAGACCACACCTTGAATCCTAGGCCAGACAGGGCCATAGCCAGCGGGGGCCTGCCCCTCTTCTCCCCTTCTGGCCCTTCCTGATCTTCCCAGTCTGATTGCCAAGCCTGGCTTCATTTCATTGCAAGGTTTTCTGTGCTAGTGAAATTAAAAACCCCAACAGCCTTGTCATGGGCTCAGTCCCCACAAGCAAGCAGAGGCCATCGGGGGGCAGGGGTAGGAGCTGCGATGAGAGTTGGCCTCTTCTTATGCCAAGGCCTCCGTCCCAGGATGAGCTGCGGGTGGGCTCAGGGAGCCGAGGTCATTACAGGATCGGGGCCTTTGCTTCTGTGGAGCTTATCGGCTGTCACAAAATGACCGCGTGGGCAGAAGGAGTCTGCTTGTGATGTCATAACTCCCCAGCCACGGGTTGACGCTGGCTGTGTCGCCTCCCCCAGTCCAGGATGAGATTTTTCTCCAGGCCGAAGGCTTTTATCTCAGTGATGGCTCGGTCGCCTTCGTCTTTTCCTCATCTTCCCGGCGCTCTCAGGTTATCCCTCCGAGCGGCCGTTTGATCCTCAGAAAGCTCTGGGCTTCCCTGAGGGCTAAAGCTGCTTCGCAAAGGCTTTGAGGATGGGCGAGATGTTGACATTGCAGGCAGAGCCATGGAAATTGAAAGCATGAGGGCTGCCCTCCTCCCCCAGCCCCGCCATGGCATCGTGTTTCTCGGCTCATGCAGCAATAGGAGAGCGTTGCCTCGCAGTTAGAGCTCGGCGGGCTGAGAGAGCTGCGCTTCTTTCCCACGTCTGCCAGGAGCAGGAGCCAGGACTCCTGGGTTCTATTCGCAGCTCGGCCACTGGCTCCCTCTGCGACCTTGGGCGAGTCATGTTGCCTTGCTGTGACTTGGTTTCCCCAACTCCCCGCTCAGGGCCTTGGGAAGCTCAGTCCGCCTTCCCGAAATACTTTTCAGTTCCTCAGAGCAAAGAGGTGGAAGAGGCGGAAGAGGCGGGAGTGTTTCTCTTAGCACTGGGCTCAGGCGAGGGCAAGGCGGTGAAGGGACAGCATCAACCCCCCAAAATCCCATTTCTGTCTGAAAATGCTGAGCCTGCTAGTCCCAGGGAACACCGGAGATCGCTGCGGGGTGGGGACGTCTCTCTCTTTAGACCAGCTTGTTTAACCTGTGCACTTCAGGCCGGATTTTCCAAAGGGATCGGCACTCACCGACATGGTGAGTGAGGGGATGGACAGGGCTGAGGGCTTTTGAGAATCTGGCTCAGACTCCAGGTGCTGAGCCAGAGGAAACTTGGCCTTTTGCAGCTAGTCACTTTTGCTGTTTTCCCCTCCATGGATCATCAGTTTCACCGTGGTTGACAAGACCCCTATAAACATCAGCGGAGGAGCAGGAACACTCCCCGCCCACCAATGCAATAGTTCCTTTACTGACTATTTTATTTTTAACAAACCTGAATTCTTTTTAAAAATCAGAAACTGGAATTTTGAAAATTAACCAGTTTTTTTTATAAGTCCCAAGCGGGCCATGACCCTGTAACCCGATTAGTGTCTGGTCCTGCCATCGGAGACTGTGGCTGGATTCTCACAGCTAGGCAGGGGTAGCCAGTGGGGTCCCACGTGGATCCATCCGCATGCATCGGATTGCAGCTGGACATTCAGGTGCAGTTTTTCAAGGCCTTGTCTGCAGGGGAAGGTGCCACTAGCTCGACTTATTTCAGGGAACTTCTCTGGCTGGTACTACACAGGAGGGCCGACTAGAGGATCACAGAGGGGTCCCCTCTAGCTTGAGACTTTATTAATCTAAATAGGTTCTGAAACCAGTTTAGTTAAACTGGAGCAAAGCCACATGTGGATGTTCTGATTTCAGGTTATTTTGGTGCAACTAAACCTGTTCCAATCAACTTACGCGAAACTGGACTAAGGGCGTCTGCAGAGGGGTTTGCACTAAATCGGTTTTGGTTCACACCTTAGGTTAAATTAGTTTCTTGTGTAGACAGGCCCAAAGGGCATTGGGTGCCCATTGTAACCCAGTGGGGTGTGTTTTACAGCTCCATCCCTGTGCATTGTCCACAGAGAATGTGGGTCTGTTATAGGCTCAGCTAGAGAAACTGAGGCACAGAGAGGTGAAGTGACTCCTCCCAAGTTGTATGGCGAGTCAGTGGCAGTGCTAGGAATGGAACCCAGGAGTCCTGACTTCAGCTTTGGCAGCTTGTGTGGTTAGCTCAGGAGGTTCGACCCCTGGTGTGGCAGCCATCACCCAAAGATCCCCTGGGCCTTGGGTTCTGCTGCTCTCCCACCATGTCGCGCGTTTGTCGGTATCTTTTAATCATGCTTGGCCCCACCTCGCTGCCACCGCAGCCAAAACGCCCTTTGGAATCAGCCCTAAGGAAAAGGCTGCCTTTGGTTAACCTGCTCTAGCTAGGAGGTTATACTAGGGGGTGTACGGTAATGGGACTGGGGCTGGGGGTGAGACTAGGGACTGGAGGGGAGTCTGACCTGGCTGTGTGGGAGACAGATCCTCTCTCCTCTGCTGTCCCTGTGTCCCCCCTGCCACCTTAACATTTCTTTCAATCTTCGAGAACGTTTCTGCCTCCCATTGTCCCCGCCCCATAGATCCGAAGTGAGGATGCTCTGTTGTAGGGGGCAGAGCCGAATAACACCCTCCCTCCCTTGGATCTGCTGGGTGGTGCAGCAAGGGGCCGGGATGGTAGGTGGCGGCTTCTGATTTGCTTGCTGAGGCCTTGGGGTGGAGGGTGGGACTTAGGCAAGCCTCCACCCCGGGGAGGGAGGAGAGGTCCAGTGGTCAGAGCAGGGAAGTGGGAGTCAGGACTCCTGGGTTCTGTTCCCAGCACTGCCACTGTGTAGCCTTGGAGGAGTCACCTCGCCGCTCTGTGCCTCAGTTTCCCCACTCGTAGAATGAGGGTTGTGATGCCTCCCAGGCCGCAGTGGGATTTGAACCCCGTTTCACAAATGCTTCCAGGTCTTCTGTGCAGCAGCTCAGCCCTCCCCTCTGCTTTGGGTGCGGGCCTGCACTCCTGGGACAGCGCGCCCCCGATCCCCCCCCCCTCCCCCCGCCATGCCGTATGCTGCGCGCGGCCTGGGCCCGGGCTGGGCCGGAGGCGTGATTGCTGTGTGCTGTATTGCAGTGCACGGCCTGTGGGAGGAGTGGTCCCCGTGGAGTCTGTGCTCCGTGACCTGCGGGCGAGGGGCCAGGACGAGAACCCGGCAGTGCGTAGCCCCGCAGCACGGCGGGAAGGCCTGCGAGGGCCCCGAGGTGCAGACTAAGCCCTGCAATATCGCAATCTGCCCTGGTTAGTAACTCGCGCCTTGGCTCTCCTCCGCGCTTTCCCGCTCGGCTTGCTTGCTTGCCTGCCTTCCCTGGCCGCCCCTCGAAGCCTCGCCTCGGCGGCAGCCCCACACCACACTCAGAAAAGGCAGCCCCCCTCCCTGAGCGGTCTCAGGGCACTTAGGCTCCGATCCTCAAAGGTATTTAGGCTCCCAGCTTGACTGAAACCAAAGGCAAAGACTTTTGCTGTTCTGTGCGTTAGGTTCCCCCGGGGCTGGGAGCCCTAGGAACAGCCTAGCGAGACTGATACGGAGGTCATCGTCCGACCCCGGCGCCCCCTTGGCTCTCTGCTAGCCGGCACGCAGGCTCGGAGCGCAGGGAGCAGTGTGTGTGTTGGGGGCGGACTGCTGGGGCTGTGACCCAGGATGCAGGTGTTGTGCTGGAGAGGGATGATTTGGGGAGCAGACGAGGCGTACCCCTTTGTTCCCTCCCCTGAGCCAGGAGAGCGGGCTGGAAGGGGACTCGGCCGGGAGATTGGTCAGAATGAGGCCGGCGGGGTGTGACCCAGGTGTGAGTGCGAAGGGGGCAGCTGGGGTGACTGGGGGAGGGGGTACGTGACTCCAGCTTAGACAGACGCACCCCCACATTAAAGCCCAGGTTCCCCAGCTCTGGGGCTGAATGGCCTGCGTCCAGCTCCTGACTGGGCCGGTGCCTGTGATCCGGGGGCTGGTAGCAAACGCTGCCGTCTCACTAGATGTGGCCGCTTGGCCGAGGCCCCGGCGGGCTCAGCAAGTGGCATTTCTGTGGGCGCGCGGGATGCACGTGACGTGCACTGAGCGTCCCCAGGGGGTAGCCATGATTCCAGCCCCTTGTGGGGAGGGGGAGAGCCCCGGGGGCCGGGGAGGACGAACGGGAGAAGGCAGGACTGTGACGTCTGGGGGGCGCATCGTGAGCACACAGGGCCCTGGGGCGCTGGAGGAGGGACGTGTGGGGGCAAAGGAGGGGGTGTGATGGGTCTGTAGTGAGGCACGAGACGTGGGTGGGCAGAGCTCCATGGGCAAGAATGGAGTTGTGGGATGGGACGAGGGGGAATGTAGGGCAGAGTAAGGGGGATGCATGGGGCAGGAGCTATGGGGGATGGGGTATCAGAGACAGGGCCCCATAGGGGCAAGGGCCTGCTGTGGGTCAGCTGAGATTGTAAGCAGAGCCCCTCTGGGGGCGGTGCCAGGCATGGGGAGGCTCCGGGCCTGTCCCGTCAGGGGGCTTTGCTGTCAGTTCCCTTTTGGCAGCCCGAGCTCCCCAGTGGGCGGGGGCTGCAGGCGGACGTGGCCGAGGTGTGAAATTGCCGGCGGCCGCCCCATCTGTATCTGCTGCTTTAAAGCAGGGGAAGCGTGTAGCTCTGTCAGCGGCGACTCCAGCCCGCCCCGTCGCTGGCCAGGGGAGAGCAGAGGACGAGGGGCTCCCCCTTTCTGTGGAACCCCCACCTCTGTGCTGAGTCCTGACACGGCCCCTTGGGAACCCCCCCGAGAGGTCGGGGACGTGGGGGCTCTTCCCCCCGCACGCTGTCATTTCTCCTGGGTGTCTCCCTAGCTCAGAGGCCCGGGGTGGAGGGTTGCCGCCCCACAGTGCCTGGGCTGCCAGCGGGTCACTCCGGGCCGTGCCTTTGACCCAGCGTGATGGGTGGGCGTCACCCAGCTCTGTCGGCGGGGGGGGGAACTGATGAGTAGCAGCACCAGGCAGGCTGCAGGCAGGTCGTTTGTAAGTAGCTTTGTGTTCAGGGCTAACAAGCAATTCCATCTGGGGCAGAGCTGGCAGTGGCCCAGGGCGGGGGATGGCGTGCCAGGGTGAGAACCCTCCCAGAGCCCCATGGTGCCCGCCAGGAGCCTGCCGGAGGAATTGGGAATGAGGGGAGGCAGAGAGCAGAGAGGTGTCGAAGGGAGTGAGTGGGCCGGATCCCCTTGCAGTCGAGCTGCGGATCTGGCCGAGAGCGCGCGCTCTCTCGCGCTCTCTCGCTCTCTCTCTCTTTTATTCAGTTACTGATTGTGCGGCAGCAGGTTACCAGCTGACTCTTTCCTGCCCCGTTGGGCGGCTGACGGGCCAGACAAGCTGCTACCAGCCTGTGGGGCGGGGGAATAGCGGTGTTATCCCGACAGGGGTCTGGGGCCAGGAGTGCATCAAGGGGAGGAAACGTATTCGCTTGTTTCTGAGCCTGCACGCTGCCCAGTGTAGGAGCCAGGCCTGTCTCCCAGATCCAGATCCATCCCCCGGCTGCCTGTCCCCTGGGGCCATCCCTGAGCCCCGCGTTGGTTAGTTTCTCCCTCCTTCCTGCTCCCAGCGAGCGGATCGGCTGCATTTCCATGGCGATGGTTTTAGGAACCTGCTCTGGCCAGGGCAGGGAGTTCAGTGCTCACATCAGCCAAAGGCGGACGGGGCGAGAGAGCCTGCCTGTGCTCCTGCAGAGCCAGCCTGCTGCTCTGGGAGCTCTCCCGGGTGCTGCCTGGCACAGGGCGGCTCGTTAACACTCCCTCCCCGACGGGCCTGGCTCGGAGCGCGTGGAGCCGCTGGGATGCCAGTGCAGGCGGCTGCTCTGCCCCCCCAGCAAGGTCCCTGCTAAGGGCTAGCGGGAGGATTCATTGCTCAGCTGGTGTGAGGGGCGTAGTCAGGGCAGGATCCTTCCGCTCTCCTGCTGCCCGGCAGAGCTGAGGTGCTGCTCACCTGTCTCAGCCCGGGGTCCCCAGGCACAGCTGTGCCGATTCCCACAGACACCCCCCCCCCCCATTCCAGCCTCTCCTCCACATTTCCTGTCCAGGAAGCTGCCGGGAGCAGGCTGAACCGGGCCGTGGCCTGCTATCTACTGAGCCTCTGCAGCAGGACCACTCACGGAGCTAAGGCAGATAGTCCCCCTGCGACACGTGTCCCCATGGCTGCAGCCTGGTGCCCTCTCGCCGTAAGCGCCAGGCTGTTACCCAGCAGCATTGTGCAGATCTGTAGCACCATTGGTGCACGGGGAACAGTAACCACCACCCCTGCTGTTCAGAGTGGGTCTGGGCGGCACTGCCGTAACCACTGTGGGGAGGCAGGATGGGAACCCAGAGCCCTGAGCACCACAATGCGGGCAGCTAGCGTTTCAGCTCTAGGCACAGCTGGTAGCTGGTAGCAGTAGTAGGCTGTTATCCTCTAACTGGCCAGCCACTAGAGGGGACATGATGCACACTTTGCCAATGTGTTGCCGAAGCCCAAAACTGTGGATAGGGGAGGACGAGGTTCGTGCCTGGATTTGGAAACCGGGGCCAAGAGGAATGGCCCCTGCCCACCCCCCCATCCCCCCAGCTCCTGTTTGCACTAACCACCTTCTCTCCTGTGCTTTCCCCGGCAGTGGAAGGTCAGTGGCTGGAGTGGGGCTCGTGGAGCCGGTGCTCGGTGTCGTGTTCCAACGGGACCCAGCAGCGCACGCGCAAATGCAGCGTCTCGGGCCACGGCTGGGCGGAGTGCAAAGGAGCCCACGCCGACGCCAGGGAGTGCACCAGCCCTGACTGCCCAAGTAAGGCTCACGCTCGCTCCTTACGCTGTGTGGGGGCAGGGGGCAGGCCACAGGGAGGGTGTCAGAGCTCAGAGAGGTTGGGGACACGGTGCTGGGCATTGCTCTGGTGCAGACTAGGCCGCATGTGGCAGGTGCTGGCATGTTGGGGCCCAACCCCTGCACAGGGACTCTAGGGGGAGAGCAGGAGCACCTCTGGGAGGGTAAATGCCCCCTTGCAGTAAATGGGTGTGAGCAGGGGTGCCGTGTCGGGGGATCCCCGTGCGTCCCTGTGGGCGTGAGCAGGGGTGCCGTGTCGGGGGATCCCCGTGCGTCCCTGTGGGCGTGAGCAGGGGTGCCGTGTCGGGGGATCCCCGTGCGTCCCTGTGGGCGTGAGCAGGGGTGCCGTGTCGGGGGATCCCCGTGCGTCCCTGTGGGCGTGAGCAGGGGTGCCGTGTCGGGGGATCCCCGTGCGTCCCTGTGGGCGTGAGCAGGGGTGCCGTGTCGGGGGATCCCCATGCATCGCAGGGTGTGTGAGCGGCAGTGACACATCAGGGGTGGGGTCCCTGTGTGTCACTATGGGTGTGAGTGGCGGAGTCGCGTTGGGAGGTCCCTGTGAATTCTGGTGGATGTCAGTGCCCTATCGGGGTGGGGGAGAGGGTCCCTGTGTGTCGCTGTGGGTGTGAGCAGTGGTGCCACGTTGGGAGGTCCCCGTGCACCCTGGTGGATGTCCATGTCAGTGCCCTGTGGGTGTCTGTGGGTGTGAGTAGTGGTGCTGTGTCAGGGGATTCCCGTGCGTTGCTGTGGGTGTGAGTGCCGGTGCCGTGTCCGGGGATCTGCGGGTGTTGCTGTGGGTGTGAGCAGCGGTGCCGTGTCCGGGGATCCGCAGGCGTCGCTGTGGGTGTGAGCGGTGGTGCCATGTCGGGGGATCCCTGTGCGTCGCTGTGGGTGTGAGCGGCGGTGCCGTGTTGGGGGATCTGCGGGCGTCTCTGTGGGTGTGAGCGGCGGTGCCGTGTCGGGGGATCCCCGTGCGTCGCTGTGGGTGTGAGCGGCGGTGCCGTGTCGGGGTCGGGGGGATCCCCATGCGTCACTATGGGTGTGAGCGGTGATGCCATGCCGGGGTCAGGGGGGTCCCTGTGCCCTCACACTTGGCCTGGTTTGCCCAGTGAGTGGGGGTTTGTTCAGTGCAGCTGCCCCCAGCTGATGTGCAGTGGGAGGAGCTGGCGCTGCCCGCAGCTGCCTGACCCTTCTGTGCAGCGTGTCCTGTCTCCAGGTTTGCGTGGGGCTCGCTATGGAGGGCTCTGTCCTGCTCCCCGAGCCAGGTGGGGGTTGCTGTCCTGGGTCTCTGAGCCCGGTCTCAGCTGCTCTCTCGGGATCTCTGCGTCCAGGAGCTCTGGTTGTCCCGCGTAGCCTGATGCCACTGCAGCAGGGGGCATCTCTGCTCCATGGCAGACCCTGGGCTGGGGCCCAGACTCGGCGTAAACACATTTAAACTGAGCCACAGACAGGCCCCGTGAACCCGTCTGGGGCGCCAGCTGCGCTCCTTAGGAACGCTGATCCCCAAGCAGCGGGGACGGACCTGCCCGTCAGCAGGCGACGGTGACAGATGGGCCCCGGCCGCCTCTCCCCGCCATCGAGCTGAGCTGTCAGCTTTTAGGAGAACTAAAGCAGAGGGGCTGGGGGACAGGGTACGTCCAGAGCTGGGGGGCGCTGTCTCCTGGGCGCTAGGGGCTCCCCCTCGCGTGGGCTGAGCTCAGACATGCTGCCGTGGTGCTACACGCTCACACGTGCTTCCCCAGTGTCTGAGCGTCCGTGATCTTTGCCCCGGGATGGTGGGGAGGCTGCAGGTCCCTGGGCGGGGATCGCTGCCCTTCATCGCCTGCGCGCTTGGTGACGGTTGCGGCTCCCCGCTGGGCTCGAGCGTTAGCCCTGGGGCCCGGCGGAGTCGTGGGGCCGTGGCTCCCAGAGAGAGGGGGGTGCACAAGCGTCTGTGCGAGCGCTCGTGATGGCACCAGGAGCCAGGCGAGCCACGGGCACGGACTTGGGACGCAGCTCTGGGAATGCGTCCGTGCACGAGCACTCCCGGCAGCGTCGGGAACTGAACCTTCCCAACCGCCCAGAACCGCTCGTGTGCGCACGCAGGGACAGATGCCCTGCCGAGGCCCCGTGGCTGGTCAGTTGCTGCCAGGACCAAGCACACAGCCAAGGAGATGCCGTCCTGGCTCCCACGCAGAGAGGTTTAACCCTGAGCCGTGCCGCTAGCCAGGGGAGGTTTGCTGTCAGTTCAGCGGGCGGAGCCAGACCCCGGGTTCTCTCCCACTGCCACGCCCATGGTCTGCCTGCATGTGCTTCAGTGCAGTCGGTACGTGCAAATGCAGCCTGGGGAAGTGTTCACAAGTGGGCACTAGTGCAAGGTGGAGCTGGCTCATAGACTCACATGCACACGGAGGGAGCCAAGGACCTTTCCCGAACCTTGGTGGCCCTTCAGTGCTGAGGATGGTCCTTTCCTGCTGGCCTGCACCCGACAGCCAGTGCGGGGCGAGCGGGTCTGTGCGAGGCCGCCCGGGATGGGGGTGGACAGGTCTCCTGATCCTTCCCCCATCCCCAGTCAGTCCCGGCCCCTCGGGTGGGTCCGGCCAGGCCCTCTGCACTCAGCCCTCGAGGGAGGGCGGGTGTTGGGCCCAGTGCGAAGCAGCAGCAGATGCTGTCACGCTCCTGCTGACCTTTAAATGTCACTTGGCTGCAGTAGCTGCCTGGAAAGGTCGGGGGCGCCGGCTCCTGGCAGGTCACGCGGCTCAGCCAGCCTCAGCGGAGGGGGGAGAGGCTCCACCCTGGCAGAGCCCGGAGCCAGGCAGCTGAGCCCCCCAAGGGTCCGAGATCACGTGCGGTGCTGCAGACCTGCCGCTCTCTGGGCCAGTTCGAAGGGCGCCCGCTCCCCCTCCTGGATCTGGGTGCAAGTGGCAAGGCCGGGCGGCATGACCCAAGGGCTGGGGCACTGGGCTAGGAGGCAGGATACTGACCCACCGTTGTGCAGTGCCGGGAGGCCGATGCCTCAAACCTCAGCGGTGTCTCCCTGGACTCTGCGGTGGCACCGGACTCTGACCCATTGGGGTGGGGGTCCCCCCAGCCCTGCAGGGGTGCAACAAATGAACAAGGGAGCATTGGGAGGGGAGGCAGGGCGGGTGGGGAGCTGCGTAGGTGGCTGGAGCCCTGCACACAGGGGCCTGGCAGTGGGCAGAGGGGGTCCTGGGGAGGGCAGGCAGGCTCTGGGCTCCCCTGGATTGGCAGGCAGAGGGCAGGAGTGTGGGCCTGGGCCGGGGGGTGGCTGGGTGTGTTGGGGCTGAAAAGACAGGAATACCGGGGGTGGCTCTAATTAGCCGAGGACACCCTGGGACATGAGGGGACATTTGTCTTGGTTGGTTGAAATGAGGCTGAAACGATTGATTAATGGGTTTAATAATCTGTAGAATATTTGATTAAAGTTATTATGGGCTGGCGGGGCCATGTCCCAGTCTCTGGCAGTCCCTCTTGCTCGTCTATCTGTCTGGTCCCCCCGCCGCCCAGAGCAGGGCCCTAACACGCGTCTCTTGCTCCCCCGGCAGTCGACGGCAAGTGGGGCCCGTGGAACCACTGGAGCTTGTGCTCCAAGACGTGCGACACGGGCTGGCAGAGACGTTTCCGGATGTGCCAGGGCACGGGCATGCAAGGCTACCCGTGCGAGGGCTCCGGAGAGGAGGTCAAGACGTGCAATGAGAAGAAGTGCCCAGGTACTTGGCAGAGAGTCTGCTGACCCCTGCCCAGCCTCCAGGCCAGCACACGGGCTCCCCCGCCTCGGCCTGTCACCGCGATGGGACCCAGGGACTCTGCCTCTCTCTGGCCAGCTGGTTTGATCCCCTTCCGTCCAGCCAGCTCCTCCTCCTCCTGTCCTGCACCGACACCCACCCAGCAAGCCATCCGTCTGTCCTTCCACCCACCCGCTGTCTGTCCGTCTGTCCTTCCACCCACCCGCTGTCTGTCCGTCTGTCCTTCCACCCACCCGCTGTCTCTCCGTCTGTCCTTCCACCCACCCGCTGTCTCTCCGTCTGTCCTTCCACCCACCTGCACTCCCTCTAGCCATCTGTCCTTCTACCTACCCACCTTCTGTCCATCCTTCCACCCACCTGCTGTCTCTCCGTCTGTCCTTCCACCAACCCGCTGTCTCTACGTCTGTCCGTCTGTCCTTCCACCCACCTGCACTCCCTCTAGCCATCTGTCCTTCTACCTACCCACCTTCTGTCCATCCTTCCACCCACCTGCTGTCTCTCCGTCTGTCCGTCTGTCCTTCCGTCCTTCCACCCAGCTGCTGTCTCTCTGTCCGTCTGTCCTTCCACCTACCTGCTGTCCCTCTAGCCATCTGTCCTTCCACCTACCTGCTGTCCCTCTAGCCATCTGTCCTTCTACCTACCCACCTTCCATCCGTCCTTCCACCCACCCGCTGTCCTTCCATCCGTCCATCCGTCCCTCCGTCCTTCCACCCGCCTGCTGTCCCTCCGTCCACCCATCTGTCCATCATTCCATCTATCCTCCTGCATTCCTTCCCTCCGTCCTTCCACCCTCCCGCCGTCCGTCCAGCTCCTCTCTCAAGCCAGTCTGCCCGACACAAGCCAGGCCTCCCTCCACCCAGGCTGACCTGCCACACGCCTGCTAGTCCCGCCCAGCACCCCTCCCCATCCATGCAGAGCAGCCACCCGGGGGCCCGTCTCACCCTCGCATTCCCTCGGCAGCCTACCACGAAATGTGCAAGGATGAGTACGTCATGCTGATGACCTGGAAGAAGACGGCCGCTGGCGAGATCATCTACAACAAATGCCCATCCAACGCCACCGGTGAGCGGCCGAGGCACCGTCCCCGCCCCAGCTCCCACCCGGGCTGAGAGCCGAGCGGGGAGGGGGGCGAGGCAGGTGGGCTCCAGGATTCACTTGCCAGTCGGCTCTTTTCTGTCCCGCCCCTGCCTGCTCCCCGGGACCCCCTCGCACTGCCCAGGACGAGCTGAGTTAAGGCTGCTGGGCCCCCGAGTAATTCTGCTGCCTTCCTAGAAGCATTGATTCCCCGGCCCGGCTTCGCACCCCAGCTTCCCCACGGCACCTTGTTGGGTGGGGTTTGGGTGGCTGCAGGCTGCTGCCGGGGCTGGGAGCCTGGGGGCAGGTTCTGGGACTTGGGGGAACCTGCGGGTGTTGGCTCGGGGGGGCTGCAGGCACTGGGGCTGGAGCTGGGCCTGGGTGCTGCGGACACTGGGGGGCAGGGACTGCATGTGGTTTCTGGGGCTGGAGCTGGGCCTGGGGGCTGCGGGCGCTGGGGCTGGGGGGCTGGAGCTGGGCCTGGGGGCTGCGGGCACTGGGGCTGGGGGGCTGGAGCTGGGCCTGGGGGCTGCAGGCTCTGGAGCTGGGGGGCTGGAGCTGGGCCTTGGGGCTGCATGCTCTGGAGCTGGGGGCTGGAGCTGGGCCTGGGGCTGCAGGCTCTGGAGCTGGGGGCTGGAGCTGGGCCTGGGGCTGCGGGCACTGGGGCTGGGGCTGGAGCTGGGCCTGGGGCTGCAGGCTCTGGAGCTGGGGCTGGAGCTGGGCCTCGGCTGCAGGCTCTGGAGCTGGGGGGCTGGAGCTGGGCCTGGGGGCTGTGGGCGCTGGAGCTGGGGGCCTGGAGCTGGGCCTGGGGGCACTGGGGCTGGGGGGCTGGAGCTGGGCCTGGGGGCTGCAGGCTCTGGAGCTGGGGGCCTGGAGCTGGGCCTGGGGCACTGGACTGGGGGGCTGGAGCTGGGCCTGGGGGCTGTGGGCACTGGAGCTGGGGGGCTGGAGCTGGGCCTGGGGGCTGTGGGTGCTGGGGTTGGGGGCCTGGAGCTGGGCCTGGGGGCACTGGACTGGGGGGCTGGAGCTGGACCTGGGGGCTGCAGGCTCTGGAGCTGGGGGGCTGGAGCTGGGCCTGGGGGCTGTGGGCGCTGGAGCTGGGGGCCTGGAGCTGGGCCTGGGGGCACTGGGGCTGGGGCTGGAGCTGGGCCTGGGGCTGCAGGCTCTGGAGCTGGGGGCCTGGAGCTGGGCCTGGGGGCACTGGACTGGGGGGCTGGAGCTGGGCCTGGGGGCTGCGGGCACTGGGCTCGGGGGCTGGAGCTGGGCCTGGGGGCTGCGGGCCCTGGGGCTGGGGGGCTGGAGCTGGGCCTCGGGGCTGCAGGCTCTGGAGCTGGGGGGCTGGAGCTGGGCCTGGGGGCTGTGGGCACTGGGGGGTGGCGTGGGGGCAGGGGCTGCGGGCGCTCGGGCCGCACAGGCTGGGTGCTCCATGCTTCTTTTCCCCTCTTCTGTCTAGGCTCCGCCAGCCGCCGGTGCCTGCTGAACGCCCAGGGGGTGGCGTACTGGGGCGTGCCCAGCTTTGCCCGGTGCATCTCCCACGAGTACAGATACTTACATCTCTCAGTAGGTGCACACCCCAGCGGGCCCACGCGCTCTCTTCCCCGCCTCCTCTCTCGCCGGCACCGCCTTTCCCCCGACGGCCTTGGCGGTGCCGGCGGCTGTGATGCTTTGAGAGTCCCTCACGCAGGGGCAGAGCCCAGCCAGCCTCCTGCCCCCGTCTTGCCAGCTCTGTGCCCAGTGCCAGCCCCGGCCCCTCTGCAGGGCCCCCCACGTTACCCCCTGTGCAGGCAGCCACCCGGGTGCAGGGGCCATTTCCTGGGGGCTAACAGGGCTTGCAGTGGAGCTCGTCCCGCAGGGGGTTGGGGGCCTGGTTTGAAGTGGCTGGTGGGGGGTGGGGCTTTGAAGCCGGGTGGCCCTCGGGATTGGCAGGCAAAAGCTCCCCCAAGCAGCCCCTGACTCCCCGCAGCCGCCAGCTAAAATGCTGCTTTGCATGAATATTTCCTTGCAATGGGACCTAATTAACATCCTTGCCCCCGGCTCCTTCCCCCGCCCGCCCCCCCCCGGGTTCGGGGAGGGGGCTGATGCTAATTATCCCTCTGTGTCTCCATCTTCCCTATTGTCGCTGTCTGTCCCGTTCCCGGTCAAGGCCAAGTGCTCTGCTGAGGTAGATCAAGGAGCTGCCTTAACTAGCGTTATCCCCGTTTGACGTATGGGGAAACTGAGGCACGGGGGTAGAGGAGTGTCTCACCCTGAACAGTGACTCAGTGGCGAAGCTGGACTAGAACCCAACGTTCCTGCTTTCCTTGACCCCTACTCTAATCCACCGGCCCCATGCCCACCTTTGGGGGGCCACGGGGGCTCAGGGGCTGCGGTGTGGGGCCAGGAGCGGGGTTGGCGTGGGTATGCACCTTCCTGCCTGGGGGAAGAGGAGCGAGGCCCTGGGCTCTGCATTGGTGGCTCCGGGGATGGTGTGGGACACGGGGAACTTCCCCGGGGGGGGCCGTGGCGGGAGGCTCCTGTGGATGTCTGTGCTGTTCCCAGACAGGAATCCTGTCTGGCTGCTGCCTCAGGGTGGGTTGGGAGAGGGACCTGGGGAACCCCCTGCTGCTGGGTAATCTCTCCCCTACCCCCCCCCATCTCTGTCCCTCTGCGCGGAAAGCTGCGGGAGCACCTGGCCAAGGGGCAGCGCATGCTGGCGGGCGAGGGCATGTCGCAGGTGGTGCGCAGCCTGCTGGAGCTGGTGGCCCGCAGGACGTACTACAGCGGGGACCTGCTCTTCTCAGTGGAGATCCTGCGCAACGTCACCGACACCTTCAAGAGGGCCACCTACGTCCCCTCCTCCGAGGACGTGCAGGTACGAGCCGGGGCCCCCGCACGGTCCCGTGAGCGAGGCCAAGGCCCCATGGAAAGGGTCTTTGCTGGCTGCCTTTCCCTGCCCTCCCTCTGGCATTGCTGGGGGCAGGGGCTCAGCCCTCGTGTCTTGGCACGACCCCTTTTGTGTCTGGCTCTGAGGTTTCACCTGCCATCTCTGGACCCATGTGCCTGGGGGTCCCCCCGTCCCCAGGCTGGCGCTGCCGAAGCTGGCCTGGATCCAAGCTGGCGGCAGCGGGAGCTGGTGTAGATGCTCAGCTTCCACCAGGAGGGTGGGGGGAGTTGGTGACCCTCGGTTGGGAGCAGCCAAGGTGGTGGCAGCAGGTCCCGGAAGAACCCCAGCTGGAGCTGGGGCGGGGTGGGGGGGTCCTGGCTGGGTGGGTGTGTGACAGGGCTGCCTGGGTGCAGATGCAGGTACTCTCAGGGCAGTGGAATTTCGAGGCTCCTGGAGGTGCCTGGGGGAAGCCCCCTGTCCCATGCCCCCCGTGCGTCACAGAGCCACCCCCTCACGCCCCCTCTCCTCTCCTCTCCTCCACTCCCTGCAGCGCTTCTTCCAGGTGGTCAGCTACATGGTGGACTCAGAGAACAGAGACAAGTGGGAGGACGCCCAGCAGGTGAGCTGGCCCCTCCGGGACGGGCGCCAGCCGGCCAGGGAGGCAGGCACTCGACTGGCGCAGCGCGACTGTGGCTGTGACCGGCATGGTGCCAGTGCTGCCAGCCCAGCTCGTGGGGCAGCCCTTCCAGTGCCCTGCCCAGGCTGGAGGGGCAAGGAGGAGCCCCCATCAGCAGATGAGGTCTGGGAGCTTTTCTGGGGCCTTGTCTGCTGCTGTGGAGGTATCGGGCTGGGGGCTGCCAGTGGGGAGGGGTCTCTGGCTTTTGTGGCCCTGGGGAGCTGGGGCAGGCTGAGGGGGAGCCGTGGCTCAGCAGGGTCGTTGATCGCCCCACAGCCGGGACCGTGCAGACCAAAGGGGTCCAGGCTTTGGTGGGGAGGGGAAGCCCGTGGGGCAGGGTCTCCGAATAGCTGTACGTGGGGGAGAGGCGGTTGGGGGTAGGCTGTCTCGGCCAGTATCGACTCAGTGGCCCCGTGGAATTGGGGGAGCCCAGCTCCCTGCCTGTGGGTGGCTGGAGACTCCTGGACAGTCAGAGCGACCGGGGCGCGCTGGGAGCAGTGGGGGGCAGGTCTGGCACTGCTGAGGGGGAGGTGGCTCTGGATGAAAGGGTTGGGGCCGGTGCCTGGGCAGGGAACCTCCTCCCCACAGCATCTGCCCCTTCCCCTAAGGCTAAGCATGGCCTGGATCGTGTTCTCCGCCCTCCCCCATGCTCTGGGAAGTTTGGGGGGTCCCCTGCGGATCACTTGGGGGACCCTTTGGAACCGTCCAGGTCCTTCCTGCCCCATGCCCTGTCAGTGGGGGCATGTGGTAAGGAGCTACCCTCCCCCGCGCCATACCTGGGCCCCTGTTTTAGTCTCTTTCCCCTGCCCCTGCCGTGCCTGGGGCCCTGGGGTAGCCTCTCCCCCTCTCTGTGCCCGCAGGTGTCCCCCGGCTCCGTGCACCTCATGAAGGTGGTGGAAGATTTCATCCACCTGGTGGGGGACGCGCTGAAGGCCTTCCAGAGCTCCCTCGTGGTTACCGACAACCTGGGTGAGTGGCCGGGCTGGGGCGGCCCGGCCTGGGGCTGCTTTATTCTGAGGGGGTCCCAGGCCAGTGCAGCGCTGGACAGTGCAGCACAGAGAGCTGGGAGCCCTGGGGAGTGGAGGTGGCAGGAGGCACGTGGCCCCTGCAGGGCTGCGCCAGGCGGGCTCCCAGGAGGCCCATGGGCAGGGATGCCGGGGCAGCCTGAGCATGGCCAATGGGCCAGGAAGGGGTGAGCTGGAAGTGACCCTTTCTCCCCGTCGCCGCCCTGGCAGTGATCAGCATCCAGAGAGAGCCCGTCTCGGCCGTCTCCAGCGACATCAACTTCCCCATGAAGGGGCGCCGGGGCATGAAGGACTGGGCCCGCCACTCGGAGGACAAGCTCTTCATCCCCAAGTCGGTGCTGAGCCTCTCCTCCTCTGGTAAGGTGGGGCCAGGGCCCCCGGGGAGGAGAGCAGCAGGGGCGGCTGTGTCTGCGTGTCTGTTCCCATGGGATTACGTGTGTCGGTTTGTGTGTGCACACGGGCGAGGTGTGTGTTTGCATGCAGGTGTGCAATGCACAGGTCTGTCTGCATCCCCATGTGCGTGTGCATGAAGCAGGTGTCCTTGTTCGTGTGTGTGTGCGGGTATGTTTGTGAAGGCACATTTGCAAAGTTCGCATGGGAGCAAATGCACATGTGCCTTGTGTGCATGGTCACATGAGATTGCGTGTGTGTGCGTGTCCGTGTGCGTGCGAGCTGGTTTGGCCGCTGTGACGGTTGTTTGGACGCGGATGGACGTGGATGCAGACCAGCGGCTGCAGTTGCTTTGCCGTTCTCTCCGTGGCTCCTCTGTAGAGAGGTGCAAACGGTGGTTCCCAGCCCAGCGCATGGAGCCTGCGAAGGCTTTAATCTTTCCATCATCTGTTAATGTTGATTAAAAATCTGAGTGGCACCGGCTGGGGGGTGACCTCAGGCTGCCCTCGACCTGGGCTTTGGGGCCATCCTGGGACATGGACCTGGGGCGCCTGTGGCCCTCGCTCTCTTTCCATGGGGGACACGCCCCAGACTGGACTTGGGTGTGAGACCGGCCGCTGGAAGAGAGGCAGGCTGGGTAGCCAGGTGCACCCCGGGACACAGACGTGGCCGGATTGGCACGCGCTGGGGCCGGCGCTGGGGCCGGCTGCTATTCCCCCTGCAGGGTGGTGCTTTCCCCGCTGCAGGTCGGCACCGTTAACCCCCTTTTACAGGTGGGGAAACAGAGGCACGGAGCCATTCAGCAACGTACCCCAGCGAGTCACAGCAGGGAGGGAATAGAACCCAGGAGTCCTAGATTCCACTCCCCCACTGTAACCTCTTCCTCTGGATGGAGCCACCCCCAACTCCGGGAGAGCAGGGGAAGGGGCCTGTCTGCATCCCCAGGCTACGGGGAAGGGGCGCATTGGAAGAGGGGGGCACGTAACGACTTGAAGCCCTTTCCAGCTTTCCAGGAGGGCCACGTGTCCCCGTCCCCAGGGTGGGGTGTGAGCGGAGCCGGGCCCCAGGGACAGAGGCCGGCCCCTGTTCACCGTTGCTCTGTCCCCTTCCCGTCTCTCTGCAGAAATGGACGAGTCGTCGTACTTTGTGATCGGGGCCATCTTGTACCGCACGCTGGGGCTCATCTTACCTCCTCCCAGGTGAGTGGCTGGCCGGGGCGTGGGGGCAGTAACCAGGGCTTCTGAATGGGGCAGGGGATGGTGGGGCCCCAAGTCTCTCGTTACATTGAAATGCAGCCATGGGGGTGGGGGTGACAAGGCTGGGCCCTGCATGGGGGCGATCCACAGCCGTGTGCCCTGATCTGTGACCCTGCTGCAGTTATTGCTACGTGTCCTTAGCGTGTGTGGGGAGAGGGGAGGAATTGAGCACTGGGCAGATCTGGTTCCTGGATTCAGGATCAAGTGCGGGTAAGGGAGAGGGTGGACCCTATTGGGGCTGGGGGACCAGGCTGGGGGAGGGTACAAGGCAGCACAGATGGCGCCATATGTGAGCAGAGGTTTGGTTCCTGGAGGAGGGGGGACGCTGGAGGTGCGAGGGGGCAGCAGATGAGAGCAGGCACCTGTCTGGGTTTCTGTAGCTTAGCATCCCCAGGCAACGCCTCCCCGCATCCCATATCTTAGCCTGCTGCTGTACAAGCACAGGCAGGGGAACGGGGTGAGATGCAAGGCGGGGAGCCAGTGCCACTCAAACAAGGGTTCCTCCAACCTGCGTCTGCTGTCCGTAGCTGAAAACAGGAAGGAGAAAGGGAGAGAAGCAGCAGGTTTGTGTGGAAAGGGGAAAGTTCAGGTCTGAAATGTGGGACAGCCGAGAGGGCTGTGTGCACTCATGGGTGTGTGTGTGTGTGTGTGTGTGGTGTGTGTGTGTGTGTGTACACCCCCCCCTACACACACATACTTCACCCATGCACAAACAAAACTGCACCTGTGCACACTCCACCCCTGACATACAGAGAGGGGTGGTGTATCCACACACACGCGCACGGTCAAGGAGTCACACGTTCATACACAACGCCCAGGCACAAGCAAAACCAAGCCCAGTTGTGCGTGTGCAGCGACATGGCGAGAGGATTGGAAAACATGCTTTACAGGGCTCGACTCCTGGCCCTTGACCTGTTTAGCGTAACCAAGAGAATGGGAAAGGGCGACACTGTCGCCGTCGGGAGGTGCCTCCGCCGGGAGGAGAAATGGGCCCTTCTGTCTAGCAGACAAAGATCGAACGAGGTCCAATGGCTGGAAGCCGAAGCGAGACAAATTCCGACCGGAAAGCAGTGAGGGTCATTAACGACTTACCAGGCTGGTGGTGGAGTCTCTGTGCTCGGCAATTTTTAAATCAAGCTGGGAAGTTTTTCTTAACCGTGCGTTCTAGATCAAACAGGAATTCCATTCGGGGAAGTTCCAGGGCCGGAGTTGTGCCAGAGGTCAGGTCCCTTCACGGTTTATCATTTATACACACCGTGTTAAGGGGATGCACACTCAGCTCATACAATGTGGGGCATGAGCAAATACGACTGTATTTGCAGCGCTGTGTGTGCGCACACGCTCTCACGCACACACACGCAACACGCCTGTGACCAACAGCAGGACGTACCAGCGCCCAGAGAGCCCCGTCCTGACACCTGTAACGTCCTGCGCTGCGTCTTGGCTCCAGCGTGTTCCCTCGTCTCCACAGGAGCCCCTTGGCCGTCACGTCCCGAGTGCTCACCGTGACCGTGCGCCCGCCGACCAAGCCCACGGAGCCCCTGATCTCAGTGGAGCTGTCCCACATGCTCAATGTAAGTGCTGTGCATTTCGAGGGGGGTCTCAGACGTCCGCCGGGCCCCATCGTGAGGGCAGAGAAATGTTCACCCCTCACCCACCCCTGCATGCCCTGCTATTGCGGGCCCCTGCTCCCCCCCCCAAGCCTTCCTGCTGTCCCAGTCCTGTGTGCCCAGCCTTCCTCACAGCCGTGCAAGTGCCCTGCCATCCAAACCCACACCCCCTGCTATGCCAGTCCTCAGTGCCCCTCAGTCCCCACCCACAGAGGCTGGCTTGACCTTGGGCGAGTGGGGCACAGCCCGGAGCTGCTGCCGCTTCCCCTGGCTGGGGGCTGCGGGGGAAGTTTCCATGGCCACGTGTTACCAGTCCGCCTGGCTTCAGTGCTGCAGAGACACCAGATGCCACGGCCCCTGCTGGTGCCTTCCCTTGTGCCACTTCCTAGGGGCCCGTGCTGTGGCGGGCAGGTAGTCATGAGGCTAACGGGGGCAGCAGGCCATGCTCAGATCAGAGAGCGTCTCCTGCCCGCCACGGCCAGAGCCACAGAGAGGCGGGTGAGAGCGGGGGCGGGGGGAGAAGGAGCATCCCGGTCCCTGCCCCGGGTCTCCGCTAACCCAGCTCTGTCTGTCTGCAGGGCACCTCACGCCCGCAGTGCGTCACCTGGGACTTCTCCAAAGCGTGAGTGCGGCTCTGGGCCCGGCGTGTCTCTCGGGGGGCTCCCTGGAGGGCGGCGGGGCCGGCTCTGTGCCGGGGAGGAGAGCCTGCCGCTCGCTGGCGCCAGAGCTGGGGCCTATGGAGCAGGTGCACTGGGCCCGGTGTGCTGCCCTCCCCATCCCTGGCCTGCCCCACGGCAGCACCCTCTGCCCGGAGACAGGAGCCTGCCCACCCTTGCAGCCAGCCGGGGACGGAGAGCCGCGGCACAGGCTGTTCCTTCCCCTCCAGCCGCTGCCGGCTGGGCTGTGTGCCAGCCTGCCCTGGGCTCTGTCAGGGTGAGCCCTGTGGCTCGCTAGCCCCGTGCTGCCCATGGAGCAGCCCCTCTGCTCGCCAGCCTCTGGCAGGCACTCGCACCAGGACCTGGGCCTGGTCCCCTGCAGGGTCTGGAGCGGGCACCCACCTGCCTTTCCTGGGTAGCTGAGGGCTCTGTGCCAGAGGCCGGGCTCTCTGCAGAGCGTTCACTACACGCTGTCCTCCCGCCGCAGAGCGTGGGAGATGGATGCACCTCCGGGGTGGTGAGAGCCACCCGCCTCCCCTCCCTGCAGTGTCAGCTGGGCCGTGCCCAGCCTCCCTGCCGCTGCTGCAAACCTTCCCCGATCCCCCTGCGCCACACGCTGCCCAGGCCCCCAGCCGCCCCACGGGCACTGCCCACCCACCCATCTTGGCTGCAGGGCCCCATGCAGGGAGGCAGGTTGACCGGGCAGGACCAGGGACTGGGTGAGGGGGGTCATGGGTGAGCCAGGCGAGCCTGTGGTTTCTTGGCAGGGAGAGAGGAGGATGAGAAGGGGACCCCCCACCCCCACACTTGGAGGGTTAACGGGGTGTAAATCCCTCCGCTGCTCTGGTGCCTTCCCTGCCCCAGCCTCGTTGGCGTTCGGGGAGGGGACTGGCTGTTGGCTAGAGGGAGCCAGCGAGCCAAATGCGGGGGCCCTGTGTGGTGCTGTCCGCTCCCCCGAGCTGAAAGCTCCTGTTATCCCAGGCAGAGCCCCGAGCCAAGCTCCCCATCTCGTTATCCTTGGCGCACGGGTGGTTCTACAGCAAGGAGAGATCTAATGGGCTCCTCTCCCCGCCCCGGCCGGGCGGTCACGTCCGCATTTAAAGAGCGAGGAGACCAGAATGAGGCCAAGCCCCCTGTGGCCGTGGGTTAATTTTGCTAATACCGGTATTGATTAGCGCCCGCTTGAAGCCGGAGATTGATGCCTGCAGCTTGCCAGACGCAGGTTGTTAGCAATGGGCTGGAGCAGAGAGCCAGGGCCGTGCAGCGCTCGGGCGGGAGAGTGATAAAGTGGGGCAGATTGCTGTGGTGTGGGGGGGTGGGCAGTGGCCTCCCGTGGTCCTGGCCGTGCGCTCTGACAGCAGTGCTGCCTGGGCTGGGGGCCAGTGGAGCCATGCCAAGGGGGGGCGGGTGCTCCTGGTCTTAGCACCTCGTTATTGTCTGCTCCTTTCTGTCCCTGTGGGAGTGGTTGTGGGGGGAGTTCGGTGGCCTGCGTGGCAGGGGGTCGGGCGGGACGATTCCAGGGGTCCCTTCTGGCCTTGCAAACTGTGGATCTAGCCAAGCGCAGCCTCCTGGCCCTGCACCCTTCCTTCGGGTTGCCAGAGTTGCACGTCGAGTTGCACGTCGCAGCAGCCACGGCTCGCGCTCCCCCACCTCCCGTGATGTACAGTCCCACTCCAGCTGCCCCCCGTGGACAGGCCGTGTCGGCTGTGATGCTCCGACACCCCTCACACACCCCTGAGGCCACTGCCGGGGCCCTGAGGGCATGCAGCAGCTCGGGGGTGGGTGACAGAGCCTCCCCCCCTCTGGGTTACTGGTTCCCATGCAGCCTTGCTGGGGACGGACTCAAGATGGGCCAGAGGCTGGACTTGACCGAAATCTGGGGCTGGGCTTTCGGTTCCGGCCTCCTCGGCTCGGAGTTGGCACACGCTGTGCAGCAAAGATGGCGGGGCACAGCCAGTTCTCGGGGACGCAGGCCTGGGGCCTGATCCATTGACACCCTGGGTAAGCCTCAGACAGAACCGCCGCCATCCCAAGGAGCGGGTATCGCTGGCATCTCTGAAGTGATGGGCCAGGACCTTCGCTAATGAGCACCCAGGAAGGGCTCTCCAGTGCCCAGAGTGGGTAGTTGCCAATCTCTTGATGTGGCAGGGGGGCTGGGCCGTCAGTGGGGTGGGAGCCTTGGTACCAGCTCAGAAAGCCCAGAACCTGCCCTAGCTGCCGGGAGATCCCACAGCTCCGGCTGCCTGCACTCCCGTCCGGAAGCAGTAACGAGGGGCCCATTGCTGCAGGCTCCCAGGCAGGGATGCCTGGCTGGAGGAGGGTAAAATCTTCCCCAGCCATTGCCATGGTAGCGCTTGGCGCCCGGGTGCCACTTAACCCAGCAGCCCTGGGTAGCTCTGTGCCTTTGTTTTACCCCAGCTGAATTCAGCTGCCCCAGCCCCGAACCGCAGTGAACCCCTCGTGACCGTGTGGCTGTGCCTTGCTGCGGCGTGAGGCGCAGTCGGGCCCAGTGCCCGTCCGTGGTGCCTGCTGTCACAGAGCCTGGTCCCCAGAGGGGCTGGGCACCCGCCATGTCAGTAGAAGTGAATGGGCACTGCGGGCACCTGGCACCTCCACAAATGCCAGCTGTGGGTTCTGGGAGTGGGTGAGCCTGGGGGCTCCAGCCCTGGGCAGGGTGGGGTGTGGCTCAGAGTGCCCCTCACTGCTGGCTTTGCATGCCCAGATGCAGGGCTTCGCACACCCGCCTGACACATGGGCCTGCGGGCCCTTGGTGTCCTGGGGTTCAAAGCTGATGCCTGGGCACCAAGGCGCGGTCTGGTCACCAGGAGACCCTGTGCAATGGCCCCTCCAGGCAGAGTAGTGCTTGCAGGAAGGTGGGTACGTTCAAAATGTATCTGCCAGAAACAGCCCCACCCTCAATAGCGCCAGCGCTCCTGAGCCCGCAGCTGGCCCCAGCAGCACACGCAGGGCAGGGACGTGGGTAGGGCAGGCAGGCTCCTCGGCCCAGAGAGCTGGGAAAGGCCTGGTACAGCTGGCTCCATTCCCTCCCGTTTCCTTTCCAAACAGCGGAGCAAGGTCAGGGGGCGGGGAAGAGAGGGGGGTGAGGGGGCATCTCCCGGGCCAGCTGGCTGCATTGGTGGCTGGCTAACTCAGCGCAGGGTGCCCCACCCCCTGCAGTTCCACGGGAGGGCAATGCCAGCTGTGCCATCGGCTAAGGCAGTTCCCAAACTGGGGTTCGTGAAATGTTACAGGGGGTTCTCGAAAGAAAATTCCCTAATGGCGGACAGAGCTGTCCCTAGGGACCCCAGGCAGCCTGGGGCCAGCAGCCCATAGCCCCTGGACTTCCAAGAGCTAAGCAGAGCAAAGCAAGCGTCTCTGTCACACTGAGGAAAATTAAACTTCAAGACTCCTTATAAGAAATGGAAAGGGAGGTGGATTTATTTTGTTGTTTTTAAAATTAAATAGGCAGCTAGTCTTGTTTTTAAAATTCCTATGAAGAGCAAGTTTAAGCTTTGTTGTAAGGTGCGTTGTTTGCCTGGACTGCTCAAGCCCTGAATGCTTGTGTAGGAGGAACTCTTTGAGTTGGCGTCTTAAATCCCTTCCTGCTGTTTCACATCTGATACTCCTTGGTGAAACGTAGGAGCCTTGTCTTATAACAGGCTTATTCAAAGTGACACAAGCTACGAAAGTGAGATCTTGGAAGAGTGTTGCTGTTTTCATAATGTAATAAAAATACTGTCATGATCAGTAATAATTAATAATAAATAGTGTGTAATAAGCATGTCATAAAAAACAAATGTTATAGTTCCAAGCTCACTGCTTTTATCATTTATACTCAGGTAAAGGAGAAAGTCCCTGGAAATATTCAGTTTTAGGAGGGGGTTCGCGAGACTTGTCATTTTAGTGAAAGGGGTTCACGGGTGGTTAAAGTTTGGGAACCACTGGGCTAAGGTAACCAGAATGGGGGAGCGTTGCTCAGGCCACAGTTGGGTTTTCCAGGGGTGAACTCTGGGCTGATCTGGGGCGGAGGGGTGTCCCCGGTTGGCCGGGAGTGGCAGCTTCACACACCTTTGTGTGGCCTGGCACGCAGTCAGCCACGTGTCCGTGAGCCCGCGCGTGCAGGGAATGGTGCCCCGGCCTCGCAGGTGCGCTGTTCCGTGTGCAGTTGCTGTAATGCCTTGTTGCACGGGTGCTCCCTGTCCTGGGCTGTGTCACTCAGGGCTCAGTTGCCTGGATCCTGGCCTGGCTCATTTAATTCCCCTCGGTTCTCGTTAGCTTTCAGTGCAGGTGGGTTGAACGAAAAAGAGGCCAAAGCCAGGTGGGGTGTGGGAGAGCCCACGGCTGAGAGCTGGCTCTGGCCCTTGGCTGGCCTCCGTCCACCCTTCCTGGGGCCGGGCTCCCCTCCCTTCCTCGCTGGAGTTTAACCCCCGACCCCAGCCAGCAGCCTGAGCCTTCAGATTAAATCAGGCCTGTGTGCAGTGTTCAGCCCCCCAGGGATCAGTGTCTGGGGGAGGGAGAGCAGGGGGGTGGGGGGGATGGAGCTGAGCTGGCTTTCGTCAGCGCAGCCCGGGGGAAGGGCAGGGTTCTGCCCCAGCATCTGGGTCACGCGCTAAAGCAGCCGCCCAGACCCTGCCCCAGCGCCGCTCAGACCTTCCCCCCCCCCGGACCCAATGCGGCTGTCGGGTGGGCAGCGCCAGCGAAGGGTTAAGTCAGCACGGAAGCCGAGGGGCTGGGGGCGCTCTGTGTTTGATCATTTTAAATCACACTCTCTCCTGATCTCCCATTCCATTAATCAGGGATGCGGGCCCTGGAAACTGGGACACCGAGAGCTGCCAAACGCTGGAGACCCTCCCAGCTCACACCAAATGCCTGTGTAGCCACCTGTCCACCTACGCCGTGCTCGCCCAGCTGCCCAAGGACCTGGTAAGTGGCACCAGCCCAGCGCCCTCCAGTTTCCCTTCTCGTCTTCGGCTGTCGCTGGGCCCGAGCCGAACGGGAACCGGCAGCAGGAGCAGGGTGGGATTGCGGGGCGGGGAGCGCCAGCTGGAGGGGGTCTGATCGTAGGGGGTGGTCCCGAGGCGACGCGGGACACGGCCACGCTGGGAGGTGGGACCCAGCGCTGATCTCTGGGGTTCTGTAACAATAACCCCAGAGCGCGGGTGGGACGTGTCCAAACTCCACCAGCCATCCCCACCCCAGTGGGCTTTTTGATGCTGGGGGGGGCTGTCTGCCAGGGCCTGGGGCGGGCTTTGGGGACAGCTGATGCTCTGGCTGGAGATGGGGTGAGATGGGGGGTCCCCCGTTCCTCGTGACAGGTTGGAATCGTGCATGAGGGAAGAGCTGGGGAAGGAGACAGCTGCTGCTTGTGTGGGGCTCCCGAGATCCTCCCTCCCCATCCCTCTGCCTCTCCTCCACTGACGCTTTCCCGTCCTCCTCTCCTCTCCCCCCTGCTACTCTCACAATCCCCAGCTCTGCCTCTCTCCCTGCGCCGGGAGCTGGCGGAGAATCTGGGACTGGGCTCGGTGCTCCTCGCAGCCCCCGCCTGTCCCCAGCCCTCGCCGCTTGATCCTGTGCTGAGAGCGATGGGCCCAAGCTGTGTGGCACCCAGGAACCCATTGGTGGGGGTGCGGCACCCACAAAGTGCACCTGCTGCTGCTCGGCCTCCCCACAGGGCTATGGGTACAGGGTTTGCGGGTGCATTCTGGCCCTGTCCTCTCCTAGGGTAACGGGTAAATGGTAGCAGGGGCAGGGCATTGTGTCCCTGTCTCCCCTGGGTTATGGGTACAGGATGGGGGGCAGGGCATTGTGTCCCTGACCTCCCCTGGGTTATGGGTACAGGATGGGGGGCAGGGCATTGTGTCCCTGACCTCCCTGGGGTTATGGGTACAGGATGGGGGGTGCATTGTGTCCCTGTCCTCCCCAGGGTTATGGGTACAGGATGGGGGGGGCGGGGCATTGTGTCCCTGACGTCCCCGGGGTTATGGGTACAGGGTAGGGGGCAGGGCATTGTGTCCCTGTCCTCCCCGGGGTTATGGGTAGGGGGTGGGGCATTGTGTCCCTGTCTCCCCTGGGTTATGGGTACAGGATGGGGGGGCAGGGCATTGTGTCCCTGTCCTCCTCAGGGTTATGGGTACAGGATGGGGGGTGCATTGTGTCCCTGTTCTCCCCGGGGTTATGGGTAGGGGGTGGGGCATTGTGTCCCTGTCTCCCCTGGGTTATGGGTACAGGGTAGGGGGCAGGGCATTGTGTCCCTGTCTCCCCTGGGTTATGGGTACAGGGTAGGGGGCAGGGCATTGTGTCCCTGTCCTCCCCGGGGTTATGGGTACAGGGTAGGGGGCAGGGCATTGTGTCCCTGTCTCCCCTGGGTTATGGGTACAGGGTAGGGGGCAGGGCATTGTGTCCCTGACGTCCCCGGGGTTATGGGTACAGGGTAGGGGGCAGGGCATTGTGTCCCTGTCCTCCTCAGGGTTATGGGTACAGAGTCCTACTTGGCTCTGCGCCGATGGCTTTGCTCGCCCTAGGGCCAGGTGCTGTCTCTCAAGCCGAGGCCCTGAACGTTGGTCTCTCCTTTGCCGGCTGAGTGTGAGCCCTGGCACAGAGGGCGAGCCCAGGGGTGAGGCAGGACACTGGAATTCAAGCCAAGGGGCATTGCCCTGTCGCGGTGGGGAGGGCCGTAGCGAGAGGGGGGCCAGCTATGGTGAAGGGGTCCCATGCCCGGCTCCCTGGAGATTTCCCATCATGCAAAGCCCGGCCCCCTCCCCCTATGAACAGACCCCCCCACCCCCCGGCACAGGGGTGGCTGTGCAGTGAGTGGGGAAGTGCCCCACTCTTCCCTCCCCCGGCTCCTCTCGTCTCCCCTCGGAGCCCCCCCCGCACTGCAGTGTGTGCTGAGATCAGGGCTCTGCAGCAGTCACGGGCAGGCTGCCTGGTGGGATTTATAAGGCTCATTAGCAGGTCTTCCAGGCGGCAAGGCGGGAGGAGGGAAGGGGTGGGAGGGGATGTGAAAGGAGCCATCTTGCCTCATGTCTGGGAGTCCTGCTCCCCCCGCCAGCGCTCACAGACGGGGCGTTCTCCCTCCCCCCCGAAGCCGAGCGCCACCCAGCTCCCTGCGGCCGCGCCGGGCCATTGGTATTCCGGGAGCGTGCCCGGTTGGCAGGACGACGGAGAGGCGCCCCCAGGAACGTGCCTTGGCAGCCCAGAGGCTGCGGTCAAGCCCCCCCCTCATCCCCACTCCCGAAAACCCCAGCACGCAGGCCAGTGGGCCCCTGGGGTGGGGGGAGGGAAGAGAGGCCTGGTGCCAGGGGGCCTTGGGCTCTGCCCCGCTCACTGGGGGTGGAGCTTTTGAGGTGTGGGATGGGGCACGTTGGGATTTCCGGGGATTGGAGTGGGGCGGGAGCAGCCTCCGGGGTCCCAGGGACACTGGCTGTGCACGTGAGTGATACAGCCCTGGGGCAGCACTGAGACAACGGCAGCAACGAACCCATCCTTCCCCCCTCCCTCCACTGCCCCCACTGGCCAGCTCCACCCCCTGTGGCTCGGGGGAGCTCCCTCCTTCCAGCTGCTGAGCCCCCCCCCGTTTTCAGCACTTCTCTCCTCCCGGGCAGGCCATGGACCCCTCCGGCACTCCCTCCGTCCCGCTCATGATCGGCTGTGCCGTCTCCTGTATGGCCCTGCTGACCCTGCTGGTGATCTACGCCACCTTCTGGAGGTAGGTCGGCCCCATCCCCGGACCCACCTTCTCCCTCGGTCCCTTCGGCACCAGCCCAGAGGCCAGGGCATCATTCCCCCTCGCCAGCCGGGTGGCTGGGGGGAACGGTTGGCAGCTTTTTGTTCGGTGGATGCCCGCTGAGCTGGGGGCACCGGAGCAGTGTCAGTCTCTGAGCTCACGTCAAGGTTTTCTACAGTGGCCGAGTCGGCCATAACCTGCTGGGCCGTGGATCCGAACGTCACCACGGGCATCCTGGGGGCGGAGCAAGGCCCAGAGACGGGTACCAGCAAGGACCAGGGCCGTGCTCCTCGAGCGGGGCCCTGGGCAGCTGGCGAGTCCCAGGCTGCCGGCTCCTCTTTGCTCCCCGCGTGCGCAGTGGAAGAGAGGCCGCGCTGCCAGGAAGGCACGTGCAGCGGGAGGGGAAGAGGCCAGGGTTGGGCAGCCGGGAAGCATGTGCCGAGAGCAGAGGGAGGAAGAGAAATCGGGAGTGGGGAGGAAACAAGCGATAGCTTAGCTGCTGCGTGATTGACTGTATTGTTCCAGGAAAAGAACAAAGCTCTTAGTGCGTTAAAGACAATGGTGGGCATGGTAGTGCCCTGCTGGGGCTGCTATTCTGGTGCTGCCACAAGCACGAGGCACAGACCGAAGGGCTCTGCAAGGCCTGATCCTGCCTCGCTGGCATCACTGCCGCTCAGCGGAGTCACTCCCGATTTACACCAGCAAGAGGGACAGCAGAATCAGGCCCTCCCTTGCTGCTGAGGCATGAAAAGGTCTGAGATTCCCTGGCGAGACGCATCAGAGATGTGGGGGGAGGGTTCACCCGAGGAGAGAGACAGAGGGCTGTTAATGTACAGTGGCACCTAACAACCTCGGGCAGGGCTCGGGGCCCCGTTGTGCTGGGAGCTGTACGGGCATGAGGCTTTCAGTGCTGATGCCGTTCCCTGCAATGGGAACCAGGAGTCCAAAACCCTTCGTCGGCTTTGCAAGCTCCACCTAGGGCAGGCTAGCTCCCAATCCTGCAGTCCTCTCCACACACATACACCCCTGCTAGGGAATGCTATGGAGCCTGGGTGCACCAGGAAGCATGCATGGAAGTGTCTGCAGGAGGAGCACCTCAGTCTGCGAAGGAAGAGATGGTTAGGGTGGAAGTTTATCAACAAACATCGCCCGGCGCAGAGAAGATCTGTGGGGCTCGCTGCTCTGTCCTGGAATTGAAAGTAAAAGGTCTCAACACATCTGAAATGCGGGGGGAGAGGAACTTGTTTCTTCCCCTCATGATGGATTGTTCACCTGTGGGACTCTCTGCTGCTGGATGCTATTAAGTCAAAGAGCTGAAATTAATATTTAACGTTTTTACTTCTCAGTTCAGGGAAATTTTATAGGCTGCTTCCCTAAATCGCCTCACATGGCTGCCACATTCTGCCAGAGGTGAAGCAGTCCCTGTATCCCTCAGGGTACATCATCACTGCAAAGGGAAGTTGTGGTGGTAGCAGGGGCAGGCATACCCATGTTAGCTTTATCTAGCTAGCATGGATGTCTGTAGCAGTGTAGATGGGGTGGCACAGGCTAGTAACTGGAGTACAAGCCCACCAGGAGACACTAGGCACTGTCTAGATTAAAGCTGGCCCAGGTATGCCTACCTGTGCTGCAGTCATACCTTCGCTTTGCAGCAGAGACCTACCCTCACATACCTCACAGGGGTGTCGGAAGGCCTAACTAGTTCACATTTGTGTAGCATGTTGTGTTCCCCAAGTGCTGTGGAAGTGCAGGTGTTTCATCCCAGTGTCAGTATTTGTTATATGAATGGGGTAGCCCCTGGAGTCACACTTCCTAGGATAAAATAAACTCTCCATCCTCATGCTTCAGGGCATAAACGGATCCCCAGCCGGGGGTCAGGAAGGCATCCCCTGCCTGCTAACACACTCCACGCACTATATGAAGGTCTGTGCTGCCCTCTAACATAGCCCCATTGGCCACTGTTGGAGACGGGCTACCAGACTGATTAGGCCATTAGTCTATTGTGTCATAGCATCTCCTGCATTCTCCACCTTAGGTCTAGAGAGAAACCAGGCCAGGATGTTTGCAAGGGGCCCAGCCCCAGGACCCCTTCAACCTGCCTCCCTCTGCCCTCCCTGCAGGTTCATCAAGTCAGAGCGCTCCATCATCCTGCTGAATTTCTGCGTCTCCATCCTGGCTTCCAATGTGCTGATCCTTGTGGGCCAGTCCCATATGCTCAGTAAGGTGAGAATCTGGCCTAGGGCTTCTGCTCCATTACAGCTGCCAAGGGGCGTTGCCCGGCTGGGCAGCCAGTGGGGACACGCCGGGTGTGACGCAGTAGGGAGCGGCACATTGACCTGGGAATGTCGTCCAGTTTTACTGGGGCTGTCTGCATGGGGGTTGGGGAGCGGGGGATGACTTTAGGTGAGGGACGCCTGAACCTGTAACCTGAGCCAGGAGGGGGTGGGGCGAATCCACGCCTTTGCCTGGGTAACTGGACCGAGGGAGAGGGGGAGAGGAGGAGGGGGCAGAGCCTGCGGGAGGGGTTTTTGGTTTCACTTTTGGGCTGGCTGGGAAGAGGCAGGAAACCCCAAGTCTGGG
The DNA here is from genome assembly GCF_016161935.1 of Mauremys reevesii. NCBI lineage: Eukaryota > Metazoa > Chordata > Testudines > Geoemydidae > Mauremys > Mauremys reevesii. Next base: position 17,931,427 of record NC_052645.1, read on the forward strand.
GTCTAAGAGCCTTGCCCCCCGGTGGGACCTGGCTGAGGGGTCCTGGCTGTACCTACAAGCCCTGCTTGGGACTGTGTTCCTGTCGTCTAATAAACCTTCTGTGTTACTGGCTGGCTGAGAGTCAGGGTGAATTGCAGGAAGTGGGGGATGCAGGGCCCTGACTCCCCCACACTCCATGACACCGTGTTCCTTGAAGAGGTCAGGGAGAGCAGGAGAGAGACAGGCACCGGATGGACATTTCCCTGGGACATCACAGCCAGAGAGCTGTGGGCAGAACAGCCTGGAATGGCAGGATGTGGCCTTTAAATCGATGCATCCTGCTTTTCCGGCTGAACAGTTCCCTGTTCTGAATTGCTTTGCAGTGTTGCTGCGTGCTGTTAGAACAGCTGCTGTGCTCTGTCCCAGAGGTGGCTGCATTTCAGAGCTGACTGAAGTCTCTCCTGGACCAGCAGAGCTGGTGAAGTGCTCTGGGATCCTCTGGGCTCTCTGTTGTCCTGTGGCCCAGAGGATACAGTAGCTTGCTTGGCCACCCCAGGTGACTGCATCAGTGAATTCATGGATATAAATATTGAGGAAAGGGCAGATGAGGCCTCAAATGGCATCCCCCAGGCCCAAATCCCTGCAGCATGAATGAGCCACCCAACCCCCCATCCCCCAGCTCTGCTGGCTGCGCTTAGGGTGACCAGATGTCCCGATTTTATAGGGACAGTCCCGATTTTTGGGTCTTTTTCTTATATAGGCTCCTATTCCCTTCCCCCCCCACACCCCGTCCCGATTTTTCACACTTGCGGTCTGGTCACCCTAGCTGCGCTAGATGGGCAGTGCCTGCTGCATGGGTCGCCAGGTGTGGCGGCGTTCTGTGGGGCAGTGCCCTGCTGCGTGGGTCGCCAGGTGTGGCGGCGTTCTGTGAGGCAGTGCCCTGCTGCGTGGGTCGCCAGGTGTGGCGGCGTTCTGTGGGGCAGTGCCCTGCTGCGTGGGTCGCCAGGTGTGGCGGCGTTCTGTGGGGCAGTGCCCTGCTGCGTGGGTCGCCAGGTGTGGCGGCGTTCTGTGAGGCAGTGCCCTGCTGCGTGGGTCGCCAGGTGTGGCGGCGTTCTGTGGGGCAGTGCCCTGCTGCGTGGGTCGCCAGGTGTGGCGGCGTTCTGTGGGGCAGTGCCCTGCTGCGTGGGTCGCCAGGTGTGGCGGCTTTCTGTGGGGCGGTGCCCTGCTGCGTGGGTCGCCAGGTGTGGCGGCGTTCTGTGGGGCGGTGCCCTGCTGCGTGGGTCGCCAGGTGTGGCGGCGTTCTGTGAGCGGTGCCCTGCTGCGTGGGTCGCCAGGTGTGGCGGCGTTCTGTGGGGCAGTGCCCTGCTGCGTGGGTCGCCAGGTGTGGCGGCGTTCTGTGGGGCGGTGCCCTGCTGCGTGGGTCGCCAGGTGTGGCGGCGTTCTGTGAGGCGGTGCCCTGCTGCGTGGGTCGCCAGGTGTGGCGGCGTTCTGTGGGGCGGTGCCCTGCTGCGTGGGTCGCCAGGTGTGGCGGCGTTCTGTGGGGCGGTGCCCTGCTGCGTGGGTCGCCAGGTGTGGCGGCGTTCTGTGAGGCGGTGCCCTGCTGCGTGGGTCGCCAGGTGTGGCGGCGTTCTGTGAGGCAGTGCCCTGCTGCGTGGGTCGCCAAGTGTGGCGGCGGTCTGTGGGGCAGTGCCCGGCTGCGCTCCTGGGAACGACGGAAGCAAGCGGCAGTGGAGTGGGGATGAGTCGCACTGTGGTGTGCGTGTGCTCGTGTGCACCTCTGCGTGGGATTGTGATACTTGCTCTCCCCCAGGCCGTGGGAGCACAGTTAGTGCGAACCTGGCTGCTGCTTACAGGGACAGAGAGAGGGAGAGAGGGACAAGACGCAGCGGAGAAGTGAAAGGACCCATTTCCAGTCCCTGTCGCTGGTTTGGGACTCAGAGGAACTGGTTTTTATCCCCAGTTCTGCCATTGGGTTGCTGTGGGACCTTGGCTGAATCACTGCCCGGCTTCGTGCCTCAGTTTCCCCAAATGGGCATAATCCTTCCCTGCACAAGGAGTGTGAGGATAAATCCCTGAGGGTCGCAGACACTGCCGTGATGGGGGCCAGAGAGCAGCCCCTGGTCTCTACTCAAAGGGTGGACTGCGCTCCCTTGTGGCCGAATGCTCTGGTGTGTGTTTATGGCATCACCAGAGAGGTGGGCCACAGGGATTAGGAATGCACCATCCACTCCCCTATAAACGCAAGGCCCTTGCAGGCCTGGGATGTAGCTGCTGCAGGATCCCCGTTGCACCCCAGATCTCACACCGAAGACGACGCTTGTAGCCAGTCCTGTGAGAAACTAGCTAAAGGTTTACGAGCTCGGAAAAGGAAACCAGAGCGGCATTGACAAAGTTAAACAGACACACAAACGAGTTACAATCTTAAGTATCAAAAGGCAATAAAAGCTTCTATCATGAGCATGTTCTGCACGTCCCTTAGGGCTCACCCAGGCTGAGCCGCTGGGGATCTCCTGCGTGTGCCTAGAAACGTTTGGTCCCCAGATTCCAAGCAGCACAGAGAGACCAAGTTCCTTTTGTCTGGGGGTTTTATTCCCCTCCTGCCACGTACCCTGAGCTGCAACCTCAGCTGATGGGAGGAATGGGCTGGCGTGACTCATCTTCCCGGGGAGGAGAAGGAGAGCAGAGCAACAAAACTCTTTTGTTCTCTTGCGGAGAGTAGGTAGGGAAATGCCAGGTGCACCATCTCCCAGTGGTCCATCTGGTATCGATGGACCTCTCCTTTTGGGAAGATCGGCCTAATTAATGTCACACTAATTAATGTCTCTCTCCTGTCTGGTGATTTACGCGATCTCGCAGGCTCAGAATACAACCGCTGAGATATTACCTTATAGCGTGGGATACGGATGTTATAAGTGAGGTTAATTCAGGCAGCGACTCACAAGCTTTCTTACAATCTAATATCTGTTTGGGCCCTGCTAACGCATAGGTGAACCAGACGGCATCCGGCTCTGTAGCTGTCAGCGTTTGACGTGGGAACCTTGCCAGGAGCTGGCACCTCGTCTGCCAGCGGCACACCTCTTCCCAGAGATTGGCGTGCACGATGCATCCAAGCCATGAGAGCACTGGGCTGGGCTCCCCTCTGGCTTACGCCGCTCCTACCCATTGGGTTCAGTGGAGTTGTTCCTGATTTACGCCATCTAATTCAGGGGGAATCTGGCCCATTATTAACAACGCCGGGGAGTGTGGGATGCCCGAAGGCTCTGCTAGGGCCAGATCCCGAGAGGCGCCAAGCACCCCAGGCCTCTGTGCGGCATGCCTGTGTTGATTGCCGTCTCTCTCTCCTTGCAGGGCGTGTGCACCATGACAGCCGCATTTCTGCATTTCTTCTTCCTCTCGTCCTTCTGCTGGGTGCTGACCGAGGCCTGGCAGTCCTACCTGGCCGTGATCGGCAGGATCCGCACACGCCTGGTCAGGAAGCGCTTCCTGTGCCTAGGATGGGGTAAGAGGCCTCGCTCGCCTCCCCCGCGAGCAGTGGGTCCAGCTCAAGGAATGGGTGGGGTCTAGTGGTCAGAACAGAGGGAAGCACCTTGCACACGTGAGTTAATGGTGGTCACACTCAGACCCCGCCTCCGGGCGAGCTAAGGATTATCACCCCCATTTCACAGGTGGGAAAACTGAGGCACAGAGCAGGAAAGTGACTTGCCTCAGTGGGCGAGCTGGGAATAGAAGCCAGGAGTCCCTGCTCTGACCCTCACCCCAGCCCCTGAACCGTGTGAGGAGCCCCGCTCTCATCAGAGCAGAGGGAACCCAGAGGCGCCGTGGGTCGCTGCGCTGTTTCACGTCTAGATGTGCTGCTGGGTGGCTCGGGCCCCCCTGCTGATGCATCAGTCACTGCATGCTCTGTCTCTGCTCTCCAGCTGCTGCCCTGGGTCTATAGACACGGCCCCTGCTGACCTGTGGGGAGGCAGGGGCAGATCTTCCCCCGGGCTCTGCTCCCAGCAGCTCTTACTGTTCAGGGGGGCAGCCGGGCACTCTCTGTTGTTCGGCACGGGGGCGGGATGCTGCCCCGGTGTCAGTGGGGAGGAAATGGAGGGAGGTTCCCCCCGGTGTCAGTGGGGCAGGTGGGTGCTGAGCCCCTCTGCAGATCCTGGCCATTGTCTCGTCTCCCCCGCCAGGTTTGCCGGCCCTGGTGGTTGCAGTCTCTGTCGGCTTCACTCGGACCAAAGGCTACGGAACAGCCAGCTAGTGAGTGTTGGAATGGAGCCTGGCAGGGGGTTCACGGGGGGCTGGAGCCCCAGGGGCTCCCCCGCACACCAGACTTGGCTGGGGCTGGGGGCTGCGGGGCGAGGAGCCAGGCTCCCTGGTAGGAGACGGGCTGTGGGCAGGGAGGGGATTCCATCTGCCCATCTCCCCTAATGGTGCCGTGTTCCCTCTGCAGCTGCTGGCTCTCCCTGGAAGGCGGGTTGCTCTATGCCTTCGTCGGCCCCGCTGCCGTCATCGTGCTGGTAGGTGTTTGCCCTTTGAGAGCACGTCTTTGGCTGAAGAAAAGGGCCAACCCCTGTCTCTTGCCGGCCCCAGGGAGCCCCTCCCCCTTGCACCCCACCACCCTGTTTCTCCTCCCCTGACCCCAGCCCGTTCCCAGCCCGGAGCCTGCTGCTGCAATCTCCCCACAATCTCTCTGAACTCCCCACACAGCCCGGTCCCTCCCTGCCCCCGGGGTGGGGGCGGCGCAGGAGGGGAGGGCGCTGCCCAGCGCTGGGTCCCCTGTGTGGGGTCACCACCCCGTCCCTCACCCGGGCTCTGTCTCTCTCTCCCCCTCCCGACCCAGGTGAACATGCTCATTGGGATCATTGTCTTCAACAAGCTCATGTCTCGGGACGGCATTTCAGATAAGTCCAAAAAGCAGCGGGCCGGGTAAGTGCCCCCCGGGGCTGCCCCCACGTGGGGCGGGCGAGCGGGAGGGCACATGCAGGCAGGTAATACCCTCTGCCCCTTGGCGGCCCAGGTGCAGTCCGGAGGAGCTGGGGCAGGGCCAGGCAGTCCATGTCCCATTGGCTCGAGGAGGCTGGAGGCTCAGGGTGTTAAGAGCCCCCCCTCCTCACCTTGGCTGTGTCAATGCACCCCCCTGCTGCACCTGGGCTCGGCTCCAGCCATTCACAAGTGAAGTGAAGTCTGCCCAGTCCTCAGCGGGCTCCCAGCTCTCATAGCTAAGAGGGGAGTGGTGGTGGAGTATGGATTTCCCAGGGGTGCCCCTCACCCCCAGCTCCAGCAGCACACCACCCCCACCCTGCAGATGAGCCGTCCCCCCATCTAGAGAGACGTCCCCCACCAGATGAGACTCACCCCAGCCACCCATCGGCACCCTGTACCCCAGCACCCGAGCCTGGAGGCCTGGGAGACGGAATGGGGGGGTTGGCGCTGATCTGACTGCTGCAGCGAGGGGGCAGCTTGTGCCCCATTGTCTGTTACCCAGAAGTGCCCACGGCCCCTGCCCAGGCCCTGCACCCGTTACTCCCGAACCTCTCCCCCCCGCCCAGTGCTGGGATTGCCATTGTCACAGAGCTGCACTCGGAGCGCGGAGGGAAAGGGGATCCTACTGCAGGGCCCCCCAGACAAGGGGCCGAGCCCCCAGCCGTCCCCCAGCGAGAGCTGCCGGCCCCGTGCTAGTCACTAACCAGCCAGCCTGCCAGCTTGCAACTAACAATCTCTCTCTCTCTCTCTCTCTCTCTCTGTTTTTCTCATTTGCTTGGTTTATGTGTCCGTCCGTCCCCTCCCACCTGCCTCGTGCCCTCGCTTCCCGCCCCTCCCCGCCCCCTGGCCGCGCGTGGCTCTCCCGTGGGGGGTGGGGCGCTCAGCTGGAAGCAGCCCGCCTGCGGCCGCCTGCTCCTGAAATGCACCAAATGCGGCGTGGTGTCCAGCACCGCCCTGACCTCTGCCACCGCCAGCAGCGCCATGTTAGTCTCTCAGCCTGCGCCCTTTGTGCTCGCTCGCGCTATCGTGTGTGGCTGCGCTGCCCGGGACCTGAGAGCGCAGCATTCTCCCGCCGGCCGGGGCATGGGGGGCGGGAGGGAGGGGGCATTGCCTGATGGGCGCTCAGCCTTTCAACTCCCTCCCCGGGGCTGGAGAATGCCGTGTGCTCAGAGCTGTTCCGGGGCCTGCGTCTGCTGCGCTCGCCGGCTCGGCTCTGTGTCTCGCGGTGGCTGGCGTGGGGCCCTGTGTGTGTGAGACCCGTCACTCCTGCCCGTTCACTGCCGCTCATCAAATAACACGTTGCCTGGGGCAGGTCCCTCGTGGGGGTGGGAATGGGGGAACGCTGGTTCTGCAGCCATCAGCAGCCAGCTCCCCAGACTGGGTTGCTTTGTGTTCTGTATGTTGGGACTTTGCAGGGTGGGATCCCAGGCCCAGGGGAGGGCACAGATTGGGGGGCAAGAGGGATCAGTGAGGGCGAGGAGATGAGCAGGGGCAGGGAGCCAGGACCAGCTGGGGGCGAGTGGAAGAGGGCAGCCAGTCTGGCAAGGTAGCAAAGAGCTAAAAAGCTGCAGGGGGGACTGATACTCTGCACATCTTGCTGCAGGGAGCCTGTACCCCAGGTGGTGGCAGGACATGGGGTTCACGGGGGGCTAGGCAAGTTCCTTTTCCATGGCTCAGCGGGGCTGGCAGTGCCTTACAGAGCCGTTCCCCTCTCCACGGCTGCTTTGAACCTGCCCATGGCAGCAGACGGTCAGTTTCTGGGGGTTGGTGGTTACAGTCCAGAGGCCGAGTGGTTCCTGCCACCAGAATCCCCAGGGTGATGTGTCCTTGGCAATCACAGCAGAGAGGTGGCTGCGGGCAAGTCCCATGGGGGCCTGGCTGCCCTCTGGGGGAGGGCAGCATGTGAGGAACCCAGGGAAGCTGAGTCCAGGCTGGCTCTGCCGGGACGCGGGCTGGGTTCGGCCACCCCAGCGGGAGGGGGCCCTCGCTCTCCGGGACCGGAGGTGGAACCCAGCAGCTGATGAGAATGTTCCCAGCCAGGCCCTGGGGCAGGGCTGCGGGTGCTGGTGACAATGGTGCTGACAGCAGCCGGAGACCCTGGGGAGCGGCACAGCCACACTGGTGGGAAAATCCCCCAAAAGCACAATTTTAAAAATCCGTTTTTTAAAGACCAAAATCCTTGTGCTTGGGCAGAGAATGCAGGAATTGGTGGGGAGGGGGGGAGTTCAGGCTCTCAAACCTACATGCGCCCCCATACACCTCCCATAGCCCCCTGCACTCCCCCATGCATCATGCACCCAGTAGCCCCCCCACATGTTCTAACTCATGCGTCACCCTCTCACATTGGGCTCCTCTCTGTACCCACTGATCCAAAATCCTCACAGTGCTTGTGGGATCCCAGCCCCAGTGCAGCCCTGCCAGCCTTTCAGGAGAGGCTGGAGTGAACCCCTGGAGACTCCCCGGGTGGGGGGTGCTCCGCGACCGTCAGTCCACGTGCATGGCTGGGGTGCAGGGGAGCTGCTGGCTGGCTATCTCCATGTCGGAGGCCGCTCTCGTGGTTAATCTGTCTGCGCTCTGTCATCTCGTTCCCCCGCGTCCTCCCCCAGAATCCTTTCTCATTATTCTGCTGCTATTCACGGCGAGAGAGAGAGGCAGGTGCACCCACTCTGTGCCGGCCCCTGGCTTATCTTGCATCACTCTGCTAACGGCATCTGGCATCAGCGTTCCGCCTGGAACGTTGTCTCAGGAATACAGGGCTCAGTGGAAGAAAGGCCAATAGCCACCCAAAATGAGGAGGGAGGTGCTCCTGCTGGTTTCCCCAGCGGGCCCGATTCTCTCGCATGCTGGTGCAAATCAGGAGTGACTCTACTCAAACCAGTAGCCACACCAGTGTAAACGCAGTGGGTCTCATCCAGCCCTGCCCTGCACCTGGCCCATGGTTTTGCATCGGCGCAAACGGCATTTCTGCGCCCATTTTGCACTGGTGTAAATGATGACTCAGCTCATTGACGTGCGCCGAGCGCTTCCTTGCACGTCGGGCCCAAGGTGCGGAGCAGTTGGGACTTGGAGCCCAGCACGTTCGAGATCAGACCCGGCCCTCAGGTTTCATTCTCCTCCCGCTAGCTCAGCTTCTCCCTAAGGCTGGGGGGGGGAAGGACCTTTTAGCTGTAATCCAAGCCCAGGAGCTGAGTGCCTGGGGCCGTAGGCAGCCCCGGAGCTAGCCAAGACCCGGATCATGGCAAGGCAGGCCAGGCGCTCCGTCCCCAACTCTGCAACTTCTCTTCCTTAAATCTCCGGGAGGCTTTGCCTTCTGCCTGTCACTTAATGAGCTTTCAGCTGCTGAACGGAGCAGCCAGAGGAGAGGTTCGAATGAGAAGATAGTTAAATCTAATGAGCCGAGTGCATGAGCCCTTCTCCCTGCCTCTCTGTCCTCTGCATGCAGAGCCTGGCTCACTTCTGCAGGAGTTTGCATGCTTCATCCACACAAGCTGGGGCGTCGGCTGGGCAAAGCTACAAGCTTTATCGGGTTGCTGCAGGTCTTTCTCACCCCAGGAGGTGACGGGCTCTTGGGCCCAGATTTTTAAAGATGTTTAAGCATTGCTGCACTCAGCATTGCAACACCTAACTGGTTTAGGAGCCTCAGGCTCCTTTGCAGAAGGGATTTATGCACCGAGGAGCCAAAATCCCTTTGACGGTCAATAGGGTTTGGACCTGAATACCTTTAAACCACTGGGCCTTAATGCAGTTTGGGAATGCAGCGCTGAACAGCTCAGGGGAGTGGGATTCGAAGCCTGGATCAAATCCAGGCCAGTCTGAGAACGGTGGTGATGTCCCACCTGAAACGAGTTTGCTGGGTCTCTCTTCCGTGCCCCCATCCCGCAGTCTGGCAGCCTTGGCAGAGAGGCCAGGAACTGGCCGGGCTGTGCCTGGAGGGGCGGTGCCAGGGGGCTGTGTATGCGAGCGGGAGATCGGATCTCTCAGCTCTCGCCAGCAGTACCACAGTGAGGGCAGGCGGAAAGCACTCGCCGGTTTGCCTAGCCCTGGGGACACGCTCAGCACCCCAGAGCGCTGGCAACTGGGCTCCCGCAGCTCCCTCGGGCAAGTGAGCGTGCCTTTTAAACAGCAGCCTCCCCCCTGATTGGCTCTGGGGCTCGTCCGTCTCACCCTCGTCCCTCCCTCTCCCCGCCCAGGGCGTCGCTGTGGAGCTCCTGCGTGGTCCTGCCCCTGCTGGCGCTCACCTGGATGTCGGCCGTGCTCGCCATGACCGACCGGCGCTCCATCCTCTTCCAGGTCCTCTTCGCCGTCTTCAACTCGGTGCAGGGCTTCGTCATCATCACCGTGCACTGCTTCCTGCGCCGCGAGGTGGGGCCCCACGCGCCGGCCCTGCCGTCCGAGCTCCCGCGCGCTGGCCTGATCCCTGGGCTGAGGTTCTCTTCCCCCAGCTGTCTGGGGCTCAGCCTGCCCCCGGATTCGAACACGCCAGGGGCTGCGCACTGGTTTCCACTCCTCCTGCAGAGAAAGGAGTCTCAGCGGGTCTGCCCCCACACACCTGGTAGCCCTGCGCTCTTTGCACACCCCGTTGACAGGGACTGAGGGTTTGCACACCCGCTTCGCTGCCCGTGCAAAACAGCGGGCGGGAATGCAGGGGCGGGACGGGGTCCCGCTGTGGAAGGGGGGCCCTTTGTGTGTAGAGCACAACACGCTGTTGTGGAGATGGTAGGCAAAGCGAATGCATCTTGTAATCAAAGCCCACGGTCCTGGCTAGAGGCGGCTAGCACAGACCAGCCCAAATTGCAGCTTTAAGCTCCAAATGCTACACTAAATCTTAATGGAGTCGCCCAGCCCTGGAGGGTGGGGGGGGGGTGGAGTTCTGTCCATCACCCGTCTGGAGAGAACCGTGTCCCTCCGAGCCCATCCCTCTGAATTCCGGAGCGCCCTTGGGTGCTCATTTATCTTAGCGTGATACACTGCGAATGGCAGCTCTATAAACACAGAGCACGCGTATGCAAGGTCCATCGTTACGAGCTTCCGGCCCATCCTGTCGCAAACCAGGGAGCGCCCGATGGCTCCGTCCTTGCAACCGCCTGGGAAAGTTAGCAACAGCAGCCTCGCCTTGGAATGCCAAGCAGGGCGGCCGGAGCGGAGGGTCGGGAGGACGAGCCGAGGGACGTAGGATTTATAGAGTCTAGTAAAGAGGAGTCTCTGGAGAGACGGGGCCAGTCTATAAATATCTCGGCGGTAACAGCTCACACGGCGGCAGGCGCTGGTCGGAGCGTTACAGATGGGCACAGAGCTAGGGAGGGAGAGTTTGTGGCCGGCTGCTGGCTGAAGGTTCCCATCAGGGCGGGGGCCCAGCGGCTGGCGCTGCCCAGGTGCCAGGGGGCATAGGAAAGATGCTCATGGCAGTGCCAGGGCAGAGGTCCCACAAGATGCAGGAGAGCGAGAGGGGGCTGTGAGGGCTCGGCGGTGGCCTGGGGTGAAGTTCCCCCTGCATAGAGGGGCTAAGGGGGCCCTGTCCTCATGCTGGCTCCTCTGCAGGGGTTGGGGCTCAAGTGTCCACGCCCTGGATCCCCAGCTGGCGCTGTGCTGTCAGCTCCGGCCCAGGGTCCAAGGCCTCAAAGAGCAGATGGAGACTGACCTGCCCTCGCCCCTGGTCACTGTCCAGCACCAGGCTCGGGGATCAGATGGGCAGATTGGGGCGGGGCGTGAGGGTTGGTGGGGTGGATCCCGGCAGGGCGCAGGGATTGGATGGGGGCAGGGTGGATCTGGGCGGGGCGTGAGGGTTGGTGGGGTGGATCCCGGCAGGGCGCAGGGATTGGATGGGGGCAGGGTGGATCCCAGCAGGGCGTGAGGCTTGGCCGGGTGGATCCAGATGGCTTACAGACCCTAGTAATCATTTGTGAGAGGCAGGGCAGCAGGGGCCCCCCATCGTTGCCAACCCCCAGGGCAGTAACCGCAGCCTCTGCCTCGCCCAGGTGCAGGACGTCGTGAAGTGCCAGATTGGGGTGTGCAAGAGTGACGAGAATGAGAACTCGCCCGACTCCTGCAAGAACGGACAGGTGCAGATCATGGTGAGTGAGCGTCAGCCAGGCGGCACCGAGCGAGCAGGCGGCCTGGGGCTCAGGCTGGGGCAGCACGGGGCGAGCGGGCGGCCTGGGGCCCGGGCTGGGGCAGCACAGGGCGATCGGGCGGCCTGGGGCCCGGGCTGGGGCCCCACGGGGCGAGCGGGCGGCACGGGGCGAGCGCGCGGCACGGGGCGAGCGGGCGGCCAGGGGCCCGGGCGGGGGCCGCACGGGCGAGCGGGCGGCCTGGGGCCCGGGCTGGGGCAGCACGGGGCGAGCGGGCGGCACGGGGCGAGCGGGTGGCACGGGGCCCGGGCTGGGGCAGCACGGGGCGAGCGGGCGGCCTGGGGCCCGGGCTGGGGCGGTAGCTCAGACTGGCCACCCAAGCCTGTTCCCAGCGGGTCGGGAGGGCTCGGACTCGGTGGCTAGCCCGTGCCACCGCCAGGCCCGTGACATCCACACTGCGCGCGTGCGTCTGTCTGCCCACACTGGGAATCGCCCCTCCCAGCTGCAGTGGAGCCGGACCCCCTGGGCCCCCGCTGCGTGGCCCCTTTAACCCTGCTCGCCGCCTGTGATACATTCATCCCTCCGGGTCTCCCTCTCCCCCCCCCCCCCGTCTCTCTCCCCCTCTTTCTCTGTTCTTATAGACAGACTTTGAAAAGGACGTTGACCTGGCGTGTCAGACAGGTGAGGTCTGGTCCCGCTCCCCTGGGGGGGTTGGGAGGGAGGCCAGGAGGGCAGTGCTGGGCCCCTCTCCCACCCCCCAAGCCAGGAATCACCACAGAGCCAAGCCATCCCTTTAACAGAGATGGGGTGGGGCTTAGCATCAAGTGGGAGGAGCTAAGTGGGGCAGCACCGGCGGGGCGCTGTGGGGGCGGGTACCCCGCACGGGACTAACAGCCTGGTTTTCACGCCACTTAGGGCAGAGCTAGTCCCCTTCCCAGCCTGACCCCATCCCAGAGTCCCTGGGAGACACCCGCACATTAACTGTCCACCTCTGACCCACGTCTCCTCTTCTCCCCACCCCGGCCAGTCCTCTTCAAGGAGGTGAACGCGTGCAACCCCGCCACCATCACGGGCACCTTGTCGCGCATCTCCCTGGACGGCGACGAGGATCCCAAGCTCCACCCCGGCTCCGAGGGAAGCCTGGGCTTCTCCAGCCTCCCGGGGAACATCCCGCCCACCGGCATCCTGGTGCAGGTGCCCACGCTGACGCACAAGGGCCTGAACGAACTCAGCGACCCACCCGCCAAGAAGGACGTCAACTTGGACAGCCGGGGGCCCGTCTACCTGTGCACGGACAGCAACCTGCAGCAGGCCGACTACGGCTGGATGCGGGCGCCGGAGCCGGCGCTGGAGAGCGACTACATGGTGCTGCCCCGCCGGACCGTGAGCCTCAAGCCCTTCGGCAGGGAGGAGGGCAGGCTCAACATCAAGGTGGATGAGGTGCCACGCGTGGGCAGGGGGCGCCGTGGGGCCGAGGCGGAGGCCTACCCCGGCTTTGTCTCGGTGGACCACATCAATGTGAACTTGAACCAGCCCTACGGGACGGTGAAGCACCCGTACGGCCTTCAGTTCAAGCAGCACCCCACGGTCCGGCAGATCCTGGCCTCGGAGCTCACGGAGCGCAGCCGCACCATGCCACGCACGGTGCCGGGCTCCGCCATGAAAGTGGGGTCGCTCGAGGTGAGCCCACTGCCCAGGGTGGCTGAGGGGGAGCGGGTGGGCCAGGGACTGCGCGAAAGTGTGCACGTGTAGCGGGGGGTGTGCATGCAAGGGGCTGCACAGGCGTGTGTGTTTGAGAAGGTGTGTGCGTGTGAGTACGTGTGTATGTGCAAGAGAAGGTGTGGGTGTGCAAGCGCACAAGCGGTAACTGCGTGTGCAAGACAGCAACGAGTATGTGAGAGAGACAGTGAATGTTGGTGAGCACGTGTGACTGACCGCCTGCACGAGCGTGTGAGAGGCCACCTGCAAAGGGGTGTGTGAGAGTGAGCGAGTGCACAGCAGGGTGTGCGAAGCTGCGTCTCGGGGGCTGATAGTGCTGTGACGCGCAGGGGGCTCTCGTTCTTTCTCTCACTGGGATTCGTTTGCACCCAGGACTGTCCCGCCCAGCACACATCCCTGCGGTGAGCCGGCTTCGAGCACTTCCTTGCCAGCTCGGGGGGCGTCTCACCCCTGGGGAGGAGCCCGGATGCAGCGCTTGTCTCTTGCTGCATTTCCTTCCCCTTTAGCTCACTCCTTTTCCCCAACGTACGTCTGAACAGGAGAAGGAGCCAATGCGTTCCCCTGGCTAAGCCCCCGCCCCATGGCCGGTGTCCCCCCTCGAACAAAGGCCCGCTCTGGGAATAGTGTCTGTTAATTAACTGCTGGCTGCAAAGCACCAGGGGGCGCTTGCACATCCCTTTTCTGTGTGACACGTCAAAATGGGGGCGGCTGTTTGCTGTCGGGAGTAGGGTCCGCAGGAGTCGGGGCTCCCGGCTACTAGTCCTGGCTCCGCCACTAATTTTTCTGTGCTAGCCGCTTCACTGCACGATTTACCCAGCTGCAAAGTGGGGATAATGCTCCTGGCCTGACTGGGGAGGTTCAGTTAATACCTGGCTGGTGCGGAGGAGAGGCGCCAGCACGGGCTGAGTACCGCGTTAGTATCGCTTTCAACTTCTTGGTGACAGAGTGACTGATGCCAAAGAGAGACAGAAGCCGTGCGGCTAGAGGACATTTCCCTGCTGGATTCTCTCTTAAAGCAGGTCCGATGTGGGGCCTGCCCAGGTCCCTAGCGTCCCTCCCAGCTAGTAACGAGGAATCACAAAGCCCCGAGTGATCCTCACCCCAGCACGGGGCAAGTGCTTCGGGCGCCAGGCTGGGTCGTCCCGGCTCTGCCGCAGACTGGGGGTGTGACCTGGGGCCAGTCACTCAATCCCCAGCCCTAAAATGAGGTAGTAGCCGTTACCCACATACCCATAGCAGAGTGGGCTTGGGAGGCTAACTGCATTCAAAGATGGTTAGGCGCTATAGTAACGGTTGCCATAGCGGTGGTACCCACCCCCTAACACTTTGGGCAGCCCAGGCATCAGCTAGCCTATCGGGGCTGTGGCTAATTACAGAGGCGTAGCGAGTGCCCTCCGTACCCTCCGACCGGAGGGGGCCCCGCAAGGAAGGGGGCCCCTAAAAGTGGCAAAAAAAATGTTTCTGCATTGTAAGGGGCCCCGGACATATGTTCGGAGGGGGCCACGTTCTTTGTTGCTACGGCCCTGGCTAATTAACATATGCAGATGAGGGCAGGGGAGGAGCCTAGACAGCACAGTGCGGAGGGGCCATCATGCATAGGGAGCAGCTATGGGAAATCCAGCCAAAGAGGGGAGCTTGGCTGCCCTCCACTCCTGGGATCGAGTTTTTGCAGACTGGGGTGTCTCCTGCTGAAGTCAGTGAGAATAGCGCCCCCTTCGGTCAGGTCTAATTTGGCGTCCTTCTCCCAGCCCCTCGCCCCAGCGCTGCGGCGTGTGCTCTTCGCCGGACAAACCAATAAAGATCTTTCTTTTTTCCCCCTCCCCCTTTTCGGTTTGCTTTGGCCGGTGCGTATATTTCACCCCCAGAGGAAGCGGTTACGATACTCAGATCTGGATTTCGAGGTAAGCGCCGCTGAGACCCGCCCCACTTCTGCGGTTGGTGCGGCGGTTCCTGGTGCCTTGGCACCGGCGCGGTGATGGAGCTCCCTTCTGGGCTCGGGGGGACTCACGGTACGGTGAGCGCCGCCCGGCCCGAAGCAAAGAGGGATTGAGGGTGGCTGGTGCTTGGGCTCTGCGGAGAGATGGGGGCTGGGGAGGAGCCCTGCAAGGAGCTTGTCCGGGTTTGGGGAATAAAATCTCCTCTATTTCTCTCCTGCAACCGCATCCCTGGCCTGATTTAAGCAGAGCTGAGCTCCGAAGAGTTTTATACCAGGCAATAAAGAGCGCTCACGGTTGATTAAAACGCCGGAGGGCTGCTGGGAATATTTTCGCCAGGTTCATGGCGGGAGCTGATGCTCCCAATCAGGCAGTGTCATTTCAGCTGGTGGGAAGGGGGAACCACTGAGTTATTTAAGCCCCTAAATTTTGCCCTGCTGCACATGTGTGACTGTTTCAATCTGCTGGGGCGGGTGACGGGGGGAGTCCTGAAGGGGGGCTAGAGTCCCTCCCGCCACTCTGTTACCAAGAAATCTCAGACACAAACCAATGGCAGCTACGGTTTCTTGTGGGTCCTACAGAAATCCAGTGTGTGAGCTCCCCCTGCTGTAGCGAGTAAAGTAACAACCATTATTCCCATAGCCCAGGAGCAGGCCGCGGGGGGCGGGGGACGATGCTGTGTGTCCGTGAAGCGGCACTGACTAGACGTACGTACGTTTCCCCCCCACCCCAATCCCTTTGCAGAAAGTCATGCACACGAGGAAGCGCCACTCCGAACTCTACCATGAGCTGAACCAGAAATTCCACACGATGGATCGGTACCGGGCACCTGCTACCAATGCTGCCAAGGTAAGGCTGTCCGTGTCGGGCAGGGCTGAGCTGTTCCTACGTCCCTGCACAGCAGCGGGCGGGATGGGCACAGGGCTGCGTTACCGACCGAGGCAGCTGCCGCTCGCTGTCCTTGGCGGAAGCCCCGGCTGGTGTTTGCCGTCTCGCACGGAGGGCACCTTGATGGCGCACAATTAGCCGTGCTGCACGGCGCCTCCTGCTGGGAGAAGCCTTGGCGCTCTCATGGAGCTAGTGCATTTCAAACACCCCCACCGCGTTTATTGTGGAGGCTAGGGCATCTGTGAGCCTGCTCTGCATCCAGTGCACGTACCGCAGCGCCTCCTGCTGGCCGGAGTCGCTTCACCACAGCCGGCACTACCAGGCCATTCCCTTCTGGGAAGACTGGGACTGCAGAGGCTGGGGGGTCTCTCTGGGGCGTCTCACCCTGTTCCCTTCATCTCCCCCTGCTGGGAGGGACCCCTTCGCGATGGGCTTCGGCAGATGGTCGAATTGAGAGGTCAGTATTGTGCTTCATAGCCCTCCCCCCCCCAAGCCGGGGGGCTGCCTGGGGGCCCATACCACCCATAAGGCACCTGGATGGGTGACGACCAGTAGCCGGTGCCATAGGGCTGAGCTGGGGGGAGAGGGGGCCTGTACCTTAGTGTCTGACGCTGCCTTTCCTGGCCGTACCCCCAGAGAGAGAAGCGGTGGAGCGTCTCTTCCGGCGGCGGGGAGAAGAGCACATCCAGCGTAAGTGCCTGGACACCCCCAGCCGCGGGAGGGGGGTTCCCTGGGGCGGGCGGGCTAGTGCGGAGCTGCTGCCCTCCGGGAGCCCTGCGCCCCCCGTGGAGTTGTCACGTCCGGTCGCAGGGATCCTGGCATGTCGGCATCTCCACCCCATCCTCATCCTCGCGCTGCCCCTTGCAGGATGAAGGCCTCCCGCCCATGTGACCCTGTAGTTCATGCAAAGCCTCCCAGCTTCTCTGTCCATCCTCCTTGCCCCCCACCAGGGCCGGCTTTAGGCAGTGCGGGGCCCAATTCGAACAGTTTCAACGGGGGCCCGGCAGGAATGACTTGAAAAAAAAATGTAAAAAAACCACGTGGGGCTTGTACTCACCGGGCGATGCTCCGAGTCTTCGGTGGCACTTCGGCGGCAGGTCCTTCACTTGCTCCAGGTCTTCGGCAGCACTGAAGGACCCACCGCCGAAGTGCCGCCAAAGACCCAGAGCAAGTGAAGGACCCGCCGCCGAAGACCTGGAGCGAGCGAAGGACCCGCTGCCAAAGTGCCGCTGAAGTCCCAAAGCGCTGCCAGGTGAGTAAAAATTGAAAAGGCGCCTCTAGCCAGGGAAGGGATTCTCACTGGGCGCGGGGCCCTCTTAGGCGCGGGGCCCGATTTGGGGGAATTGGTGGAATAGGCCTAAAGCCGGCCATGCCCCCCACCCCGTCTCCACCCCCCTCGTAAGTGTCCTCCCCTCCCCTCCCCTCGCATGCTGCCCCTGCAGCCTCCTGGCTCTTGTCCAGGGGCCCCTCCCCAGGCTCCATCTTCATCTCGTGCTAATGTGCCTCGGGCTCAGATACATGTTGTCCCACGGTTTGCTCCAAGCCCCCCGCCCACCCTCGGGCATGTGCCCCGTCCTGCCTGCCACCCTCAGGCATGTGCCCCATCCATCCTGCCCGCTCGCCCTCGGGCACGCGCCCCGTCCATCCTGCCCGCCCGCCCTCAGGCACCCACCCCGTCCTGCCCGCCCGCCCGCGGGCCTGTGCCCCGTCCATCCTGCCGGCACGTGCGTCCATCCTGCCCGCCCACCTCAGGCACGCACCCGTCCTGCCCGCCCGCCCTCGGGCATGTGCCCCGTCCATCCTGCCCGCCCACCCTCAGGCACGCACCCCGTCCTGCCCGCCCGCCCTCAGGCATGTGCCCGCCCGCCTCGGGCATGTGCCCGTCCATCCTGCCCGCCCACCCTCAGGCACGCACCCGTCCTGCCCGCCCGCCCTCGGGCATGTGCCCCGTCCATCCTGCCCGCCGTGCCCGTCCATCCTGCCCGCCCGCCCTCGGGCATGTGCCCCGTCCAGCCCGCCCGCCCGCCCTCCGGCACCCCCCCCGTCCTGCCCGCCCGCCCTCGGGCATGTGCCCCGTCCATCCTGCCCGCCCGCCCTCGGGCATGTGCCCCGTCCATCCTGCCCGCCCCCCGTCCTGCCGCCGCCCGCCGGGCATGTGCCCGTCCATCCTGCCCGCCCGCCCTCGGGCATGTGCCCGTCCATCCTGCCGCCCCGTCCATCCTGCCCGCCCACCCTCAGGCACACGCCCCGTCCTGCCCGCCCGCCCTCGGGCATGTGCCCCGTCCATCCTGCCCGCTCGCCCTCGGGCACGCGCCCCGTCCTGCCCGCCCGCCCTCGGTTACACTCCCTGTCCTGCCCACCCTCTGGATGCGCACCCCAGCCTCCTGCCCATCCTCTGGCTGTTCTGTGTGTCCCGACTGCCCAACCGCCCCCTGGCCATGCCCAGGCCTTCCACTCACCCGCCCTGTGGCCGTGCACCCTGGCTGCCTGCCTGCCCTCTGGCTACGCCCAGGCTTCCCCCCCCGCCCCCCGGCCGTGCACCCCAGCTGCCTGCCTGTCCTCTGGCTACGCCCAGGCTTCCCCCCCCCGCCCTCTGGCCGTGCACCCCGGCTGCCTGCCTGCCTGCCCCTCTGGCCATGCCCAGGCTTCCCTCTGGCCGTGCACCCCGGCTGCCTGCCTGCCTGCCCCTCTGGCTACGCCCAGGCTTCCCCCGGCCGCGCACCCGGCTGCCTGCCTGCCCTCTGGCTACGCCCAGGCTTCCCCCGCCCTCTGGCCGTGCACCGGCTGCCTGCCTGCCTGCCCCTCTGGCCATGCCCAGGCTTCCCCTCTGGCCGTGCACCGGCTGCCTGCCTGCCTGCCCCTCTGGCTACGCCCAGGCTTCCCCCTCCGGCCGCGCACCGGCTGCCTGCCTGCCCTCTGGCTACGCCCAGGCTCCCCCCCGCCCGGCCGTGCACCCCGGCTGCTTGCCTGCCCTCTGGCTACGCCCAGGCTCCCGCCCGCTTCCCCCCCCCAAGCCGTGCACCCCGGCTGCCTGTCCTTCTCTCCAGGTGGCTTCCAAAGCATCTGCTCTCTGGCCCTGAGCCTGCTAGCTGGTCTCTGTGCAGGGAACAGGAACGCAGAGGGGAACGGGGGACTTTCCAGCCTCCTCTTGCCCGGCCCTGGGTCCCCGCCGCCCTGCCCCTCACGTGTCCCCTCGAAGCGGCGCAAAATGGGTGCAAAGCATCCTGCTGGCAGCGCTTCACTCTCTCTCTGCCCAGAGCCGTGCTGCCTCCCAGGGCTCCCTGTGGCGGTGGTGCGGTGCACTCTTACGGCAACCCTGCACGGGGGCTGCACTAGTGCAGAGCCCTTACACCAGCTGTGCCCTGCCCTGCCCCGGCTGGCTCTCTAGGCTCCCGCCCAGTCCAAGGCCCCTTTACACTGCCAGGCTGCGTAGGGGGCCTGCCCCCCAGCTCTCTGTTGCAGGTACTGCAGGCTGAGTAGCCAGGGCCCAGGGAGACAGCCCGCCCCAGCCCCGCCGGGATCACAGCCTGCGGAGAGCAGGCCAAGGGGGGGAGAACGGAGCTCCCTTCTCCCCAGGCCCAGAGCGGGAGCGGTGCTTTGGCTCCGGTACATCCCCGACGCGTCTCTTTCCTCCGCCCCGCGCAGGAAGTCCCCAGGCCTGAGGAGCCGCAGCAGCAGAAGAGCTGGAGCACCTTCAAGGCCATGACGCTCAGCTCCCTGCCCCCCAAGCGGCGGGAGAAGCTGGAGCTGCACTGCGCCAACTGGGAGCCCCCGTGCATGAACCTGGACGTGTCAGAGGGGGATTTCCAGACGGAGGTGTGAGCCGGGGGGAGCTGGACCCGGCCCGGCCCGGGCAGCCCCACGCTGCAGAAGGGAAAAGCAAACAAAAGGACAATCGGATTTTGTTTCCCTTTTGTGGGGGGGTTTGTTTTCCTCATTCGGCCATCGGACTCTGCTCCCCCTGCCAGGGGGGCCGGTGCCCTCCCCGGCGCACCATCCTCCTTTCGCCTTTTGTTGTGGGCTTTCTTTTCTTCTCTTCCCTTCCGACGTCGTCACCGCCGGGCCGCACGCACCCCTGGAGCCACCCCCCCACGCCCGCGGATGTAGGGTCACGCACCCCCGGACACGCGCACGCCTGCCGGCCTCCCGCCAGCCCCGCGCTCGGCGTGTGTGCGGCGTGTCCTGCCGTGGGGGCTGGGGGGCCGGCCTGGAACTCTTTTGTACCTGGGCATCTCTTCACGCAGTGCACCGTGTGCACCTGGGAACGACGCCCATCGCCGCAGCCCCACCCCCTGCCCGCCGCGGGGGGCGGCCGCTCGCTGCCCCCGGCACTGTTCTTCCTCTTCACACCTCCACCCACCCTGCTCCCCCCAGGCGGGAGGGGGCCCTCTCCATCTCCTAGACCCCGGAGCCCACCTTGGGAGGGGCCCCTCCGCTCCCCACCCCCTTTCTATCTCATGGGGCAGGCGCTGTCTTTGTTGAAAATAAAAGTTCACTCTCTGTGGATCTCTGCTGCCGGGGTGGGGCATCGTCTGCTGTGCTGGGGGGAGGGGGCAGGCGCCGGCACCAGTTCGTTGGGCACTGCGCAGGGTGGAGCAGGTGCTGCTGCTGAGGCGGTTTTCCCTCCTGCAACACGCCAGCCTCATGCAGTGCCAGGCGGGGGTGGGGGAAAGCAGAGCCCCGGTTCCCTGCTCAGGGAGCCCCTGCCCGCCCGCTCCTGCTGCATGGGTGGAAGGTGACCTGCACGTGCTCCCGCCTGCAATCCAGCTGCAGGCGCTTCGTGGGGCGCGTGGCCTGCTGCTGCCCCTGCCACGGCGTCCTTTGCTTCCTCAGGCTGGTCTGCATCCCGCCCCCGTAAAGGCCCAAGGGCTGGGGGGGGAAGGGGAGATGCCCCCTGGTGCTCGCGTGAGAGGGCGGGGCTACTTTCTACAGCCCTAGCCTGGCAGGAAACAGCTCATGGCACGTGTCCCCTTGCAGCCCACACCCATTTCCAGCTGCCTCTGCTGGGGTCAATTCCAGGCTGCCCGGGCCCAGGCGCATCCAGCTCCACCCCCGGCTGGCGAGGATGGGCGCAGGGATCGCGCTGGACCCCCCCCCTGCCTGCCTGCAGAGCCCAACGGCATCTTGCCAAAGGGGAGAGCGAGGGAACCCCCAGCTTCTTGGGGCGTGGAGCTGAGACTGGGGAGGTTGCGGATGAGGCATGGGGAGGGGGCAGAGGGATGCTGTCAGCCCCCACCCAGGGGTGCTGCCCCCTTGGTAGTGCCCCACCTGAGCCCGATTGTGGGGACGGCACCAGTGAGCGGCCGGGCTTTCCACCAACGCTCTCAGCAGGCACTTTGCTTCCTTCAGAGATATAGGCCATGCCCCTAGGATAGCTATGAGCGGACAGGGCCTCCCGGGAAAGACGGCTCTTCCGGCAGGGTGGCACGTCCGGTGCCATGCTGGGGCAGTGGGTCTGGTACTGACCTGGGGGAAGGCGCCTCCTGCTGAATCATCCGTCACGCCTGCGCCATTGTGCCAGCTAGCACTACACGGGGGCATTGGGGTCAGCACTAACTGAGGGGAGAGCCCCCCCCAACCGCACTCCAGCACTGCACTGGGGCCCGTCTAGGCTGACGTCTCGGGATTCTCAGTGCTGGTGCTGTGTGGGGACGGGATCAGGGGGCTGCACCTCCCCTTCCCCACTCCCTCTGGCAGCGCCGTCGTGTGTTTGAGTGGAGGAAGACCGGCCCAGTGGTTAGGGCTCTGCTTCAAATCCCTACGCTGCCCCACTTGTCCTGTGTGACCTTGGGCAAATCACCTCCCTGCTACATGCCTCGGTTTCCCCATCCCCAGTGGGGATAAGACACTGCCCTGCCTCCCAGGGGCGCGGTGAGGGTAAATGTGAGAGGCTCAGAGCATGAAGGCTGTATAAGCATCTCAGACAGACAGATGCCTAAGTAATCAGCTCTAGTCAATGATATTCTATTGGCCTGACAAACTTTACAGGCCTAATACCAGAATGATGGGCATGCTACCACTACCTAGGCTGGACAGACAGATGCTTAGCAGTGGCACAGGGCAGAACAATAGTTTCGGGGGGGGGGGGAATGGGAAACCCAGTCCCCAAATGGAGATGAGCTCTTTTTATATAGAAACCCCCAAATAGACAGAGACCCTTCAATAACTAACCCCCCAGCGATACATCCACAAGGGAGACACCCCGGTCCCAGCAGTATTGATACCCTTCTGTCTCTTTAAAGACTGTGGTCCTGATTTTGATCTGATTGACACTGGTGTAAACCAGAACTAACTGCCTGAAGCCAGCTGGGACACGCGAGAGGTGACGCAGGCCTCGGTGGACAAGGGCTCTGTGCAGCTGGGAAGCCAGGGCCTAATTTTTCCGGCCATACCAGCCTCCCATTTCCTTCCTATGACATTGCAGCTGGTTAATACCCCAGTCTCTCCCCACCTGTGTCTTTTAAATATGGTGGGTAGCCATCCCCCCGCCTCTTCTAGCCAATAGGATCAAAGAATCCACCTGTTTTAGTTTTCTATTGGATGGCCTGCTCCAAGCTCCACCCTAATAGGCGGAGCTTTTGCTAAGCAGCCTGGATAAAGGAAAGAGGTTAAGGTGCCTCCCCTCCCTAGAGTCCTGCCTGTCTGTGCTGATGAGCAAATGGTCTCTTGAAAGTGCCTTGACCTCTGAACGGGGTGAAATGCAGAGGGTCCAGCAGAGCAGACAGCTCTGGGGGGAAGCTGCAGGTAAGTGAGAGGCTGGGCTGCAGCAGCAGGTGAAATGTCCCATGTGATGAGTTACAAGGAGAGTAACTCCTGCAGTGGAGTGAGGCTTGAGGGCTGCAGGCTTCGTAGCTTCTGTTGCCTGAGCTGGTTGAACGCGCCTGGGCTCCTTGCACCCCTCTGTTCCTCAAATGAGCTCTCTGGGTACCACCCTCCTGGCTCCCTGCAGCTCTCCCAGTCCCCCGCAATTCTCCTTTTCCCCCATTTCTCCCTCTTCAGGGGTGGTGTGTGCTGTGCCCCCGTTCATGGGTTCCCTATGGTTGGGGCTTTGCTGCACCCCTATGCCTTGCTAGCCTCACACCTGTGTCCCCAAACCCCCCCCACCATAGCCCCCCTTCCTCTGTGATACCAGGGGCTCTGTGCACCTCCTTCCCCCTGCCAGAGGTTTTGAGTCCCCTCCTTCCCCCCCCCCAGTAGGGTCCCCTTTTGCCACTCCGCCCCCCCCCACACACACACACAGTTATTTTTGCCTGGGAAATGTGTCATTCAGGGTGTCCGCTCTTGAGAGCCTGAGCAGGGCTATTGTTATGCTGGGCGGCATTCGTGGCTCTATAAATTGTTGCAGAGGCGCATGAAGCACCGGCTGTGCTAATCTGATGGCAGGGGACCCTGTGGGGCCCCCCCATGGTTTTCTGATTACCCCCACCCCCGAATCAACACTGTTCGGCTCATCAATGCCCAGAGTGGCCCCTGGAATTTAGGAATTGGTCACATGCAGGGCTCCAAAGGGATCATGTGCTAGAAACGCCGTCGAGTACAAGGTCTGAGTGCCAGGAACCCCTCTGAGGGCTACTCCCTGGTCTGGTTCAACGTCTTCTGTGCCCTCAGGCAAGTCACTTCCCCCTGCCTCGGTTTCCCCATCGGCAAAAAGTGAGCAATGCTTCCCCGGCTCGTGGAGGGGCCTGGGTGTGTCTGTGGAGAACCGCCCAGCCAAGCTTGGCACAGATGGAAGGTTCTAGAAGAGCCCTGTGCTGCTGTCGATCTGATGGGAAAGGGAGCGTTCCTAACAAGCCATTTGTTGTTCCCATCTTGCCTTAACGTGGGTGGGCGCGAGCTGCAGTGTACGCGTGACCTGCTGGAAGGGTGTGACAGAAACATGGCTCTGGCTGAGGGGTTGGACCCTCCCCCGCACCTCCTGTGGCGTGTTCTTTACACAATTCCCTGAGGGCAGCTGGAGCGACTGGGATGGCAGTCCCTCCGCCCCAGAGAAACCCCTCGGTGCTATCTGAGGGCGGGTAGAGGAGGGAGCTGGGAGCCAGGACTCCTGGGTTCTATCCCAGTTCTCTGTGACCTCCTGGGTGACCCTGGCCAAGCCACTTCACCAGTCTGTGCCTCAGTTTCCCCATCATTAGTTGTAAGGTTGGTGCTTAAATAACCTTCCATTGGCTCTGGTGCTTTATAGCCAAGGATCTCAATGCACCTGCCACAACTTAACATCATTATTTCCCCTCTCTGAATCCACCCATCCCAAACTTTGCCCTCGATCCCTGGCACAACAACCATCACCAGCAAAATGAAGGCTCCCAAGGGGGCCAGCTTGGTGTCTCCGCTCTGCTGTCCCGTGAAGCAGATCGCCCCGGGAGCTCAAGGGTTAACTTAGCTGCAGATGACAGTACGAACGGCTCCTTGGTGCTCGCCCTTCGGACCCCGGCTAGGCCAAAGCCCCTCAGTGTTTCCCTCTGGCTGGCTGGATCAGGAGGCAGCCGACGCCTGCAGCCCTGCTAAGCCATCACTTGTGGGCCTGGCTGACAAACTGCAGGTCTTCCATCTGTCCGCAGGGGCTGCCTCCCGATGAGATGGTGTTTGGGTCCAGGGCCGCCTTACAAACGCTCTCCCCGCCTCCCGGCATGATGAATTGCAGGTGCTCCTCCGCAGCAACATGCCACCAGCTGCTGTATGGTTCTCTCTTTGCACATGGGGAAACTGAGGCACAGAGGGCAGGGTTTGGTGGCCCAACCAAACTGCAAGGCAAGTCAACTGCAAAACTGGTGAGAACTCACGACGCAGGACTCCTCACTTGAGCTAGAGGAGATTCCCCCTCAGCTGCTAGCCATAATAAGGCTTTATCCTCCCCTATAGGGTTCTGTCATGCCCATGTTGCGAGGTGACCCCCTGAAAGCACTGGCTGGTGCATGAAGTTACTTTCTGGGTGCAAGGGGGGGGGGCCTGGTTGCCAGGCATGATGTGAACTGGTGGCCTGCTAAAGCCATGGGGTCCCTTCTGGTCTCTGTGCAGGGTCCCCAGCTCTTTCCATGTGCTACCCATGCAGGCTCGGTGCAGCAGGGAAGGGTACAGAGAGGGCGTTGCATGCCGCAGACCCACATCTCAGGGGCCTGAACTGTCACACTCCAGCTGGCCAGCCCCACAGAGCTGAGCCCGAGCCGCGCGTCTCTCTCTCCCCAGCAACCTCCGCAGGAGCAGGGGGTGTGGGTGGATCAGCCCAGGCCTGGATGTGGATGGAGATGGGCTGATGGCAGCCCTGCCTACACCCAGCCCAAGTGAACGCTGGCTCCTGAGCCCACCTCTTGGGGACTCCGGCTGCTCACTGACTTAACCCCGGCTTCCCTTCTCTTCCCGCATCTGTGGGTCCCATAGATACAAAGGCTCCCTGGGGCTGCCTGGCAGTGCTGGGGAGGCGATCTGCCACCAGCCAGGGACTCTCGAAAGGTGGCTGGTGGGGCAGGGCTAGGATCTTGGTGATGGTGCAGGAGCGGATGATTTTTCCAAGAGTGTCTGTGCAGGGGGAGGGTGGGGGGCTCTTTCGTGAGCTCTCAGGGCTCTGCTCTGGTGTCCCCGGTATAAATCTGGCGCTTGTCCAGTGTCTGCTCAGGCACTTGATTCTGCTTGAGCTCGGAGCTCTGTGCGTGCGGCACAACCCCCTCGCCAATTCCAGGTGCCGCCAGCTAAATCTCGCCTCCTCTGAATGCAGGAGCTTCCCGCTGCACCGCCGGCCCTGCTGCTGCTCTTCTCGGCTCGTTTGGCCTCCCAGTTCAACAGGAGCCTAACGAATATTCCTACCCCCCACGCAGACAAAAATAGCATGAAATAAAGAGCGGGGCCAGGGGTGGGCATGACTCCAACCCTGTGCTGACAAGTTAATAAGCTTCAGTTTGCTAAACAGGGCCTTAAAGTGTTGACAACAGTCTTTTTTAGTGCCTGGCTGCCTGGAGCACCGGGAGATGTAACCCAGGCAGAGGAAGTAACGAGGAAGTGCTAATGACCAAGGAAACACTAGGGCTTGTCAGAGGACATCATGTTTGCTACCAGCCCCGGCGGCGCCTCCAACCAGATCTTACTCCAGCTACTCAGCAGAGGAGCCGGGAGCTCAGCGGGCAGCTGGGTGACGTTCAGGGGGTGACACAACGCTCGGGGCTGCGTGCTGGAGCCAGCGGGCTGAGATGGAGAGGTCCCAGCTCGTTAGGATGGCTCTGAATTAGTGCCAGGGCTGCTAGCTGCCCCTGTAACGAGCTGGTCCTCGCTCCGTCCAGTTCCTGGTAGATTTTCCCCCGTCGCTTGCCCCTGGATGGCAGTCTGAGCAGAGAGGTGAAAGACAGACCAGGCCAGAGCCCACGAGGCCCAAGCCTGGCTTGCCTGGTTTCCTCTGCTCTGTGATGCTTTTTGAGAGAGCCCCGTACTTATCCCCATGGGAGCAGCGAGCTTCAAAGCAGCCGGCGCTCGCTCCCTCCACCATGCAGGGCTGAAGTGGGCCATAAGCAGAGCCAAGGGCGATTCCCCTTTGTTCCTACGGTGCTGTCCCCTGCTCTGTGTGTGCTCGGTTACCGTCTCTTAACGCTGTACCCAAGGGAGGCTTCGTAAGGGAAGGGATACAGAGCCCTGCCTCATCCCTCTTCAGATTGTCAGGTAGGCACTTTCAGTGGGCACATGGGTGCCAATCTGAGCACTGCAATGCAGAGCTGGCGTCCTCCCTTGCCCAGAAATCTGGGCACCTGCTGTATAAGACCATCAGGTGTCTGAAAAGGCCTTGGCCAATTCACTCCCAGCTCTGTGATCCTGGCAGCGAGCCGGGGGAAGTTGCCCACGGCACCATGGAGACGGAAGGGGAACATTTCCTTTAAAGGAAGCTGGCAATGATACTGCTGCCCAATCAGAGCATTTGGGAAAGGGGGTGGGAAGCAGCCCCCAACGTGAGCAGGGTTTGCTGGGTGGCCCCTCTGTCCTTGCACTTAGGGCAGGGATTGGGGGCGGGGGAATAAATTGTTTAAGCCGCTTCTGTGCTCTCTACATTGCAGGGCCCTGCACAGCCCCCAGTGTCACTTAGAGCAGCCTCAGGGCTGTTCTAATGTAGGCTAGGTACAGTGGCCCAGCTGTGGTGCTGTAGCTGCGCCGCTCTAGTGCTTGTGTAGACACTCACTACGGAGCTGGGAGGGGCTCTCCCAGGCTGGAGTTAATCTGCCTCCCCCAGAGGTGGGAGCTAGGCTGCCGGCAGAATTCTTCCCTTGCCCTAGCGCTGGCTCCATGGAGACGCAGCTGGGTGGATCTAATTTCCTGGTGTCGTTCTGCTCCCCAAGCCCTGGGGGGGTCAAGAACAACCCCAGTGAGCGCTGTGCTCTGGACACGGCCCTGGGTCTGGGTGTAAGGCCACGGGACAGACCGTATGCCAGCTGGGGAGGTCACCTGCTCAGGAGGGGAACGTGCAGGGGGCCCTGTTAGGTGCCAGGGCAGAGTCAAGGGGCCCCTGATTCTCCAGCACTCCAGTCTCCTTGTTCCTAAGCACTGGCTGATACAGATACAGGTGACGTGCACCTTCTAGTCACCAGCGCCACCAGCTGGAGCTCTCCGGGCCAGGCTGGCACCTCTGGAGGCAGCAGGCCCCTTGTCTAGCCACAGAGCAGAGCTCAGCACCAGCGTGAGCCTCCCCATAGGCTGCCCAGCCCCTCCCCGAGGTGTCAGTCAGCCCGTCCCCGTGGCTGGTACAGTCTCTAGCTCCCCTGCTCAGGCTGCCAAACGGGGCCAGTTGTGGCCGTGGCATTTTATGGGGACACCTGCCCCACTGGGAAGGGGGCTGAGACCCACTGAGGGGAGTCCATGTTGGTCCCATCAGCTGGCTGTGCTTGGTAGGTGCTGCCAGCTCCAGCCAGGCCTCTGCCCGCTGTGGCTAGAGTGGGTGACCATATCCAGTGGCAGAGCCAAACTTTGGGGGTGTTTGGACCCAGGGGGTCTAGCTCTGATCTCCAGCTCTGACGCCGACAGGAGCTGCATGGGACCTTGCCTGGAGGAGATGGGCCTGGATGTCCCAAGAACTGACCCGGGCCTTTGGCCTGAACTCCGCTTACCAGGTTGAGGGCTGGGGCACGTCAGCATTTTCCATTTCCTCCCTCTCCCCGGCACTTCCCTAGCTCTGGGCAGGGGCCGAAGCACCGACCGGCCCACCCTGGCAGCGTCTGCGGCCTGGCCTCAAGCAGGATGCTGTGGCAAGCTCCTGAATGGAGCCTGCCCTCAGCAGGTCTGCAGAGCAGCTTGGCGGCTCCCCAGGGGCTTGCTTCTGAAGTGCTGACCCCCTCTGCATTTCCCCTCACCTGCTGTCTGCCCCAGAGCTTGCTTGGATCCCACCTCTGCAGGGCTCAGCTCCAAGCTCCCCTCTGCCGTATAGACAAGGCCACCCCAAGGGGACCCGGTTCTTATCCAGGTGCAAAGCTCTCTGGAGGGTCCCCAGCTCAATTGCAGTAGCCCCTATGCGGATTGGGCGAGTGACCTGCACAGGGTTTAGCCCAGAGACGGGGACGAGCTGGAGCCAGTGCGCTCTGAGGTCGCAGTCCCTGTTGCACAGAGTCAGGCTAACTCTCCGCAGCGTCAGCCCCTCAGCAAGTTCCCCCATGCCCCCCCCCATTTCTTTTTTCCTCCCCAGCACTTTAACTTTCCATCCCTGGCCCCCGGTCTCCCCTCGCCAGGGGGGGCCTTGCAGGGCTGGCGGGTCCCTGTCCAACCACGGAGCCAGGCCGAGCGCTTTGCTGGGAAATGCAGTCGCGGGTCATTGCCCAGGGAAGGCGCTGACCCCTCTCAAATGGCGGAGGAGCGAGCGGCTCCATCTCAGCGGTAATGGACAGGTCGGCTCCGGGGGGGCTCGGCCCGGCTCGTTATCTAAAGAAACGTAAGTGCATTTTGCGCCTTGAGAGAGAATTGCATTGTTGAATATTTCAGAGGGTTCTGGAATAGAAAGGGGCGAGAGGCCTGGAACCGCGGTGCTTTTGTTGGGCTGTTTCCTTTAAAGAAAGGGAAGGGATTTTACTTCAGAGCTGGGGGGCGGGGAAGGTGTCTGCCTGCTGCAAGGCCAGCTCCAGCCTGGAAATGGCTCATCTTGGCAAGCCTCTGCCACCTGATCCAAAGCTCCCGGAGCTGCCTGCTCCTGGTGGCTGCAGTGGGGCAGGACGATGCCACGCTGAGTACCCGTCCGAGGCTGCCTGCACAAACTCACTCTACGGCAGCTGCCATTACTGCAGCGATGTCAGTAGCTGGTCCCCATCACTGTAGTGTCTGAGCACCATGCCTCTGTTCCCATGGTGAAGTGACTTGCCCGAGGTCACACAGGAAGTGGCGGAGCAAGGAATCGATCCCCTGTCTCCCATGTCGTAAACTGGTGTCCTTCCCTTGGAGCACGTCATGCACTACATGGAGCTGGCCTACAGAATCCATAGCCTGCACGCGCACCCCCACAACACGCTTCTGCCGCGGCTTATAGCTGTCACCTAAAAACGCGACAGGCCGAAACGGCAGAGCTGAGATTTGCCTGGGCGCCTTGTGGGGACAGAGCTGCACCTGCCTGTATCGGTACAAAGCTGCTGCCCTGTTGCGTTCTCTGTCTCGGCTTAGACTCGAAATCCCGAGCATTTCCAAAGGGCCCCCTGGGGTTAGCGGGCAGCACGGGGCTGTGCACCAAGTTATCCCCACGGGTATCAGAGCTCCGAAACCGGCGAGGCCCGAGCCCTGTCTGGCCAGCTCCAGGCCCTTCCCTCCGCTCTGTTCTGGGGCTTTGTCCCATCCGCCAGTGGAAGGTCCCTGCGATGGCCCCAGCCACAGGCCCGTCCGGTTCTCCCCTTTAATGGCTGCCCCACAAGTCGCCCTGGTGCTCTCTGCTTGTAGGTGAGGTCGGCTTAGCTGTGGCCGGCAGGGGTGTGCAAATTCCCCAACCCGAGCGCCCTCGCTACGCCGCTCCCAAGCCCAGGGTGGAGGCAGCTGGGCTGGGGGAAGAATGCCTGCCCCTGTGGCTACTGTCCTTGGAGAGGTGAAGTTACTGCAGGGTGGGGGACCTTCCCCTCTATTCCTGTGCTGGAGGACGTGTGTAGATGTGGCCTTAGAGAGCCCCTGCCATGGAATTTCCCTTGACGCTGAAGTTTAGGGGAAGAGCCTAATTCCTAGTTTAGTTTAATTAGGGCAGAGGTTTCCCCCCCCTCGCAGCCCTAGTCACAAACTCCCTTGTAGCTTGGGGCGCCAGGTGTGTGTGCTGGAGGCCCCAGCCAGCCAGAGGGGCCCCTCTGCAAAGCGGTTAGTCTAAAGCTGAAGGAAGGATGGTCCTGAGCTCACCGAGGGGGAGCTGAGGCCCAGAGCCCAGGTTCACCTGAGATCCTTCCAGTGCCTTGATCACAAGCCCATCTCCCCCCACCCTCTGCTGGATGCGTGGCCCCTGCAGACACGAGTGAATGCAGGATGGTGCCCCCTGGGAATAGCTGCCCCTCACTGTCCCTGCAGGATGTGGTCAGATTTGGACAATGGACGTTCATCTGACACTAGCCCCTGGCAGCTCTGCTGCACCAGCCAGTTATTTCCCTTCCCCTCCCATGTCCTCCCGCCCCCAGACATTGCCCACTGCTCATCTGGCCTCTGCAGGGCTCTGTGCAACTGGGGGTGGCTCAGATCCCCAGGCATTTCAGGACACCCCCCCCCCAAATGCACAGACTTGCCTCTGGCTTGCGGGAGTGGCTGTCTGGCTCTTCCCCTCCCTGTACAGAGCAGAGCTTGAGCTCTCAGAAGACATAAACCCACCCCCAGCTCCCTTCTCCCGCATTCAAAACTCATCCCCTTTGCATTAAAGTTTCTTTGCTGAGGAGCAATTAGATTAGCATCTAGACTGGGGAAAAAAGGAGCCAATTTGCAGTCAGGTGGTGCAGCCGCGTTGGCTTTCAGCTCCGTAATGGGGCTGCGATGAATAAGCTGGCACTGAAGGAGAATAATGGGGAGAGAGGATGCTGAGGCCAGAGCTGATGAGAGGGGAAGGCGGGTGGAACAGGGGGACTCGGGAGACAGGCTCAAGGAGCTGTGGGGGTGGCTGGAACTGGGCCCTCCCCGAGATGATGTTGGAGGGAGCAGAGGCTTGGCTGGGGGTGGGGTTCCTGGTGATGAGGGGGAGCTTGGGGTCCTGAGTTAGTGAGGGGAAGGGTGCAGGTGATTGATCTCTTGATGACGGGGGGCGGGGGGGAGACACAGTCCATTAGAGAACCTGGCCTGTCGCTCCAGAGTGTGATGGGTGGATTCCCCAATGGGTTCTGGCTCTTGGCCTTGGAAGTCTTTGGAGACTCCCATGGGATTTGTGGGATGGGAAATCCCTGCACTGGGTTGGGGTGTGGCTCTAGGGCCGCCTGGAGTTCAGACAGGTCACAGGATCCATATCCGTGCTGCATTATCCTTCTGCAGCCTGGGAGCGCGCTGACTTCCCGCGGGTGGAAAGGGCACAGCTCCGCTGCTCTGTTGCAGAGTGACCCCAGCAGGGAGTCTGGCCCCGTGCCTGTCACAGCTGCATTTAAGGGAACGCCGGCAGTGGACTCAGCCCTCTCTGCCCGGCTCCCTTTCGCTTCCCAGGCTGCAGCAAAGGGTCCCAGGGCCACGGCTGTGCAAATGGCAAGGAGACGCTCACTGGTTATTTCCGCCTTCTCACAGGAAGTGGGGTTTGTTGGGTTAGAGCAGGGGCCTGGGAGACAGGACTCAGGGGACCTATTCCTTGGGTACTGTTTGAGCTGTGGTGGAAGCCTCTCACTGTCTGTGCCTCAGTTTCCCCTCTTTGGTGATGGGGATTAGCGCCCAGCTCTCTCACAGTGGGGCCAGGAGGGCTTGTGCTGACCCTGTATGAGAAGCACACTAGGCGGCAGAGGGTGGCCCGACACCCCCTCCCCCCTCTGTCCCCAGCTGGCGAGGCTCCATGTGCAGGGCGGGCAGGGGCGCGGCAGACATGGGAACTACGTACACGCTGGGTGTGCGGCACAAGGAGAGAGTGACAGACACGTGCGCCGGGGCCCCTCCGTCTTCCGCAGGCTCATTACCCTCCTATTACCGCTTCTTCACACACCTCATTGGGCTGGCAGCCTGCCGGCTCCCCGAACACAATTGCTTCGAGTGCAAGTTGGCACAGAGCCCCTGGCCTCCCCCCCCCCCCCTCCTGCTGCCCCTTCACCCCCTGCTGCTGCTGCTCTGTGTAACCAGGCTTCCGCTTTGAGCCCCTGTCGGGAGCGGGGAGACTTGTGCGAAGGCCCCTTGAGTTCTCTGGCTGTGGCAGATGCTCAGCACGGCCCAGGGCCCCACGCACAACGGTTCTTTGAAGCAGGGACATCTCTCCTCTGTAAGGCCTTGCAGAGTGAATGAAAAAACCCAGACGCTGCCGCCCCTCCCTTTGGATTTATGCTGCAGAGAAAGTCCCTGGAAATAGGCAACGAGCGAGCTGATGACAGCAGTGAGAAGCGCTTGCTGTGCACGCCCCTGCCAGGGGAAACCCATCGAAAATGGTCTTGCTGGGGCTGGCGTCCTGCTGTGTGCTCAGGGGCAGCTGTGCGGTATTGGGGAGATCGGGGTGACCTTGATCAGCAGAGCGTATCAAAGAGCTGAACATCTATTACGGCTGCAAGCTCCGTACTCTCTCCGGCACATCCCGCCTTGCTGGTGCCCCGTCTCCCCCGCGCGAGGGGTCAGTGGATGTAGCTGAGAAGCATTTTCATACCAGGTTGGGGGTTTCTCTCCTGGCCCCCAGTCCGTCAGGGAGCTAGAGAATCCGGTTATTAAGGTTTAACAGGTTAAAGAATTGATCAGCGCACTTGACCTGCAGACGCTGGAGAGGGTTGGTTTCCTCCATAGGCCAAGGTTTTAGTCAGTGCTCGGGGGGTCCAAGCCGTGGCTTGTATCTGCTCAAAATGGGGACAAACAATGAGTCCTTGTGGCACCTTAGAGACTCTTAGAGTGACCTGGTCACTGTCCCTGTAGCGTCCCAGCACCCATCCCCACCGGCTGTTTGGAGGGTTCACAGGACGCTCACCAGGTGGGAGGTGAGCGGCTAAGGCCTGTTTCTTCCTAATGGCTCATTAACCTGAATGGACCCTTCCCGGCCAGCCATCTACACTGAGAGCATTTTGCCTAGTGGGCGTTGCCCAGGAATGGCTACTTGTGAAATAGATTCGTAGCCAATATTCCTAACCTCAGATACAAACCTGATGCATGCACACAAATAGGATACAGACGCCCCCCGACTGACGCAGTCGCTTCGTTCTGGAAAGCCTCGCGTAACTCGACGGTTGTGCAAGTCGGAAACGTAAACCTGTACGTTATGCAAAAATGTCTGCAGCTCGAAAAGCCTATTTCTGGCGTATGGAACTTTTTCCGTAAGTGCGAATTTGTGTAAGTTGGGTCTTGCGTAACCTGGGGAGCATCTAATCATATTCAGCAAATCATAACCTTTCCAATGACATGCCTTATTGTGTAAAAAATACATCATAATTATGATACAATTATATCATATCACTATGAAGAATATGGGGTGCAGTGTCTGTGTGTTAATGGTTAATCAATGTTATTGTCAGAGTCCAACAGCTCAACAGGCTGCTTATAACAACGGCTTCTACCACCTTCCAGTGGGGTGTTCCTAGTGGTCTCGAACACGCGTCACTCATGCTTGTAACATGCCTCTGAGTCATGGATTCACCTTGTGTCAGCCACTGCTCAGTGCAACCTTCACGGGAGGTGTGACCCAGAAAAGGCGCCGAGTGATCTGGGATCTGTCTCTTTGTAAAAACCAACCAACCTTCCCCCGGTTTTAATTTTGGCTCCAGCTGGGCGGTAAAGCCTGGCAGGGCAAAGCATCATCTTTCAAAGCTCGCTGGTCAGGCAGGTCTTGCAAAGCTTAGCCAGAGATTTGAGTAATAGCTGGCACCGCTGCAGACGCTAGGTTGCAGTTGCAGAGAGATTTTTCAGGCTGGAGGCCAACTAAGGCTGGGGAGGGGATTCGTGCACCCTGTGGCTTTGGCCCCAGGCCGGGAGTTATGTGCCTTCCTTTGAAGCATCTGCCATTGGCTGCCGTTGGAGAGAAGCTGCTGGATAAGCTACAGCGCTGCTCCATGCTCCCCAGAGCACCCCGTCAGCTGGTGTCCAGTGCTCTCCGTGTCAGTGGGCGGGGACCCAGCTTCCTTCTCCCGTGTCCACACTGCCTGAGCTTTGCACACCCTCGGCCCTTTGCTGTGCATGCAGCCCTACATCCCAGAGGGTGCCAGCTGGGTTCGTCTCTAGCCAGCCCTTCCTGAGCTAAGCAGCGCTGGCTCTGTTTGGCCCTTGGATGGGAGACCTTTGGTGGAAATCTTGATTTATTTTTTTGGTCCATTTGGAGACTTGGCCCTGGATCGGAGAGGAGGCTCTCAAATGCCCCAGCCCAGGCGCAGGGCTGTCTGGCTCGAAGGGGTCGGCTTGGGGCCCTCTTCAGTTAGGCTGTTGTAACAGGCAGGAGCAGGGGGAGGCAGAGTTTCTATCAGCTCCACTTCATTTCCTTTCATTGCACATAGGCTGCTGGTGCCCGTGCCCTCCCCAGCAGGGGGAGGGTCTCCGTTCTCAGCCCCTGGCTCTGGAGACACTCACCGAGGGCCCACCCCGGGGGCGAGGAGCAAGGCAGCCCCAGGCGGCCTGGTGATGGGGTGTATAACCCACGCTAGCCCCCTGAGGGTTAATGAGCTGCTCTGGGCTCAAGCAGGGGAGTCAGGCCTGGAGGGAAGATGTAAAAGGGAGAGCCCCAGCTCAGCTGGTGGCAGCCTGGGAGAAGAGCAAACCTCAGTCCTCGGCGGCTGAAGGGGCTTTGTGGGGCTTAAAGGGGACACAGCCTGGAGGACAGATCTGTCTGCCTGGCTCACGCCAGCAATGCCAGTGGCTCCAAGGAATCTGTGCTGGACCCATGAGGCTCCGCGCACACACTGTGGGGGGAGGAGAGCACGGCCTGGCCTGGTGCAGGCTGGGGAGCTCTGAAAAGCGAGGCGGTGAAACTGAGGCACACGGGGGCTGCACTGCGGGGCTGGTTCACAGCGGCAGGGAAAGAAGCCGCCGCTCGTTCAAAACCGAGCAGGTAGTGCCTGGCTGGGCCTACAGCTGCTCCCTTAGGGAACCACTGGGGCAGGCTGGCTCCTTGGACAGCTCGTGGGCTCAACTTGGAGGCTGCGCTGAAGAATGGGACGTTTTGTGGGTGGAAGGAGATTCCAAGGCCAGAAGGGACCATGGTGATCATCTTGTCTGGGCTCCTGTATTACGCAGGCCAGAGAAACCCCTCTCCCCCCACATCCCTGGAGCAGAGCTTTCAGAAAAACATCCAATCTTGATTTTAAAATTGCCAGTGATGGAAAATCCACCAGGACCCTGGGTAAATTGTTCCAATGGTGAATTGCCCTCACTATTAAAAACGTGCGCCTGATTTCCAGTCTGAATTTGTCTGGCTTCAACATCCGGCCACTGGATCGTGTTAGACCTTTCTCTGCTGGCCTGAAGATTATTGCAGATCTGATCCCATGTAGGTATTTATAGACTGATCAAGTCAGCCCTGAAGCTTCTCTTTGCTGAGCCAAACAGACTGAGCTCCTCCAGTCTCTGTATAAGGCCTATTTTCTAATCCTCTAATCATTCTTGTGGCTCTTCTCTGAACCTCCTCCAGTGAACCACCGTCCTTGAATCGTGGGCACCAGGCGTGCACACAGGATTCCTGCAGCCAGTGCCAAATGCAGAGGTAAAATAACCTCTCTGCTCTGACTGGAGATTCCCTGGCTATGTATCCCCGGATTGCATTAGCTTTTCTGGCCACAGCGTTGCACTGGGAGCGCATGTTCCGCTGATCATCCACCATGGCCCTCAAATCTTTTTCAGCTACAACTCAGCAGCTTTTTGCCAAGTCCAGGCCTGAGCTCGCCCAGCGCTAGGCTGGGACTCCTGGAGGTTGGTGGCTTCCCTGCCTTTGCCTGGCTCAATGAGGCACTGAACAAGGACGTCTAGCTGGAAACAGAATTCTCCTTAATCTTTGCCACTCGCTGGCAAGTGATGCCGAGGCTGCTGCAAAAGTGGAAGCGTGAAGTGGGGGTCCCTGGAGGCTTTTAAAAGCTTCCAAAAATAGCCCAAGGGCAAAGCCAGAGTTAACTCTTCCATTGCTGGCACATTCCCCATCTGCCCCACTCCCCTTTCCATGCTCCTAGCAAAAATGAATGGGGTAGGACTCTGTGGGGCCAGAGGGTTATGGCAGGCTGAATTCGCATGGACAGTACTCATGGGGGAGGGTTTAATGACTCTTGTTAACTCCTCTTTAATTAGTACCTCTATGGTCCCTGGGAAGGAGGATTCTGCCCAGGTGTCTGGGACAGGAAGGGAGGCCGGGCTGCTGGCTCTGGAGGGGTGATGTGGGCAGACAGTCTCCTGTCCCCTGTGGTGCCTGGTTAACTTCAGTGTCAGTCTTAGGGCTGTGCTACTTGCTTCAGATGGTCTGACGGGCCTTGCCTGACTTTCCTCTGAGTCCCAGTGGCTGCTTCTCTCCCTCTGGCTTCACGTGCACCCATAGGCCCTGACCCAGGAGAGAGGGCACCATCTCTATCCTGTCTGACACCAGCAGGCAGCCTTGCATCCCACTTGGAATGCTTTGTTGTTAGGTGTATTCCGGTAGCAGCTATGGGCCCCAGCTGAGATCCGAGCCCTGTGGTGCTGGGCACGGCACAGCCAGCTAGTGAGAGCCTGTAAGCCCTCCTTCTCCTGTCCCCTGCAGCCTTAAAGCAAGCGCCACCTCGTGTGCTGGGTCTGAGGCTCTCCTTTGTTACCACAGCCAGTTTCCTGGGCTCCATCCAGCTCAGCCCTCCACTCTGGGGGTTTTCTCCAGATCCTGAAACAAATTCCCTGCTTGGAAGAAGCAATGGTCACGCTGACCTCATTCCGCCATCGCTGTCACCTCTGCACCATCAGCTGGCGTTTCTGGAGCTATGTGCGGCCTCCTCAGCCAGGGGCACAGATGCCACTGTGACGGGTTGGATCACAGAAACCCCCTTGGGGCTGCCAACTGATGCGCCAGGGCAACTTCTGCCCCTGCTTTCCCTGCCAGCTTGGGACTTCAGCACCCTGCCTGGTTTGAGTCAGACCCGCTAGCCTGCTGCAAACCCAGACCCAGGTCTGAACCATGTTCCCTAACAGCTGTAGGCTTAATTGAAAGCAGCTTAAGAAGTGTTCCTATCTCCAACATTCAGATGCCCAGCTCCCAATGGGGTCTGAACACCAAATTAATCCAATTTACCCTGTGTAAAACTTATACAGAGTAAACTCTCAAATTGTTCATCTTCTATAACACTGACAGAGAGATCTGCACAGCTGTTTCCCTCCCCCCCCCCCAGGTATTAATACAGACTCTGGGTTAATTAATAAGTAAAAAGTGATTTTATTAAATACAGAAAGTAGGATTTAAGTGGTTCCAAGTGGTAACACACAGAACAAAGTGAATTACCAAGCAAACTAAAATAAAACACGCAAACCTATGCCTAATCCAGTAAGAAAACTGAATACAGATGAAATCTCACCCTCAGAGATGTTTCAGTAAGCTTCTATCACAGACTGGATGCCTTCCTAGTCTGGGTCCAATCCTTTCCCCTGGTACAGCCCTTGTTCCAGCTCAGGAGGTGGTAGGATTTTTCTTAATGATTGCAGCCTCCTTCATTCTGTTCCACCCCCTTATATAGCTTTGGCACAAGGCGGGAATCTTGTCTCTCTGGGTCCCCTCCCCCCCATTCTAAATGGAAAAGCACCAGTTTAAAGATGGAGTCCAGTTCAGGAGACATGATCACATGTCACTGTAAGACTTGATTACCCACTTGGCAGCGCACATGTCTACAGGAAGACTTGCAAGTAAACAGAGCCATCGACAGTCAATTGTCCTGGTTAATGGGAGCCATCAAGATTCCAAACCACCCTTAATGGCCCACACTTTGCATAATGACAATAGGCCCTCAGAGTTGTATTTCATATTTCTAGTTTTAGATACAAGAGTGATACATTCATACAAATAGGATGACCACGCGCAGTAGATTATAAGCTTTGTAATGATACCTTACAAGAGACCTTTTGCATGAAGCATATTCCACTTACATTATATTCACACCCATTAGCATATTTTCATAAAATCATCTAGAGCCACCTGCCAGGAATGCTGGGGATGATGGGTGGCAAGACAGCTACACTTTTCCTTACAGATTATGGGTGCCTGCATTTTTGGGCACCCAACTGGAGATGCCTTAAAAGCGGCCTGCATCTCCGAGGCTGGGCGTGCAGCCATCACCAGTAGCCAGGTGTCTTAAATCAGACCCCCAGAATCACAAAGGACTCGAGTCCAGCTGGGCAGTTGGCCATCAGAATTCAGGAAGGCCTGGCAAGTCGTGGTGGTGGATTTCCTGGGTCAGTGCCATGGAGCAATGTGTGTTTAGAATTTCCCAGGGCTCTCCCTATGGAAAGAAGAAACGTAGAAAGAAAAGGAAAAAGCACCAATGCTTCTTTTTTTCTCTCTGGCCCCTAAACTAGTCAAGGTGCATAAATATGTTTAATAAACGAGCACTTAGAGCTTAATGGAAAATTTCCTTTCTGTTATGATTAATTCTGGGTCAGTAAAGTACCATTCACAGCTCCCAGGGACTGATTGGTCCTGACATAGTGGGGTTTTTTGGTTGGAGTTTGATTTATAAATAAGACTTGGAGGTAGAGCCCGGGGGATTGGGGAGCGGTTTGTGCGGAACAGAAGAAACCATTTACTAATGGAACAGAAAGCTTCCTAGCTCTGAGGGACGGCACGCTGGGGGGCTGTTTGTAATCCCAGGGCCCTGCCGTGTTGGGTTGTGTTAGCAGCACCTCTGCCCTCACAGGGAGTCAGGACTCTGTTAGGGCTGGGAGCTGACCCCAGCCTTCCCCCGAAATTCTGATTGACCCTTTTGAGGTACGCGAGTCCGAGTGGACAGCTCCATGTGTCCAAAGGAAATACTTTTTCTGCACAATGCCGAATGAGCCTGTGGGAGTCGGCCTCCGTGATACATTGTAGCAATCAGAGCTTTGCAGGGTTCAAAACGACTAGACGTTTCTATAAAAAGAATCTAGACAGTAAATGTTGGGGAGGGGGAGTGGAATAACCAAGTGTTCGGGAACAGATCGAAACCCTCCTGCTTCAGAGTTTGAGCCACTTCCAGCAAATAAGGGGTCAGGAGCAAATGTAGCTCCCAAATGTAGTCAACTGGCTGGAGAATTTTCTGGGATTCTGTGGTCTCCAGACTCTCTGCGGGGGGAACTGGCTGTGGATGGCAAGTGAATGGAACTGGGCATTTCCAGGGGAAGATGGGGATCTGCGTACTCGGCAGCAGGCTTCAGCCCTGCCCTGGGAGAAGTGGCTGTGCTGCAAGGCGTGTCTCCTTGAAGGAGCCGCGGTGTTCCCGTGTGTCTGGGAGCTCATTTGTGTTTGTGCAAATGAGCCCATTACAGGAAAGGAGCGTGTGTGATTTAACGTTGTGGGCCATTTAGAACCAGGGAGCCAGGTGGCACACAGCCCCTGTCTTCATTACCCAGGTTTCGATGGGTTGTTTAAATAAATACATGTTGATGAAGACAGATGCAGCCTGGGTGCCGACATGATGCAGAATCCTCTCTGCAGTACGTGTGGGGATGGGAACTGAGCTGAGCCTTTCCAGTCCAAGCCAGGGAAGTGGGGGGGCCCCCTGCACTCCCCTCGGAAAGGCATTTCTCTGCTGCACATGGTTTAATTAAGCTGGGTGTGCGTGGTTCAGCAGCTGCTGCTGTAGTGTGTCTGAGCAGCTTGTTATCTTCACTGCCTGGAAAGGCCTGATCCAGCCCTTCCCAGAGCCGGGGCCTTGAGTCCTCACGTGGCTGGCTGGCTGCCGAGGCTTTGTGATTCGCTAGCTGGGTTGGAGATGCTGGGCCATTGCTGCCAGAGAGGAGGGTGCCTCTGAATGGTACATGGGGGTAGCACTGGGGAAATGCACCCACCTTTGAGTCTCTGCGAGGGATGGAAGCTTGCTTGGGTGGGGGGGTCTGGGTGCTTACCCTGACCTCAGCCTGGGAAGCTGGGATGTACGTCTCTTCAGAAACAGGCTGGCATGACGTTGGCCCATCCTGTTCCTGATCCTGCTTAGAGCATCATGGGGACATCCCCACCTGCATTGCCAGTCCTGCTCAGCACCTTCTGACCAGCGGCCACAGCAGTGAAGATGGGGAAGTGATTTGGGTTGGTGGATTTATCACTACCCATAACGTGGCATAAATGCATTCCAGTCCAGGCTGGAGGGTAGTAATGGCTCTGTGGCATCGGCCATGGGGCTGAATCCCCACTTGTGCCCATGGCTCTGGCCAGTCCCTGCTGTCACTGTCCATGGTGCTGAATGCCCTACCATTCCCCAGGGCTAGTTACCCATCCCTGCCTATGGTGCTGAGCCTTCACCTACCAAATATTACATCATCCCCCCCTCTCCCCAAAACACTTGGCATTTGGGGTTAGGTCTCCCCGACCCAGTGCCCTCTGGATAGTGCCATTCTAGCCAAATTCCCTCACCAGTCTGCAAGGCTCCCTGGGACCTGGACCGCGGCAACCTCCCTCCTGCCCGTTCGTTAAACGTTAAGCTTGTGCGGCATACGCTCCAGTACTCGGTAGCTTGCAGCTCACGGGGACAGTGGCCTGCCTGCAATGTATTGATTAGCAGTACCCTGCTGCTGCTGCTGTCAGGATAACCCCCGGCCGCTTGGCTCTATCGGCTCAGAGACTTGATTCCTGCAAAGCAGCACAACGTTCCCATTATCACCTAACTAAATCACCACCCGTCCTGGGTGGGAAGTGGCCTGGCCCCTGCCACGGAAATGGATCCAGCGCCTCTGAGGGGACCTGTTAAGTACTAAAGAAGAGAGAAGCCCTGGAGAGGGAAAAGCTGCCGCTCCCTGTTAGCTAAGACGGGTTCTTCCCTTCACAACCTTTGGCATGCAGCCGAAGCTGCTCAGAAGGGGCTGCCAAGTAACAGCACCCTACCCAGGAAGAGACGTCTCGGCAGGAAATGACTCTCCCTCACCCGCTTGCTATGAGGCAGGGTGGGGGAGCGGCAGAAGCCGAGGCCTGGACATCAGGATGCCTGGGTTCCTTTGTGGCTTTGGGCACCTCCTGCAGGCCAAGCTTTCCAGAAGGGATTTTGGGTGCCCCAGGCCTAAGCAACTTGAAATGGGATTAATCCCCCCAGTGTGGGCACTTGGCACTTCCTGAAGATTGGGCCTCGTCCGCACAGCTCAGGAGAGCACCCTGAAATCGAGGCATCTAACAACACTAGTGACTAGGAACCTTAACCTCTCTGGGCCTTCGTTTCCCCTTTGGAAAATGGCCTGGCGGCTGGTCAGCCAGCGCTGGGAGAGCTGGTGGGAATGGTGCACCGCAGCCGCTGCCTCATCGCAGGGGCCGCATGGGGGGTGTCCCGTTCTCATAGGACCATGCGGCTCAGCCATCTACAATGCAGCGCATGAGGCTTTCAGAGGCCGTGGGGGTCGGCCTTGCACTCCTGCCCTGCCTGCCTCAGCGGGCTAGTGGCTCCTTCCCATTCTGCCCAGTGCACGTACAACATGACGCACTATGGCAGGGACATCGCACCGGTGTTGCCTGGTGGCTCGCCCCCCGTCTGTCTGTTTGCTGACTGCCGTGCTTTAGCTCGCTTCGTGCAAAGGGAGGGGCGTACGTGCGCACACAGAACTGAAATCTGTGTGTAGCGTAGGAGGTTTACGGTAATCTATTTTGCTCCTTGATCCTAGCATCCTTCTGGGGTGGATTGCCAGGTTTCCGCGCACACAGCCTTCCCTTCCCATGTGGCTTTCTTCTAGTGGAGCCCCTTTCTTTAACCTGGATTTGATGGTATAATGTGTTCCTGTTGCCTGGCGTTTAACATAGAGATTGCTGCTAGAGGCACGAAAGATGATGTCTGACAAGGTGCTGTGTGCTTGATAACGCTTCCCTAAGGCTTCAGGTGCAGTGAATTCAGAGAATTTCATTTCTTCGCGGCTGCTGGAATATTACTAACCAGAATAACACTTGTGACACTTTGCTCTGACAGAACCTCCCAGATTTAGGGGAGGAGAAAGGAAGGGAGGAGAGAAATGGAGCAGACTCCCCCCTCACCCCCCCAGCCTTAATATTTTCAGGACTTAAACACCAAGGATTTCACCCCGGGGATGAGATCACACCTGTGCCATAGGGCAGTGCTCATGACCTCCTCAGCTCCACGGCCTCTTCTTCAA
Organism: Mauremys reevesii; assembly: GCF_016161935.1. Lineage (NCBI taxonomy): Eukaryota > Metazoa > Chordata > Testudines > Geoemydidae > Mauremys > Mauremys reevesii. The sequence goes on from NC_052645.1 coordinate 17,973,290, forward strand.
GGCCACAAATATTCCTGACCCTGTTATATTTACTGTAGTCGCCAGAGTCAGCAGGGGAGAGCCGAGCGCACTGGTAAGCGGCTAGCATGTATTTACGTGTGAGAGGTTGAGGGGGATTGTTGGAGCCTGCAGCGAAGGAGTGGGTGTGCGGGGAGGCGAGGGACCAAGATTTTCTTTGCTTTAGATTGTAATAATGTTCTCAATGCCTCAGGATCCCTTTACACACCCAACCCAACCAGCTGAGCAACTCTGTTCTAGCGGAAAGTCATGGGCCTGGTCTTAGCATCCATCCTCGCTCGCGTTTCCCTTATGGGAGCTCAGCAGCCGAGCCCGATGGCTCATCTGTGCCAAGCCCAGCCCCTTACCAAAGCGCAGAGAGAGGCCTTAACTTTGCTAGGATTCCTCATGTGCTTAAAGTGAGCTCCGTGCTAAGGGCCTGGCTGAATGAACTGAGCCCAGCAGTGAAACCATGTGCATCCTTTCCCTTAATGGCTGCTGCGGATCAGCCCACATTAGCTAATTGAATCTATTCCCGCTCGTCCTCACCCCAGTGCTGATCTCTGAGTATGTTCCTGGTCCGTCAGCATTTCCAAAAGTACTTTGCTAGTCCCTCCCCGCTGTAACCTTTCCTCGGGGCCCTGTCGGAGTTACCTTGAATGTTCTCGGGCAGGTGGCGAGATGCTCAGCCTTCCCCTCCCAGAACCACAACCCTCTAGAGCACCTGCCATTTGCCTCTCCTGGGAGCCTTATTAAACACACATTTAAGAGTCAGCAGAACTGCTCTCTTTGGGTTTACCAGGTCAGTTACGGAGTGTTAAATAAACGCTGCCGCTCGGTATTGTGCGGAGGCATTCAGATCCGACCGGTATTAAAGTATGGAACAGCTACAAGCCAGGCCCTGTTCACATTTTTTCTCTTGTTCCGTTCTCCTTCCACCCAAGCTGAATATGGCCCCCCCACCCCCGTTGCCTCCTCCAGGAAGCAGGGGGTCTCGTGCTGCTGTTTAGCAATTGTGCCTGCAGCATAAATGGATGAACAGGGTGCGTGTGATGGGAGGAGCAGGGTGGTCGCTCTGTAAATAGCCAGTGAGCCCTCAAGCGGCACTGCCTGTGCTCTGTGTTTTGGAAGCAGCCAGAGGAGCCATGTCTGTAGCCAGCCCTGGCATCTTTAGGCAGAGTTTGGAAAGATGGTCATTTGGGACCTAACTGAGCCTGGGTTTCTGCACACAAGACGCACATGCAGAAGGTGCTGCCGTTTCGTTAGCCTCCATGTCGCTCTCTCGCCTACGTCCTGAGAGAGACCCGCAGAGCCCACAAGATGGTGCTGTGCGATCCTCCCCCTTCCCCCCCCCCAATCCAACCCCCTTGGCACAAAACGAGCCCTAGACCTATGGGGAGCGGAGTCCATGGGCTTTGCTGCCCCTTGCCTGGAGCTGCCCCCGGCTTGTGATGCCGTTTAGTTATCATGGGGAGGTGCCTGTGGTGAGCTCTGTCTTGTCACCATAGCAACTACATCCCAGTCCAGCCTGGTCTGGACTTGATGGTGATGCTACAAATTGTCTGGTTGAGGCACTTTGGCCCTGCACGACTCTGCTGCTGGGACGGCTCTGGGGATTCTCTGGAACGTTACATCCTGACTAGAGGAGTTGGGGAACTTCTGCCAGCCCCAGAACTCATCCCCTGGGAAGTAGCTAACAAGGCACAGACGCAACATGGAGCCCCATGGCCTTGGGCCAGCCCGCCCTGGGACAGATGGCAATCCCGGGAGTGAGGCTGACACTGTCCTGACCTCGTGGTGTGACACTAGGCGTGCCCATCAGGGGAGCGGAGAGAGCACCCCGGCTGACTCCCCCACCACGGGGTTAACCTTGGCATGCCCCATGCAATTGGGAGCTGGTTAATGGCCCTGAAATCCCGGTACTGCCCTGCCTGCAGTGGCGCTAGAGTCAGATACAGGCTGCCAGGGTGACCAAAGTCTCCACCCCTGCCCAGAGAGCTCTGGTCCTGCAAGGGGTGAAGAAGCCCCTCAGTTTCCTATTGACTGCACTCAGCAGCTTGCAGGATCCAGGTGGGGACAGACACGGCGCTGACAGCAGCTGCCCCAGCCCCCACAAGTGGCTCAGCAGGGATGAGTCAAGCTGAGTCCACCGGGCCCTCGGTGCCTCTTCATGGATTCTCCTGTGCCCCTAGGCTCATTCCTTATAAGCCTCACAGAGGCCCCTGTCCTGTTGATCCAGGCTAGATTCAAACAGGTGCCCTCCCCACCAGGAAACTGTCTCCTCATCCTGCATTGTCCCCTGTTATCCCTGGGGTAACACCAGGAATTGGAGACACCCCCCGTTCGCCATTCTCTCCCTTGCAGCCCAGTGAAAACCTCCTGTCCTGCTCTCCTGGCGTCTTCTGGAGACCATCAGTGCTTCTCACACACTGAGGGGCGCAATACCAGTGGGGCTAGACTCTGGGCTTCCCCACCGCGCAGGATTCGAACCCTTGAGGTGGCGTGAGCAACCACGGAACATGGCAGTGTGTCTGTGCTGGTCAGTATCCTTCAACATGGGCCTTTCAACACAAGTTTTTGTATTATTATTATTCATAACCATGTTTGTTATGGTGCTGCTCAGGGGCCTCCTGAGAACAGAGCCCTCTGGGCTAGGTGGTCCCTGCCCTGAGAGTTCACAATCTAAACGCACGGGACGGGGGAGGGAATATAACATCCACAGAGTGAACAATGGGATGGTGGCCAATGCCAGTTTCATGGGGGAGGGGATTAGCTAAGTAACTGTGTCGATCAATAGCCTTTAATATGTGCCTCGCCGCATAAGCTTGTTTCTGTGCCAGTCAATATCCTTTAATATATGCCTGGCAACATAGAGATGTATCTGTACCCGTCTGGCCACGTGGTCTGCACAGAATTCGACTTCCCTATAATTAACATCAAGAGCAACAACAATAACAGAGTGGCAGATTTAATTTACTCCTGGCAACTCTAAACCAGCAGAACACTTAAAAAAAAAAAAAAATTGCAGTCATGATTCATTGGCCCGGCAAGTTGGCTCGATGGCAGCTCTCCGGATCCCTCCAGTAAACTAACCTTCATCTTCCTTCCCCTCCCGTGCGTCTGTGCATCTCTGCCGTTCAGCAGGGCACACGTGGTACCGGCTTGAGTGCGGTTCGGCTCGAGGCAGTTCAGATCTAGCCAAGCTGTGCCTGTGTGAACAGACCCCCCCTTCTTCCTCTGAAAGCAGCGTTCTACTGATGCTGCAGGGCTAGTATCTGCTGAATACTTGGAAATAAACCTAGCTGTCTGGAAGTGCCTGGTGGGAATAGTTATTCAGCTGGGAAGCGTGTAAGTGTGGTGTAAATGAAAGTCCAACCCCGGTGACGTTAGCGGAGTTCAGGATTTCAATTTTCTGCAGGTGCATGAGTGTCTCTTGTACAAATATTGACCAGGGCCTGGAATAATAGCACTGAGACATGCCTGTCAGTCAAACAGCTCCTTCGATTGTTTCATTGACGCCTCCTGGAAATGGTGCACAACGTCAAACCGTTTTAACCTTCAGGCAACATTGTCCTGGTGCTGCTCTCTGACTGCCTGGGCAAAGTTTGGGTTGAGGATTGTTTGGTTTTCATGGCAGCTTGAGAAATGCTGGGGCAGCTGTGGTGAAAGCCGGAGGCCCGGGCGTGGTACGTGCTCTTTTAATATGAATAGCAATGAGAGCAGCTTGTAAAGGTGGGGCCAGGAGTTGGGCTGGATCTAACCTTGGAACTTAGCCTCATACCAGCAGCAGAAAAACCATAAACGATTGTCCTTAACATTCAAACAAGTAAACCTAACCCATGGGGCAACAGCTCTCACCGCCTCCACTCCCCCACCCCCAGCTGGATATTATGTCACTAAACAGTAAATAGAACTGGGGTATGACGGTGCTCCTGATTCACCATCTGTAAAATGGGGATAATTATATTGACCCGCCATGGGAAAGTGTTTTGTGAGCTCTGACCGAAAAGCTCTGAGTGTGAGAGTCATTGTGAGAGCCTCAAAAAGAGGCTTACTAGGCATGCAAAGCATTATTAACAGCAACATTTAAAACCCACCCTTCTTAAAGCAGTAAAGGCCAGACTTTTAATATCTTTGATTAAAGTCTAGTCTTGTTCCCTGCACCTCACCCCCTCCTTATGTCAGTATAAATATTTATACTGTGTCTCTGCAGAAGAAGAGATTTCCTGATTTCCTGTCTCTGATAACTTTATCTGCAGGAGTCAAGAGTGAAAACGTGCAAAACCCCCAGTTCTTAGGCAGCTATCCTGTGTCTTCTAGCAGCTGAAGCTAAAAGTCACATCTCGCCTGGCTAGTCAGGAGTTAGGGTCAAGCTCCTTGGCTGTGCTTTTTCTTGCACTATTTTCCATGGGTGCTCCAGCCCCTATGCCCGCTGATGTCAATAGGCAATGGCATTGTCAGACGCACCGAACTCCCATAGATTTCTAGGTGCTTTCAGCGTCCCATGAGGTGCCTGTCTGCCTCTTGAGACCTCAAATGTCTTTGAAAACCTGGCCCTTGGTTCTGCCTGCGGGGGCGGAAGAGTGAAATTGACGAGTCTGACATGTTTCTGCAGTGGGAGGAGTTGTTTCAGTGACCATTTGATTTGATTGGTGGATTTCAGAAGTGGGTGTGGCTTGCATCAATTGCAGGGGGTGCACTGAACAGGGAGCGGATAAAGCCCCCTCCCCACATAAGATGAGGGGAGAACCAGGCAGGTGGAAGCTCCCTGTGAATGGAGGAGTGGAGAGAGAGAGAGGGAGGGAGGGGAGCTACTGAGCCTTGTGGGGGAAGCAGCCAGCTCCAGGCTAGGCAGGAGGGTCCCAGGAATTCCAGCCTGTTCTCTGGCCCGGGGCCACCATAGCCGCTCCAGCCTTTCTGGCTCCCAACCTTGTCTCGATTCCACTCCTCCACCAGCAGGGATGGTGTAGGCCACGTACGCTCAATGACGCGTGTTCATCTCCAAGCTCCACTCCAGTCTACCCAGTCACTGCCTTCACCTCTGAAATGCAGCGGTGCTGAGCAACCCTGCCATCTCCTGTGGGGCAGGGAGTGAGGAGCCGTGTAATCCGTTGAGAGGAGAGTAGTTTGTATCGCTGCGGCACCTAGGAGCCACAGTCCTGGAGCAGGCCTCCATCGCGCTAGGCGCTGTACAGACACAGAACAAATAAGACCTGGCCGGCTGGCCTAACACCCAGCATGAAGAGGGGACAAATGGGATGAGAGCCCACAGAGCTCCTCTTCCTTGATACCTTCAGTACCGACCCACAAGGAGCATCCCAGGCGGGGGCTGTTTCTGAAAGCAAACGCTCGGTGTGCAGCAGCCGAAAGACACACGGTGAAATAAGAAGGGGGAGGGGGGCAAGGGGAAGTCTTTCCTTCCCTACGCTGAGCAGCCCCGCTCCCCCTATCACAGAGGTCAGCCTGGCAAGGCTGCAGTGGGTGCTGAATTCTTGGGCTGTCATCCACACCAATCCTCCATTGGTCATAGATCGCTCAGCAGACTGGTGCTAGGGCCCATGGTCTCGTGGTTTGAGCAAGGTGCGGGGAGTCTGGCTTCCTGGGTTCTGTTTCAGGGTCTGCTCAACCACATGGGAGTTATTTACCCTCAGTGAAACCAGCACAAAGTCTGACAGAAAAGGGGCACCTATGGGCCTGTCTAGACCCCCATTTCTGAGTTTGCGTTCACTGGGGGACAGAGGGTAGAGAACTCATCTTAGTTGAACAGATCCTCCAGGAGAACCCAGGAGTCCGGACTCCCAGCCTCCTGCTCAAACCAGTGGGCATCACTCTCCTCCTAGAGTCGAGACTAGAACCCAGGTGTCCTGTGTCATGGAGTGTGGAGGAGACAAGGCCCTGCACCCCCGGCTTCCTGCAATTCACCGTGACTCTCAGCCAGCCAGTAAAACAGAAGGTTTATTTAGACGACAGGAACACAGTCCAAGACAGGTCTTGCAGGTACAGACAACAGGACCCCCTCAGTTAGGTCCATCTTGGGGGGGGGGGCAGGGAGGCCAGAGCCCCGTTTGGGCTCCCCTCCATTTTCCCAGACAGCGCCAAATTGAGCCTCTCCAGCCCCTCCTCTCTGGCCTTTGTATCTTTCCCCGGCCGCAGGCCACCTGATCTCTTTGTTCTCCAGCACCTTCAGTTGGCACCTTTGTAGAGGAAGGGCCCAGGCCATCAGTTGCCAGGAGACAGAGTGTCGGCCATTCTCTGTGCAGATAGTATCACAGAGGCCTTCTTGGGCTCTGCAACAATCATACACCCTGATCCCCTCCACATAGATACCTAAGAAATGCACAGGGGAAACTGAGGCACCCACACAGTATTCAGACAGAACATTCCCACTTTGTCACATCCTGACACCCTCTCTCCCTGCCTCAATGACTGGACAAAACTCCCCTTCCAGAGCTGGGAACAGAACCCAGAGAACTGGATTTGTTCCCTGCCTCTTCCGCTTGACCCCTCTGCTCCTAGCAGTTCTCAGGGTCCGTCCCCACTGCAAAGGGAGGATTTTTCATGCTGGAGGTATAATTCCGCCTTGCCCGCCTTGCTGCTCTGCGACGGTGGGTGTTAAGAATGGCGGAGTCCCTGTGCATTTGCTTGCCTCTCTAATGAGCATGCCAGCAGCCCGGTGACCCAGCCAGCTGCAGCTCCTCCTGCCTTGGCGTTAATTAGTCCTACTCAGTGGGGAGCTGGCGCTGGAGCTGGGGACACGTACAAGGATTACAAGAATAGGCACAGAATGAGAAATGATAACGGAGCATTATTAACTTCAAACTTCCCTAAGAGTGAGGGAGAGGCAGCCACTAACGCCGCTGGAGAGAAAAGCTCTGTCGGGCGGGGCTGGGGGATGTGCCTGGGACCACAGAGACAATGGCGGCACCGGGATGAACGGGGTCATTGCTTGGCTCCCGGGGCCATGCGCTCGGGATGGGCTGGGGGGTCTCTGACTTGCGGGGTGAGGTGGGTCGGAGCGGTGCCAGGCGCCCTGCAGGGCTCTGTGAGGGGAGGGTGATTGTAATGCAGAGGAGAGACACATGGAAAAGCCCCTGCTGGGGCTGGCGGTGGGCTTTGAGCGCAGGCCCGTACAGAGCTAAAAGCCAGTGCTACGTGGCGAAGTCCATTCGCTGGCAGCAGAAGTAAACAGTGAATCAGCTCCTAGGAGCAGGGCGAAATCCCCACCCTGCAATGCAGAGGGACAACAGGCTGCCTCTTGGGGGGCCCTGGGCTGGGGCCCTTCACAGCCAATGCAGCAGCAGCTCAGCATGGCAGGGAGACCCCCGTGCCCATCCCTCTGGGGAAGGCTCTGAATGCCGCCCGGTGGCAGGTCAGGGCCGAGGCGCCCACAGCACGGCCTCCCTCAGGCCGTCGCAACATATACTGCCATGCACGTTACAAGTCATCCCCTGCACCCTCCGCATTGCAATCTCCCTAGGGTGACCAGCCAGCAAGTGTGAAAAGTCAGGACGGGGGTGGGGGTAATAGGCACCTATATAAGAAAAAGTCTCCAAAATCAGGACATCTGGTCACCCTAAATCTCCCTCCTCTGCAAGAGCCTGTGGCTGAAGGCAGGGGGGAGCCACCCGGCCTGGGTCCTTCCTGCACTGCAGGAGCAGAGAAGCCAGGCACTCTGTGATTGCTGCAGGCGGGAGGGGGGAGTGGAAGGAAGAGACTGGGGGGAGATGACAGAGCACCTGGGCGGAGGAGGAGGATCGTTTGTGAGAGACCCAGGCCCAGCCTCAGGTGGAGAAGGCTGCCGAGGAAGGCAGCCCTAGTTGCTGTCTGTTTCCTTTAGCCCTGGGTGGGTCCTGCTACAGGCTGCTGGGTAGCTGCCCCTACGCAAAGCTCTGACTGGCTTCATTCCACACCTGCCCCATGGCAGCCCTCTGCCGTATGTCTCTACCGGTGCCTGTCGCCCCCTGCCTGGCCTGCGGGCTGGTGATCGTTTGTATCACGGTCATGCCCGAAGGCCCAGTCAGCAGCCACGCGCCGAGGGGGACGTGATCCTGCCCCCCGAGACATGCGGTGACTTGGCCCAGCTCCCACAAGGAGGCAGGACTGAGTATTGACCTCTGATCTCCTGAATGCCCAGGACCTTAGCCCAGAGCAGCAGCCGGCTCCAGCAGCGCTGCCTGCGAGGGCCTCCGTCTTTGCTGCCAGTGGGTGGGGATGGGGGAGGCTGGGACGCGGGCCGCCGCCTGGACCTCTGCGCCTCTTTTCACGTGTGATTCCTTCAAGGGTGCACCCAGCAACCTCCGCCCCTCCCAGCCCCTGCAGGCCTGAGTGGTTGCTATGGGGATCGACCTGCGAACTGTGAAACTCTTCCCCAACTAACCTAGACATGAGCATCCCCTGGTAATTAGGGCGAGACTCGTGCCTGGCTAATTGGCGTTTCCTGCCTTAGGTAAGCAGCTGTTGGAATGGGAACAAGAAATCCCAGTGGGTCACTTGTGCACCAGCCAAGTGGGCGCAGAAGGCAGATCAACTCAGGCGGAGGTCAAGAGCGCTGGGCCAAGGGGTGTGAGGTCTCGACGGGATGCGGGAGAGCCCTGCCCTCTGCACGCGGCCCCTGCCGGCGAGACACAGCGTAGGCGCAGGAGCTAATTGCACATGCGAACGTTTCTCTGTGAAGGGCCCAGGGCGATCACAGAGCCGAGCCGTGGCATCGCACGCAGACCGTGTGGGGCTGAGATCGGGGGGTGCCTCAGGCAGGAGGAGGCAGTGTAGGCGGCGTCTGTTTGCATGCAGAGCAGCAGCCACCTCTCTGGCATGGCGCAGAGGGGCCTTTGAAGATGAGATGCGCCCCCCCAGCTGACGTGTCCCCTGTTGCTCGTGTGGTTTTGCAGGGAGAAGCCAGAGGGAGCCGGGATGTCGATCCTGCCCCGTAACCCCGCCGGGCCTCATTCTGCCACCACCGTGCCGTTAACGCCCTCTCCTTCCCTCCACCCCCTGGCAGCCCCCCGGCCCGTGTGGAGCTCGCTCTGGCTGAGAGGGTGTGGGCCGTTCTCCCAGGCAGGCAGGAATCGCAGCTGGCTTGGTCTGATGAGCCGGGCCAGGAGAGTTATACAGCAAGGCAGGAAACATTCGGGTGGGCAGGGGCAAAGTTGTGCCAGCATATGGAACATTAAACGCGATTAGATTATACTGTGCAAAGGCGGAGTGGAGGAAGTGGAGTGTACAGACCTATGAAAGGTCTGGGGGGAGGGGGAGGCTCCCCCCTGCAGAAAGCGGGTAGAATGCAGCACTGGGTCCCCACTCATTGGGGTTATAGAGAAGCCCCCCCCCCCCATGCCCCCCAATGGTCGCTTTCTCCATTGAGATCCGCTGGCCGGTGTGTAATAAACTCATCAGCCTCATGCCGGCGCAGGCAAGGGGATGGCAGGCCAGGTCCTTAACACTTGTCCTTTTCAACTGGTAACAGCTGCCTTTTAGCAGCCCTGCCACTTCCAATCACGTCAGCGCGCTGCAGCTCCAGCTGCCCGGGTTGGGAGGCGAGGCGGGGCTCCTCGCCCGAGCCCCGCTGACGTTTCTGCTGACTTGGGCTGGAGGGATGGGTTTGTGGAGGCAGCAAATGGCTCTGCCCTGAACCCCGATGGCTCGGTGTTCGCTCTGCCGACTCCGCCTCTCTGCTCTGGGATCGCGCTTTCTCCTCCCACCTGCCTCCACTCTTGCGATATTCGGCAGTTAGTGTAAGTCCCAGCTCCTGGAGTCATGGGATTATGGGAAACTCTCAGCTTCCTATTTGTTTTTTTAGGTAAGTTTCTTGATCTCACAGGTGCTGAGACAAGCTGGTAAATGTGACCTGAGATTCTCCCCCTCCCCACTGGGTCAAAAGCCAGCTGGAAAGAGAGAGCCCCCAAATCTCACCATTTTTTTTTAAAGTGACTCTCCTGATTGTGTGTGCCTGAGTCACCCTTTGAAATGCCTGGAGCTGCGATGGGTCCAGCCAGGGAACGAGGATCCAGAGGTCAAGCACCCCATAGCCCCGCTCCTCGGCGGGCTGGGTATGAGCCCAAGGAGGGTGTTTGCTCGGCTGATTCCTTGTCAGCTCTTCCAAGCTAAGCAGGCTCAGACCTGTTCGGTACTTGCATGGGAGACTGGTATGGCCCCTACTTGCTGGAGGAGCTGGTCCTGTGATATGGCAGTGGTGCAGCTGGTGCCACAAATCAGGGGAGATCACCAGAGTCTGGGGCCCTGCTGGTCTGTTCTACATCCTGGGCTCTTCTTGTAAGAGGCAATTGCCCTGTTCTGGTGAAATCCCCTTTCCAGGCTTGTTTGCGGCTGGGGATGGCTGAGGGGCTTGGTAAAGGGGTCGCGGGTCCTTTCAGCGCCAGTTAAAACCCAACCCCAGGTAACTGCAGCTAGAACAAATGGCTGCTGGCCTATGTGAAATGAGCCTGCTCTGGACACTCTCTCCCACCTGGCATTATGCAGCCCTTGCCGGCTGTCCCAGCACATGCGTCGGGGCGCTCTGTGCAGCTGGACTCGCCAGCGGTTAAACCAGACAATGTTGCAGTCGCTGAGCAACCCCCGGCGCTTTCTGCAAGTCAGATGTTGTGGGGGAGAGGTGACAACACATCCCGACCCACCTCCATCTGAGTGGTTACATTCAACCCTCCTAAAGTCCACTGCTTCCGCTGGAGGCCCTGATCCTCTGCGGCCGCTGTGTTGTGGCAGGCTGGTAAACGGCTGCCAGGCTCCTCCCCAGAGCCACCCGGGTGAAGAGATCCCCACAGAAACCCAACAGTTTATGAACAGAGCTGGGGGGAGGGGGGTTTTTTTGGCTCAATGTTAGGCTGTTTTCTCAGGTGCAGGGTGAAATTTCTGGTCAAAACCAGACAGAGACTCACCCAAAATAACCAATAGCCCCCTGGTTAGGGACTCACCTGGCTGAACAGGTAGAGTAGGGCCTTGCACCTGCGTCTCCCACACCCCAGGTGAATGCCCTAACCCCACCAGGCTGTTCTGGGCTGCTCCTCCAGCGTCTAGTTTTTCATGAAAAATTCGGACCAGTCTCAGGTTTGTCCCACTGTGGGGGAAAAACCCTGAGAAATGTTTGCAGGATGGGAAAAGCATCTCCCCCCTCCAGCTCTCGTGCCGAGTCTGGGTGTCGGCGTGCCGGGGCAACATGCTGGTTCGTGGTCACTCATTAGGCTGAGTGCGGGCACTTCTCAGGGCAATTGTCACTGCCCCTCCTGTGTGCTCAGCACCGTGGGGCTGAGCCTGGAAGGGGGATACTGGGGGCAAGGGGGACCTAGCGAGAGGCACGTGGTGTATTGAGACACTAGGTCTGATCGGGGGGGATGCAGTCTGAAGAGTGGGGTGCACTGTGCAAATGGCCTGAGACGTCTAGGATTGGAGAGTAGACATGGGCAGGATGCGGGAGCAAGGATGGACCAAGGGTGCATGGGCGGGGAGCAGGGATGGGCCAGGACCTGTCTGCGTTTTCCTTTCCTAGAGGGGGGCCGAGCGGTGCAGCATGTCTCCCCTCCCACCCCAGCTTAGCGTGGGGCTCCCCCGTGGGCAGCCGACGCTCCGCTCCCCGCTAACGCCGCCGGCGAGGGAAGCAGAGCTCCACAGCAGATCAATGCAAAGTTCAGCCCCAGCCCAACACAAAGCAAGTCAATATTTAATTTCTGCCAGCGTATTAAATAGCATCGATCCTGCCGGCTCTTGCTGGCGTGTGATCTGACAGCGGGCGGGGATGTGGCGTTTGCTGGTGGAAGGATGGAGGGTGGCGGGGGTGGTGAGCAGAGGACACAGCGGTGGAGTTATGTGCCTAGTGTGGGGTGGCGGTGGAGGAGGACTCATCTTTGTGACACTAGGCTGTTCTTTCTAGTTCTCAGCTTGCCCGGCTCCCCTCCTGCCGAGGAAAACTCGAGGCATGAAAGGGTTAACCCGGGGGCTCATGCAGCTAATGAGCTGGAGAGATGTAGCCGGGTCAGTGTGATCCTCCAGCAGCCGCTGTCAGAACATGCCACTGATCTCTCTGGAGCGCCTCTGTGCTGCTAATGACGGAGACGGCCTTGTTAAGACAAGTTGGATTTACAGGCCGTTGCTGTTGGGCACAACCAGACAGGCTGGGGCCTGTCTAAAGAGGAGAGTGTCTGCCCGCCCCAGTGCCGGGGGGGGGGGGCTCCCCAGCCTGCCCCAGCAGTGGGATTGGGGAGATTGGCACTGAGATCTCCCAGCTGTACATCTCCAGATGTCAGGCTTGGCCCAGAGCCTTGCAGGGTCTCCGAGCCCAGGCTCCAGTCTGAGCCTTTACACTGCAATGGGAGAGCCCCACAGCTCAACCCCCGTGAGTCTGAGTCAGCCGGCCCGAGCCAGCCACGGGTGTCTTACTGCAGTGCTAGACGCCCCCAGAATGTGCCAGACTCTGTCTGCGCTTAACAAGCCTCTACTCCTGCGAGGGCCCCCGGTGCAAAACCGCAGCCATCACCATGGGGAACAGCTCCCCTTTTCTGTTCGCAAGCAGCAGTTTGCAGGCACACCAATGGCAGGCCACCCGGGAACACGCCGGCACAGCATCCCCGCACCTGCCGAGTGATATTTCCACACCGGTTTCAGCACCTCGGCCTGGGCTTGTTTCTTTTTCCACCTGCAGAAAAAAAAATCCCCTTTTTGTGGAAGGAGCCAAAACCCAAGGGGAAACTCTGGGATACGTTCCATTTTTCTTGAAACTGTCAAACTGTGATTTCTTCCTCCCGCCCTGCCTCCCCTCGCTGGCTTTGCTGGGGATACCAATGTTTTACACAGCTCCCTGGAGGTGGGAGAGGAAAGCAGCTGGGATTCCTCTGCCGTTCTGGAGTGGGTTTTCTCCAGCTAGCCTGGAGGGTGTTATACAAATACAAATGAATGAAGATTTATTGGGGAGCAAATGGGAACGGACTGCTAAAATTCCCCAGTGGTAGCTGCAGCCACTTCTCTTCCTAGCAGCCACCCAGGTCGTGCCTCATGCTAATATCAGGCACACCCTAGAGACATCAAGGCATGCTTAGCGGCAAGTCAGGGCTTTCTAGGACGGGCTGGTTGACCTTAGGAACCGCCGCACGCAGCAGCTGGGGGGAAGGTTCCAACCCAGAGACCGGTTCTGACCTTGACCCAGACATTGGAGGGATGGGAGAATGGCACAAATCTCAATGGCTACATTGTGGCTCAGGCCTATTTCCAGATCTCCAGATGCTCATGGCCTGATCCCCAGTCCACTCCTGTCAAGGGGAGACTTTCCATTGGCCTCCCCTGGGCTTTGGATTGGAACCTGTGCTCAGAAAAGCACGGCCGGGGCTGGGATCGGTGTGTCCTGAGACGGATATCGACAGTCTCCAATGTCAGAGGTGTGCGCCGGGAGTGAGGAGCCCTGCAGAAGGGGCCGAGGTGCAGAGTTTGCAGCGTAGCCTTGCTGGGGATGTCGCTGCTGGGAGTGAGCCTGCGTTGGGGCTGGGGGGCTCGAGCCTACCCAACCCCCTAGGCTTGACAGCCTGAGCTGCAGTGTCCACACTGCTTTTGGTGCACTAGCTTGAGCCCTGCTCGAGCAAGTCTGTCTTCACTGGCTGGGAGGCTCACACCCAGCTGCCATGCAAACATACCCTTAGGTTGTCCATTTGTCTGCTACCCGCTGTGTTGTTTAACTAGTGTTTGGAGCCAAGGCAGAAGGGACACCCCACTTCCCCCTCCCCGCCGCAAATTCCTGGGTTCTCCTCCGACTGGGCCACTAATACTCTGAGATTAGACAAGTCATTTTCCCCTCTCTGGGCCTCATTTCACAGCTGCCGATGGTTTTATTATTGCTCCATTTAATACTTAAAGCTTCCCTGGCTTAAAGCTTCCTTGCCTTGTGGACCCCCCGCCTCCCCAGAATCCTGCCTCACCAGCCAAATGAATGAGCACTCTGTGGCCACGAGAAACTGCCTTTCCCTCTGTTGTACTGATTGGAGCTGGGCAAACAGAACCCAACTGGGGTTATTTCCATCCTAGTTTTCTCAGCTGTCAGCTGTTCCCCTCATTAATTAGACTCCTGTCAGCTTTAGTGAAAGGCTGTTGTGTTCTCCCATCCCGGTTTGATGTGCTTAAGAAAGGTGATATGTCAAATCTGATCAATCCTCCTTTGGCTGCTGACAGCTCTTCCCTGGTGTGGTTGTCGGAGTGGAAAGGATGACTCCATCATGCTGCCACCATGTTGGCACCCCAGGGCTCTGGAGGTGCCTGTTTTACCAGCAGCATCCTGTGGAGACCATAGAATCCGGCCTTCAACCCCCATTGGGGCTGGTAGTTTGCAAACATCTGGAGCTCAGGAGGGTCCGGCTGATGAAGTTCTGGAAGATGCTGCACTTTGGGACATCGACACAACACGTTGCTCCACTCTGACCCTTCCAGTTGGGTGTCAGTAGGATCTGCCACGGGGACTAGATCATTGCGCTGGTGGCACTTCAAGCAGTGCTTGGGCAGGTCAGACCAAGATGTGTTCGTTGGTGCACCGGGCAGATTAAAAACTTGGTACCTCGATTTCCCCCCCCCCCCTCCTTGTTTGAATGAATCCCTTTGGACTCTCCCTTCTTCTGGGCAATTCCCGCCCCCCTCCCTCCCTTGAGTAGGAAGAAGCTTGTCTTCTGGCTGGTCAGCTTCCTGCTAGGGGATGTAGACCTCCAGCTGGATACGTTCTTCCCTGCAGCCTCTGATCTGGGGATGGGCTCATACATTGCAAGGTGCTTTTGATCATATGGTGGGTTCCTGCAGTGGATCTTCTCCCAAGGTCATGGTCCCGTTAGCAGCAGCATGGTTGTTAACGCCAACCCCTGACTGGGGAAAGACAATAGTACTAGCCTCCTTCACGGCCTCCATGCTGCTCTGATGCCCCACAAGATGCCATGTTTTCTCCCAACAAAAGCAGCTCCCCAGAGAGCTGCGAAATGCATGTTGGATTGTGACACCATGGCTCCCTCCAGGCATGGGCAGCAGGAAAAGTGAGAGGCAGGAGGGGGCTTCGGGATGGAGTGTGGGAAGGGCCACAGCTGGCTTAACCTTCCCTTGCCTTCGATACCTGCCGCCCATGGGACAGCAGGTTGGCGTGAGGGCCTGATGTCCCGGCCTGTTCAAATTCCAGCTGGGCGAAGTTCATTGAATAGTGTGGAGATTTTAATGGGCCAGCGTGACTTTCCCCTATGGCTCAGAATTTAAAACAACCCCCTTTGGAATTATCGGGGAACCGGAGGGAGGGTTGTGCCGTTCTCGGCTTCATCAAGGGCTTGACAAACGACGGAAGTGAATTAACGCTACTAATGCACAGGGACGCGTGTCCCTTGAGGTGACATGTTCGCTGGCTCTTTGCTCATTAGCTGTGCAGGCTCTGGTGCAAACATCCCTCGTCTCATCTCCTCTGCTCACAGACGAGCGCGGGGGAATCTTTAATGCCAACAAGTGGCATTTGCACTTGCCGCTCTCCAGCCCCTCCTTTTGCATTTGGCTGCAATTAGTGCAGCATTCTCAGGCGCGCTGCCTTTCGCGTGACAGCTGGACCTTTCCCTTGGGGTTTTTTTTTAATTACTCCTTGCCCCTCGGTGGGTGGCAGCCATGACTTGAGCAAGCGTAGTAGCACCCGCCGAACGGCTCCAAGCCGGGCGTGTCTTTGGTTAATGGTGGAAGCGCCCAGTTCTCCTTGCGCAGTAGGAGACGAAGGAAGTTTTGCTGATGGATGTTGCTTTGGCCCATTTCTCTCCAGCCATGCATGCCAGTAGCTGCTTTCTGCAGCAGGCGCATGGGGGTGAATTTGGTGGCTCGCATTTCCCGGCAGAGAGAGCCGCCCATACTGTGGGCAAGTCCTGCAGAGATTTTTGCGTGTGCCCAGCTCGGCTGATGCACCTCAGTTCCAGGCTGCAGCCCCCCCGCTATCCCTGTCCTAGCCTGACACGCGCACAGCTCTGATGAGACCACTCAGTCTTCCCCCACGATCCATCTGCTGCTCCAGTCCTGGGCTCCCTCCTCTGTATGCCTCTGGCCTCATCTGCAGCACCCTCTGCTACTTCAATGCACCCCATCAAACCAGCAGCTGCCCCGCAGCCCCGGCTATACCAGCCCTGCCGCCCCAGACAGCTCCGGTTCTGAATCCTTCCCTGTGGGATCTCAGCCAGCACCGGAGCCCAGCGAGAAAGGCCAGCGCCCTTGGCTTAAATCTCTCCTGAGCTCCACGGATTTCTCTGCTTTCGCTCTCAGGCCTCTCTTGCGGGGCCGGGGGAGCGCGCGTGGGTGTGGTGGGGAGTCGATGGGACGCCTGTCAGCCTCTTGTGCCTCATCCCCCGTCCTTCGCATGCAGGAGCTGCCGCCTGTAGGTGGCTGGTCGGAGGCTCCCTCAGCTCTGCACAGACCTGTGCTGCCCCTGGCTTCTTAGCCTCCCGAGCCCAGTGCTTCCAGCAGGGGAATCACTGGCATAAACCCGTTCCTGCTAGAGAGCAACGGGCTGACACAGCGCAGCGAGGGGAGGGAGGGGAGGCGTCTTGGGTCCAGCTGGGAGACCCAGGGACCCTTCAAGGTTTGGCCTAACCCCAGGGTGACCTGGGGCCCTTGCAGTGAGAACGTGCCCGCTTCTCCACCCCTGTTCTCACGAGAGAGAGAGAGAGTCACGCTGGGGTCAAGGGGCCAGATCCCCAGCTGCTCAGAACGGGCGTGGTTCTGTTAATGTCACTGGAGCTGCGCTGACTCCAACGAGCTACCCCCATTTACACCTGCCGTGGCTCTGTCTCCCAGGCTCCGGTGGAGCGACGCTGCGGGACACCAGCTGGGGATCTGGTCCAGCAGTCTTGGGCTGCCGTAGGGCTCCTGGTGGCCAGCCTGGCTCTTCGTGGGGATCCCAAGCTCCCAATGGGGGGAGGGACATTGGGGGTGATTTGCCTTTTCTCACAACTCCTGTCCTGGTGAGAGAAATCGAGCATTGCCGGCCCGGTAGGAGACGTGGGGCTCCCAAAAGAGCATGTCCTGGCGTAGCAGTGGGGGGTAGTTAGGAGCGAGAGGCATCAGAAGGGATGTGAGTGAGGCCGGGACCTGGAATAAGTTTGGGGATGCGGGGGCTGCAGGTCAGGAGTAAGGGGCACCAGCAGAGCTGTGCGTGGAGAGTCTCGGTTTGGAGTTGGAGGGCAGCGGTGGGGCAGGAGCAAGGAGAGCTGGCAGAGCTGTGTGCAGGGAAAGACGCCCAGCACTTGCCTGCATTGCTCTTGGCTCTGGCCCAGTGTAATTAGTCCATGACTTTCATGAACACTCAGTCCATGAACAAACTGCATTAATGAACCAAGAATCAAACCGAAAGCCAGGATCCGGGTATGGGACGTAAAGGGCAACGGGACACAGGCAAGACATCGCCCTGGGGGCACCTGTCTCACTGATCACCTGAATGCCTTGTACTAGTTGCAGTCCAGGGGGTACTAAGTAGAAATCTCCAGTCCTGCCCCTTCTCTTTTATATGGGGGGGGTGGCCAGTGCAGACTACCTGCCTCCTCCCAGCATGCATTGTGGCAGTACCTCCAGCGTGCATTCTGGGAAACGCAGTCTCCACTGGCCGTGCTCTTGAGCTGAAGATGAGTGGAGCCAAAACTAGTTGGCTGCAATTAGGACAAAGGCCGGACACTGCTTCTGAGGTCTGATATTTAGGGACCCGCCCCTGCAGCCCGGCCTGGGCCCCTTTGAGAGCAGTCCTTGTGGGGCAGAGGAGAGAGAGAGGGCATGGATTCGGTGGTGACGCTAGAAATGGCAGCTCCACTGATGAATGCTTTATTAATATTTAAGGAATGATTATGAAATGCAGCCACTTTCTCTAATAACTTATTATAGTGCATCTTATAAAATGCATTGGCTGTAAATTATTCCCTGATGAGGCCTTGGCAGGCTGTTACAAAGCATATAATCAGATATTGACACTGTTTTAACAATTTATGGGACGCGTGTGCTTAATAAGGGACGGCACGTTCTTACGAGCAATGGCAGCCGACCTTCCCCCTACCAGCACAGGGCGATGGAGAATCCAGCGGCTGGGTGAGTGAGGCTGTTGCCTCTGGGGGCCTGGTTATTACAGATCCCTCTCGGGTCAGAAGAGCAATATAGACTTAGTGGCCTTACTTTGAACCCTTCATTTGTGCCCAGTTTGGAACCGCGGCACGTGGCTGATGGTGGCTGCTCGTGCTTAAGAGAGGATCAGGCTGAAAATGACGAGTGGGTGGAGGTGCATTGGTAGAGTTGTAGGGGGCGCGCCGGGCTGGAGTAACGGAGGGCTGATGTGCGTGGGCAGAGCTGTGCCGTGGGCCCAGTGCTGTGGGCAGAGCGGAGGGTAGCTGGGAAGCGAGCTGCCTCCCCATGCTGCGTCTCTCCCCAGCGCCAGTCGCTGCCTGAGCATGAAATTCGCTTACCCGTGTAATGAGATGAGAGCGAAGCGTAGCACTTGCCATGTGCAAAGCCTTGCGCGGACACTTATCCCAGCTTCCAGGGGAGTGGGGAGTCCTGTGGTTGGGGATGGCCCTGGCTGCGGGCAGCATGAATCCAGAGCTCTGGGGCAGACCCAGGCAGCACCTGCCTGATGCTGTTTAAAGGCTGGAGGCCCAGGGTCCCTCTGAGCCAGCCATTTCCTCTGCCAGGCAGAAGCCAGGGTATAACAGACCATGCTAATTTCTATTAACACTCTGCACCTGGAGCACTTTCCATCTGAGACTCTCGAGGGACTTTACAAAACCAAGGATAAGGCTTGTTCTCGCCGTTTTATGGGGGAAACTGAGGCACGGCACGGGGCAGTGACTTGCGCAGCGTCACACAGCTGCTCCACGGCAGAGCCGGGGGTAGACTTCACAAGTGCCAAGCCCTCCATGCTGTGCCTAACCCACAACCCCACACTGCCCCGGCTTCCATTGGCGAAGGGAAACCTTGGGAGGCGCGATCAGCCTTCAGGATGCTGCAAGGAATCAGTCCCGGGCTGCAGAGCGGGCAGGACGCAGAGGAATGAGCGGTAGCGAAGGGGAGGTCCATGTGGACTAGACTGCGGGAACTGGGCAGTGGTTGTTCCGGGGAGGGGGGTGAGGTCGGGCCATGGTCTGCCTGTCCCTTCCTTTGGGCCACCCTTCCTCTCCGGCCAGAGGAGCCGAGGGCAGCGTCTCGGGTGCCTCCTCCCCAGAATGAGAGCACCCTTGCCGCTCTCCAGCAGTGGGTCCTGGCTTGTCAGTGTCCCCCCTTCCCATCCTTTCCCTCCCCCCTCCCTCCCCCGGATAGCAACAGCAAGCAGCTAGAGCCCCCTAGTGGCTAATCGGGTGGGACGAGTCAGAACATCACAACCCCCCCCAGCCGTGTTTCCAAGGGAGGGTGATTTTTTTCTTTCACGGGCACTCGTGGCTGCCCAGCGGGGTTCACGCGACTGGGGGCCGTGAGCGAAGGCCAGGCTTGGAGCTGGCAGCAGGGTGCTCGCTGCATGGCCACATGAGGCTCCGTTTGGGCAAAGGTCCATCGTCAAGGCTATCGGTCACCCAAGCAGGGATGGCGCAGCCCCAGGAGACAGGGGATGGCGCAGCCCCAGGAGACAGGGCCTGGCTGTGATGAATGTCCAGGGGGCTCTCTGGGGAGGCTGCTGGACCCACCCACCCTGGAGTTCTCCCTGGGCCCTAGGCCCCTGTGCTGCCTTGTGCCTCCTCCCGGATGGATGGGCTTGGTGACTCGCTGGCGCGCTAATCCCTGGCTGACGGGGGTTTGCAGCAGCTCCGCGCCGAGCGTCCACGTGGGTGAAAACCCCCATCTGTTCGAGGGTGGGGTCACTAAAGAAGGAGGGCTATGTTTGCCCAGCCCCCTGCCTGGCCCCAGGTGTAGGGGGCAGGGCTCAGCTGCAGCCTGGCACAGTGGGCACTAGCCCTCTCTGGTGCCGGCTCAGTGCGGATCCTAGCTCCGACGTTGGGTGAACGTGCTGTGACGGGCGTGTGTACAGGTCCCGGCTGGGGGCACGGGCTCCATCCAACCCCGCCTGACAGCAGGTGCAGCCTGCAGAGCGACAGTCACCACATGGGGCATCCCTGCATCCTGGTCCCGGCTAGGCACCCGTGGGATGGCCTGTGTTAGACGTGAGCCAGGACTGGGTACCCGGGAACAGCAAGGAGGAGAGGGAGGCTGACTGGCCGGGGCAGGGGGGGTCTGTCTCTGTCCCACAGGGGTTGTAGGGGTCCCAGCCTGGTCCTGCATTTACCCTTCAGCGCTTCCCCTTCTGGTGCGGCAACCGCCAAGCCAAAGACAAGAGGGCTGAGGCGCCGAGTGGTGTAAATGAGCATCGCTCCGTTGAGCAGACACTGAAGCAAATGGAGCTGCCCCTGTTTACACCCGGAGGGGAGCTGCCCCTTTGGGCCGTGGTGCCCCCCCTCCCCCTGGAAGATGAGAAGGGACAGCTGGGCCTTTCCTCCAAACCAGAGGTCGCTGCCTCTCCGCCGTGCCCTGTCAGTGCCGGGGAGGCAGGGTCTCCGCAGCCTGTGCCCAGGTGGCTCGGGGATATACATAGCCCCTTTGCATCTGATTCGTGGCTTGGAAACAGGTTTGCACAGCCTGGCTTTGCTTGGTCCTTCTGCTGCATGTGATTTTTTCCCTGCAGCTTCCCCGCCCTGCAAGCAAAGAAGGGAGCGAAAGGGGCTGGATTTGCGGGGCCAGCTCCCAGGATGTTCCCCATCGTCCAGGCCCCAGCTGCGATGGGGTGCGTGCAGCTTATGGGATGGAGGATTTGGGGGGGGAACAGAAACCTGTGCATTCCCCCTGCAACCCAGGCAGCTGCGTGGCCCCTTCTTGGTGCACAGCAGACCCCTGCATTTGCCCTCTGACCTGGGGCCAGCTGGCAGAGCAGACTGTGCCGATCCCCATGCTGTGCAGCGAGCCAGGCGGGCACAGCCCGTCCTCTGGCTGAACTCACTGGGGTTACTGGGTAGGGAGGCGCAGGCCAGACTCAGCCCTGGGGAAAGTAGCTGTCACCCCCCTGACCTCAACGAAGCTGCACCCCTGGCAGCCACAGCTGTGCCTGGACCCCGTTCTCTTCTGCCCGTGGGGCCTGCAACGTGGGTTGCAGATCTCCACTAGATGGTGCCACAAGAACTGGCTGCGTTAGATGAGCTGCGAAGCTCGCTGGCCAGTCTGCCCTGTACCTTTTGGATGGCAGGGCAGGCGGCTCAGGCTAACAGCCCAGGGAGGTTGATGCAAGGACTAGAGGAGTCAGCCCCTCGGGGAGGTTGAATTTACTCCTACTTTGCCGGTGCTTGCGGCTTCCTGTCTTTCTTAGCAGCTCTGTAATGCGTACAAGGGTAGGGCACTTGGAGCTAGGGTTAGGGTTCCTATGGGTAGGGCACTTGGAGCTAGGGTTAGGGATCCTATGGGTAGGGCTTCCCCCCCTAGGGTTAAGATTCCTAAGGGCAGGACTGGCTTTAGGAAGTGCAGGGCGCAATTCAAACAGTTTCGACGGGGCCCTGGCAGGGAAGACTTAAAAAAAAAAAAACATATGTTAAAAAACACGTGGGGCTTGTATTTACCAGGCAATGCTCTGAGTCTTTGGCGGCACTTCAGCGGTGGGTCCTTCACTCGCTCCAGGTCTTCAGCCGCACTGAAGGACCCGCTGCCGAAGAGTCGCTGAAGACCCAGAGTAAGCAAAGGACCCGCTGCCGAAGTGCCGTCGAAGACCCGGAGAGAGTGAAGGACCCGCCGCTGAAGACCCAAAGTGCCGCCAGGTGAGTAAAAATGAAAAAGGCGCCTCTAGCCAGGGAAGGGATTCTCACTGGGCGCGGGGCCCTCTTAGGCGGGGGAATTGGTGGAATAGGCCTAAAGCCGGCCCTGTGCGTACCAGTGCACGCACAGAGGTGCAAACACGCCTGCCAGCCTCTGGCCTGTGCTGTCTCTCTTGCTGGGGAAGAAACCTGGCTTCCTGGCTGCCTCCTGTTCCCACTTCCGCCATGAGCTGTTTGCAAGATGCATCCTCCAAATGGCTCCTCGTGAGACGGCCCTCTCCCTGGGACACAGACTGTCCCGGACCAACAGGGAACAAAGACTACGCTGTCCTTGGAGGATCTCTGGAGTTCAGACCCTAATGAATTAAGTGCCCTCCTGCCTGAGGCCAGCAAGGATGTACTGTCTCTGCCGTACAGCTGGGGAAACTGAGGCACGCAGCAGTTGCCTAGTGAGCCAGTGGCAGAGCCAGGAGTGGAACCCAGTCCTGGCTCTGTTGTTTCTCCACTCCTCTCCCGGCAGGCAACTGTTGTGTGCGCAAGGCGGGCTATTTTGGTTGATATGGGAGGACGCACTCATGGTATGATGGGCCTGGGCTGGCTTTGATTTTAGACAGTCTCACTGATGAGGTATTTGGCCTCATCGCTGGCCGTGCTGCTCCGCCCCTGCCCCCAGTTCTTCATGTTCCATGTTGTCGCTCACTTCACTTGGCTGCAGCTCATTACGCGGGACCGTCGCCTTGTTCTCGCCTCTCGGAAGGCCCTACTGTTTGCGAGAGGGCCGGGACCCCCGTTGTCCCCCCTGCCGGGTTTCCCTAGGCAATCCTGGGGCTGGGAGGAGATTGCTGCACGCTGGGGTCTGCCTGCAGGGGGAGTTCTGCGGCACGGGCAGCCCCACAAGCCAGCCACGTGCGATTCGTTGGTTTAGTTCATAAGATTTTGTCTCCCTCTAGTGGCCAGTCCTGGTGGTGATAACAACCTGCTACTCAGTCAAAGGGAGTCACTCCCTCAGCTTGATGTCTGCGGGTGCAGGAGCTGCTGTGGGGTCCCTGGGTGTACGGGCCGCCATGTCCGCTGTGGGGGCAGGACACAGTGCGTGACAGTTTCCAGAGCAACCGGAAGCTGCTCTCCTCCCACATCCCAGCCCCCAGTGGTGCTGGGTTGAGAACATGCCCCCGTCACAACAGACAGTCCCGGCCGGTGTCCCAGAGCCCAGCGGTGACTGGCAGAGAATCCAGTTCTGCTGCTGCAGCCCCCAAAGCCCATCACGCTAAGGAGGAGCTGGGGAGCTCCTCCTAGGTACTGGGTGGCTAGGTGAAGCCAGGATGTCTTGCTACCGAGCAGGGCCGGCTTTAGGCCAATTCAACCAATTCCCCCGAATCGGGCCCCGCGCCTAAGAGGGCCCCGCACACAAGCCCTGACAGTGCGCTGTACCGGGGTGGCCCAGCTTCAGGGGCAATTTAAAGGGCCTGGGGCTCCCAGCAGGGACTGGAGCCTCAGGCCCTTTAAATTGCCACCAGAGCCCCACTGCTAGAGCTCTGGGGGCTATTTAAAAAGTCTGGGGCTCCCCTTGCTTCTACTGCCCCAGCCCTTTAAATAGCCCCTGGAACCCCACTGCTTTGCCAAGGCTCCCGTGGCTATTTAAAGGGCCGGGGCTGTAGAAGCAGGGGAGCCCCAGGCCCGTTAAATAGCCCCAGAACCCCGGGCTGCTGCTGCTGCTACACTGGTGGGGAGGGAGGAGGAGGCACTTACCGTACAGGGTGGGCGGTACCCCTGTACCCGCACCTGCCTGCACCCAGCGCCGCACTCCCTGCCCTGCCTGCAGCCAGCCCCTGCCCGCACCAGCCCCGCACCTCCTGCCCTGTCTCCAGACAACCCCTGCCGCACGCCCCTGCCTGAAGCCCGCCAGTCCCGCACTCCTCTGTGTCCAGCGCTGCCAACCCTTGCCACACCCCCCTGCAGCCCTACCTGAAGCCAGTCAGCCCACCCCACACACCCCTGCCTCCAGCCAGCCCCACACCCCTTGCCCTGCTTGCAGCCAGACCCTACCTCCAGTCAGCCCCTGCCCTGCCTCCAGCCAGCCCCATGTCCACTGCTGCCCTGCAGTTCCCAGGGCAGTAACCCTGCTTCAATGAGGGGGCAGGGAGCAGCTGGGACCACACATGGGCACACCCTAGGTGTCCAGAGAGCAAATGTGAAAAATTGGAACAGGGGTGGGGGGTAACAGGAGCCTATATAAGAAAAAGAACCCCAAATCGGGACTGTCCCTATAAAATCTGGACATCTGGACACCCTAGCACACCCCCAGGGAGTGGCGGGGATCCACACACATGAAACGGAGCTCAGTTCTAGTTCAGGCTCATCTTTTTAAAAAAGAACTTTAGGTCTGGTTAACGTACATCTGTATTTTCCCAGACATGTCCAGCTTTTTGGTTCTTAAATCGCCATCCGGGAGGAATTTTTTAAAATACGGACGTATGGTAACCCTATTGGTACAAAAAATACATACTGTGGCACATCCCTTAAAGCAGAACTTTTTACAGGGAACCGGTTGCTAAGAAATGAAAGGCTTTTTTTTACATGTTTTTTTTTTTTAGTCATCCCTGCCGGGGCCCCGCCAAAAATGTTCGAATTGGGCCCCGCACTTCCTAAAGCCGGCCCTGCTACCGAGTCCCCCTCCTTCCTGCCCCAGGCAGCTGCCTCCCCCTCCCCCACCGCCGTGGGGCTAGCAGCATGGGGCAGTCTCCATTTCCTTTCTCCTGGGCAGGGCCCGTCCCCAGCAGCAGCGAACAGAGGCTGACGGGGTCAGCAGGGCTGCAAATAAATTCTGGTGGGAGACTCGGCCCTGTCAGTCAAGCTGGGGGGAAGGAAATGGGGTGTCCCCTCTGGGGGGGACGAGCCAGGGCAGCGCTGCCAGCCAGGGCACCAGAAAGCAGGAGAAGGGGGAATTTGCTTTAGCAGCCTGTGATTCACCTTCTGGTCCAGGCATGGGGCTGGAATGCAGGAGGCCAGGGTTCAAACCCCTACTCTGCCTAACCGTAACCCTGGGCGAATCACCTGCTCTCTCTGAGTCTCCATTCTCCGTTGGCTAAATGGCCATTGAAAGCCCTTGTTTCCCCTCCCTGCCCCCACGCCCCCTTGAAGAGGGAGCAGCATTAATTTGATGAGCTGATAAACTGGGTGCTAATTTCTGCAGTGGGTCCTTGTTGTTTTCTGCCCCTCTCGGGCCGGGCCGATTTCGATCCCAGAAAGACGCTGCCACAGTGAGTGGAATGGGGCGTTTTGTGCATGAGAGAGAACGAGCCGCGCGGTGTGGAGACGCCCCTGGCCCTTCTTGCTGCTTTGCTGCGTGGTGAGATCAGTTGGGCTGTTCAGCGCCAGGGCTTCAGGTGCCTTGCAACCCCCCCCCCCCCCCGCTGGCATTGAGTTCCCTGGCTCCCCAGATCTGCTATTGGGGCCCGAGTCCCTGCGCCCACGTTGCATCCTGGCGTGGCCGGGGTGAGAGCCAGCCGGGGCTGATGCTGAGGATTCTCCCCTCTGCTCCCACAGGCAAAGCGAGCAGAGTGGTTTTCTCCGATTCCTTCCTGCTCATTTATCTCTAGCGCCAAACCACCCGGCCGCGGCTGACTGAGGAGCTGAATGATTCATGGAGGGTTCAGCTCCCCCATCTTCTGATGGAAAGGCCAGGCTGAGTGGCTGGCTTGCCCTGTCCATGCATACCGGTCTAGTGGGACTGGGCATATCCGAGCCAGGGAGCTGGGCCGGATCAGCAGATGTGTTCGCCCTGCAGCGAGGATAGGAGCAGGATTAAGGGGACCTGACCTTGCAGTCCAGCCGATCCCCATCTAGGGAGATGGGCAGGGTCAGCACGGAGGAGGAGGATGGCGCCTCACGGCTGGCAATGCATCCAGGCTGAAGTCACTCCTGAGTCGTCTCTTGCCCCCTACGCTGCCCCTTTAAGACCCAAGTGCTAATTACATAACCCAGCCGTTCCCGGCATCATCTGGTTTGGGTTTAGAGCGACTCATGCAGCCACTTGGCGAAGATAAATGGCTGGAACGGAGGCTTCAGTCCTCGTGGTGGGATCATCCTGCGAGGAGAGCGGCTGGGTTGGACAAGGCCCTACGGAGCTGGTGGTGGGGAGGGACACTTAACTCCAACGTCCTTTTGGCCGGGGAAGAGGAGTAAGTCCCTCCACACTCGACTCCAGCTGCAAGTGAAACCCGCTCGCCCGCGTGGGCTCCCCTGATCCCCGCACAAGGAGGGGGAAGGGGGAGGAGAACCCCATCCACGGAGCGGCACACCGGCTCCTCAGCCAGCGCGGCTCTGGTGCCTTCCAGGTTGGACTGAGCAGGGTCAAGACTGGGCCTTGTCTCCACTCCAGCCAGCACGTGGACTCTATTGCTGGCCTCTTTGTCCCAGCCTCTGCCCCAGAAGGGACCAGCATCTTACCGCCCCTTTTCCTGCCCCCCCCCCCAGTGGCTCAAGGGCACGGTACCTGCACCGTCCCCGGTGCCCCTGTTCCACCACTTTCAGACACGTGCTCTGCCTGGCTTTGGGGGGCCGGGAGCAGGGTGGCGAGGGGATTTCTTCTGTCGCTTTTCTGGCAAAACCCCCAGAACGGCTCCTGAACGTTCAGCCAGGCCGGCGGCTCTGAAGAGTCCTAACCCTATAACTTCACCCAGGGAGAGCGCCCCCTGCTGGCGGGTGCAACTCGGGGCCCTTGCAGAGGGTCCTGCTGTCCGTTCCGCATTCTCCCCTCCTCCTCCCCGGCTTGGGGCTGTGGCTGCCACGTTGAACTGCTTGCTGGGCAGGACAGAAGTGTCGGAGCACCAGGGCAGTGAGGGGAGCGACCAGAAGCTGGAGGGGACAGAGGAGCGAGGTGGATAGGGTGACCAGATGTCCCGATTTTTGGGGCTTTTTCTTATATAGGCTCCTATTACCCCCCAGTCCCTGTCCCGACTTTTCACATTTGCTGTCTGGTCACCCTAGAGGTGGAGCCTGTCCCTTTGGCTTAGCGCTCGGCCCAGACTGCAGGAAACTGGCAGAGACACCGCCGGGGGGAAGGATGGATCTCACAGTTGCGGGGGAGGCTTGACAGCGGTAGGGACCAGCTCAGTGCCAGCGGCTGAGTTAGGGCCCGCCACAAATCAAGGCGAGTGTAAATAACCGGCTTGTTAAATGTCAAGCCTCGGAGCAGCGAGAAAATCGACTCATTCCTGACGCAAGTCTCCGGGGCCTGCGGGGAGCCGAGACCCCCTCTGGGTTGGGATCTCGGCGATGCCGGGGGTGTGACGAAGTGGGGATGTTCTTGCTGTGTTCTGTGGATGCTGAATGGGGAGTGTTGGCCTGGGGAGGTTGCAGGGGAGTTGTGCTGGGACGGCCTGCACTGGGGAAGGGAGGAGACCTGAGCATGTAACCTGAGAACCCAGGAGGGGGGTTGGAGGCCAGGTGACACCTCTGCCCGGGACACTGAACAAAGGACACAAAGGCTGGGGGAGGAGCTGCGGGGAGGCTGAGTGAGAGGCTGGGGGGAGTTTTGCAGTTTGGAGCTGGCTGGGAAATGGAGAGGGACACCCTGACGGGGCTTGGGCTTCCCAATGGGGCTGTGGCCTCCCTGGGGGCCCCGGATGGACCTAACTAAAGGGGGTCCTGTTGTCTATACGGGCAAGGCCTGTTTTGGACTGTGTTCCTGTCATCTAAATAAACCTCTGTTTTACTGGCTGGCTGAGAGTCACGTCTGACTGTGATGTGGGGGTGCAGGACCCTCTGGCTTTCCCAGGACCCCACCTGGGCGGACTCGCTGTGGGAAGCGCACGGAGGGGCAGAGGATGCTGAATGCTCCAAGGAGAGACCCAGGAGGTGAAGCCGTGGGAGCTCCTTGCCCTGGAGACAGTCTGCTCCGAGGGAGAGGAGGCTCCCCAAAGTCCTGCCTGGCTTTGTGGGGAGCAGTTCCAGAGCAGCGCCCGGGGACTCCGTGGCAACTGAGCCGAGACCCCCTCTGGGTTAGGATCTCAGTGATGCCGGGGGCTGCAGCCAGAGCCGTTGGAGCAGTGCTGGTTTGGGCCAGCAGTGCGTCCGGCGCTGGCTCGGCTGTTGAGAACTGCCGGCCTGGGGCCCCGGGTCTTGCTCACACGCTCAGGGTCAAAGTGATGGCTAGATTTGGGGCTGGGAAGGACTGGCCCCCAGCAGGGATTGGCAGGGACCCCCTTCCTCTGCAGCATGGGGTGGAGATCGCCTGCTGGGACCCCCTGGGTGTGTTGCCCCCAGTCAGTTCCCTGCCATTGCAGGGAGCTCGGGCACTGGGGGCACCTCAGTCAGCCGTGGGGCCCACAACGGGTTAGGCTCCTGAGGGCTGAAACGTGCTAGTCTAACCCCACTCTTTGGGCTCAGTAGAGGGGTCACTGGGTGAACCTGTGCCATGAACTCCGTGGGGAGCAGCACGCTGGGGATACAGACGCTGGGGCCCGAGCTCGGCCCTAAGGGACGGAATCCGCTGGTGTACATGGCACGGGCGGGGAAAAAACAGGCAGCAGCTGTTAAAAGAATCTCACCTCCCAGCGCGTTTGTGGGAGAAGGGAGCACTGGGACATCGGGGGACTCAGCAGCGTTCCCCTTGAGTGCCGCCTGCTGGGCTGGGCTGGGCTGGGGGTGCCGAGAGCCCAGCGGGGGATCCCACGTGCTGACAGAAGCAGGCACAGAGGTGGCTTTGGCGGGTGGGGGAAGATGTCTGAGATGGGGGAAGGAGGCGGCTGAGAAGCGTCAGTGTAGGCGGGTGGGGGGCAGAGATGATGGTATATATTCAGGGGGGTCTGGCAGGAGGCTCAGTGGGGGCCGTGTGCATGTGGGTCCAGAGGGAGGTGGTGTGCTGGGGGTGGGGAAGCACTCGGGGGGGCCAGAGGGACGTGTGGGTGTTGGGGGTGGGGGCCAAGAGGGAGGTGTGGGGCCCTCCGGGGGTGTTGGAGATAGGGTGGGTGGTGCATGCTGGTTTGTGTATTGCAAAGTGAGGTGCATGCAATGATTAATTTGTGCCACCCCTGGGCCTGGCGGTTCACGGCCCCGGCGCCCCTGGGCCTGGCGGTTCAGGGCCCTGGCGCCCCAGGGTTTGCCATGTCAGTTGTGAAAGTAAAAACCATGCTTGAGCCAGGCACCTCTTTCATTACAAATTAAGCCCTGGGTGCGTGGGGCAGTCGCAGCAGCGCCCCAGCCCGCTGCCACAGCAAACGGAGGCCGCCCGTGTCCCTGGCCACGTGCTGCCCGTCTCGGGAAGCCCGCTGGAGCCCGGCTGCCGATGAGAGCGGTGCTTGTCTGCCAGGTCAGACCCCGGCCCAGCGTGGAGCCGGTCTCTCCCCAGAAAGAAGCAGCCTTGGCTGGAACCGCTGGCTGTTCTGGGCCTGTTGCTGATTTTTCTAAGAACAGTCACTGCATTGTCTCGCTCCAGTTCGCGTCTCCTCTCTTTGATGTCCTGCGTGGGGGGCTTTGCCTTTCTGTCTGTCTGTCTGTCTGGCCTCTCTTGGCCCAGCCCCCGCTCCAGGCCTGCAGCCCCATTATGATGGCCCCGTTTGGTTGGACGCATTCCTGGAGGTTTCACTGCATGACGTCATCTTTAACTGAAGATGGATTTTTAATTCCTGGAGGGTTGGCAACCCTCGCCCAGCACTGCCGGCAGCACAGGGTGCTGGGGAGGGAGTTCCCTGTCGTCTGCCCAGTGCCCATCCCCTGCTCACACAGGCAGGTGGATTCTGCCGAGGTTACCGGAGAGCAGTGGGGCCACTAGCTACTTATACCCTCTGAGGCCACCCCTTAGTCATGCTACATTGGGGGCCGGGGGCTCCCAGCTGTAGCTGAGAACAGGGAAGCCCCCTGGCTGCCCTTCCCTGCCAGGCACTCCTGGGCCATCACCCCCCACCGCCCTCGTCACCATCCCCATGGCAGTGCCCCTGATCCTCCCCCTGCTTCCAGCCATTGAGCGCTGGGGGTCCCCTGGGACTCTGCGTCCCGGGGTGGCCACCATCAGGCTGGGGTTCGCTGTCCCTGGGCCTCCACGCACACCCAGTCCCCTCGCTGCAGGCTCAGTGGAAAAGGAAGCCGCGGCTCGGAGATTTCCCAGGGCATCTGTTGGTAATTAACAGCCTTTATTCCCTCCCAGCGACTCCATATGTGGCGAGGCCGTGGCGCCCGCGGGGAGGAGGGATCCGGGGATTTATAGCGATTTCCCCAGGGCCGGAGAGGGGATGGAAACGCGGCGGGCGGATCGGCGAACCGCAGCGGGCCGGCGCCTGGCGGGGGGCAGCCAGGGAGGGCTTGGGCTCAGCGGCTCCTAGCCTGGTTAGGGAAGAGAGACGGAGGCTGTTCTTGGACCGGGTGATAGGAGTGAGTGTGTGTGTGGTGGTGGCGGGGACAATAACAGTGCCCCAGGGGGGTGATCGGGAGAGTTTGTCCATCAACACAGGTTCTCCTACAGGCCCCAGCTACGCTGTGTTGCTTGGGACACCTTGGCCCATACAGCACCCCGTGTCCATACCCCGCGGTCAGGCCAGGCGTCTGACCAGCACTGGGTCTGGGGGTTGGTTGTGACGCCTGGGACAGGGCCTTTAGATCAGGCCCAGTTGAAATGGGGTAACCCAGGAGAGTTCTCCCCAGCAGGGATGTGAAGCAACCAGCTCCGCTGAGCTCTTCCATGTCCCACAACGCAGTGGGGCCAGTATCTCAAATCCCTCGCTGCTGCCAGGAGGGCCCGGCGGGCCAGCTGCACCGGTGCTGGGGAGGTGCGAGCCGCCTGCCTGGCACAAAGCGTCGTCGTGCGGGCCCAGGGGGGAATCCAGGACAGCCAGGCACCTGCCCGTGTCCTGCTGCTCCGGAGTCCCGTAGTGCTCCTCCCCAGCGCTACAGCAAAGGTTGAAGCAAACCGTGTCGGATGGGACCCTGGCGGCCGGCGAGTCAGCACAAGAGGCCTCTGCTCTGGAGCCTGCCCGAAAGAAAGGCGGCTTTGCTGGGAGCTGAGCTCCACAGGCAGCCGGCAGAGCGAGCCTGGGCGTGAGTGGGTCTCTGGCACTGCGGTGGCACCTTCTCTTGCAGGATGCCGAAGAACTTTGCGTGGGCGGGCGAATTCGTGAGCATGGGACAGGCCGTGGCTTCCTACACGGAGGGGATCAGTGAGCTGTGTGTGGATGGGGCTGTTTTCTGATGAAAAGGGGGGGGTCATGGTGTGTTAGCACACGCGTGTGTCAGCGTTTGTGTGTGAGGGATCGGAGTGTGTGTGGCAGGGTGGCTGCTGACTGAGCACCCCCTGGTGGCCAGAGGTCACTCTGGTTTCCCGCTACCAATTTCTCACCTCTTCCAGGCCCTTCCTTACTCACGCTCACAGGTAACTAAAACATTCCCCTGCTGGGGTCCCACTTACTGAGGCCTCCCCTGCTGGCCCTCCATGCCCCAGCCCTGGTTCATTCACTCACTGCCTTTAGGGAGGGAGCCCACAGCTAGGTCCCCATTCAAAGTCTCTGAGGGCTTGTTTCCCCTTAAAACGACCGCTCGTGTGGGTCAGTGTGGACACTACGCCAGTGGGAGGGATTCGCCCCACGGCGTAGGTAAGCCAGCTCCCGGAGAGGGGGTAGCTGGGTCAATGGAAGAATTCTGCCGCTGACCTCGCGCTGTCTACACGGGGACCTAGGTCGGCTTCACTGTGCCGCTCGGGAGTGGATGTTTCACCCCCGTGAGCGACGCCTGGACCTGGCTGGAGCTCATCCCTCTGGCTACCAGACCCCCAAGCCCTTCTCCCAGTCGGGGTCTCTAGCAGGAGACTCCGGCTCACTGCAGCTCCTCTCTGTCACGCCTCCCTTGGGCTCAGGGGGGTCCCTGCAGCCTGTCACACTCTCTGCAGTCGCTCCACCCTACCCTGAGTGTCCCCCCTTCATTGCAGCCTCCTGCTGCTCTTTCTAGGGTGGTCACCCTGCTCTCACCCAGGGGTGGCTCATCCTGTCGCCCCAGCCCTCCGACCCCTAAGGGACAAGCAGCCGCTGGGTTAGAGTGTGTGAGAGCAAGTCAGAAAAGCTCTGATGGGCCCATTTTCCATGGGAAAATTCGAATCTGTCAAAGCCTAAATGCTTCAGGAAACCACATTGATTTTGCTGAAATTTTGTTTTGGAGAAGAAATGGGAAGCGGGAGGAGGGAGGATGGGTTCCAGCAACGTTGAAGTGTGACCGTTTGGATTTTGAAAGGACTTTTCATTTTTAAATTTGCGATTGTGTCGTATCATCCTAGATTTCCGAAAGGTGAAACTGACGGTTCAGTTTTGTGAAAACCATGCGTTGCGATGGGCCCAAAACGAGTGTCTTTTTCTGAAATTGTCTTAGGCAGAGAACTTTGAAAAGCTTCGGTCTTGTTCCAAATTGGAACGAAGACCAACATCAAAATCTCAGAATCCTTCAGGAGATGGAATTTCTGTCCTCCCCACAGCTGCAGTATGTGGGCCTCAATTCATTTGAGGTTGTGTGCCAGTGGGGAGGTGTGTGTGCGTGTGCGCGCGCATGCAGGGGACAATGATCATGGCATGTGTGTGTATGCATGAGTGTTTGTGTGCCTGTGTATGTGAGGGATCACAGTGTGTGTGTGTGTGTGTGTGTGTGTAGGCAAGGATGTGGGGGAGGGAAGTAAGTGTGTGTGTGTGTGTGTGTGTGTGTATCTAAGGGGATCTGTGTGTGAGTATGTGTGGGGGGTAAGGGTGTGTGTGTGTGTGTGTAGACAAGGGTGTGGGGGAGGAGAGTAAGGGTGGGTGGGGGGGGTTAGGGGATCTGTGTGTATGTGTAGGGGTAAGTGTGTGTGTGTAGGAAAGGGGCTGTGTGTGTGTGTGTCTAAGGGGTTCTGTGTGTGAGTATGTGTGGGGGGTAAGGGTGTGTGTGTGTGTGTAGACAAGGGTGTGGGGGAGGAGAGTAAGGGTGTGTGTGGGGGTTAGGGGATCTGTGTGTGAGTATGTGTGGGGGTAAGTGTGTGTGTAGGAAAGGGGCTCTGTGTGTGTGGAGGGGTAAGGATGTGTGTGTGTGTGTAGGCAAGGGTGTGGGGGAGGGGAGGTGTGTGTGTGTGTGTGTGTGTGTGTGTAAAAGCAGCTGGACGGCTGCACCAGGGTGCTCTCAGCTTGTAAGCTGGGTTGTGCCTGTCTTTCTGAGCCTTGCTTTTGCTGCTCTCCACGACACCCTAGTTCTCTAACTCTCCTTGTGTCTTCTCTCCATCAGCATCTAATTACGTGTAAGCAAACGCAGTCTGTTGGGAGCCCTTCCAGCAGGCACCAGATGGAACATTAACCCCCAAGCCAGGCCTCTGCCTCCGTTCCAGGGAAATGAATCTAATTCTCTGTACAGAGCTTTTTGCGGGGGAAGCAGGGAGATAAATATCCCACCGCAAACTGCCTTTCCACGACATTTTGTCTCAGAACCTGAATGTCACAAGCCCAGCAATTGAAAGGCTCAGCTTTGATTTGTGGTTCTTGGCTGCTGGCGCTTCAGTTTCTTGGAAGATGAGCTTGCCTCTTAATTTCCATGTTAAATTGTTAGGAGTGGGGCAGGAGGGGTAATTTTCCTGTCCTTTTAATATTCTGTTCTTTATTATTTGTGTCACAGCAGTGCCTAGGCTTTTGCAAGGCGCTGTACAACACAACGTTGAAAACAGTTCCTCCCCCAGAGAGCTTACACTCTCAGTAACACAGGCAGTGAGTGGGAGAAATCCCCTCGAATTCCCATTTTACAGCTGGGGGGAATGAGGCCCAAAGAAATGAAGTCATTTGCTCAAGGTCACATGGGAAGCCTGTGCCAGAGCTGGGAATACAACTCCAGTCACCGGGGTCCCAATCCAGCACCCCAATGGGATTAGGGGCTGTCTCTGGCTCTCTGAGACCAGGGGTTCCTGTTCCACGGTGTGTTTTGGGGGACCCGCATCTCTTACCCACCCCCCCGCTCCCATCCCCACTCCACTCCCTCACATGCCAATGTGCATTCACACTCACTAATCCTGTGCATTTGAGCATCTCCCAGAGCCTTCCAGAGACTCACCGCCCCTCCCTTGCCAAGGGAGCCGCTGCTGTTGTGGTCAGGCACAGAGGGAGGATGTGACTTCCCCGCATGGGTCCTAGCAAGCATTAGAATCCAGCTCTCCTGCCTGCTCGTCTTGTGCTTTAACCACAAGGCTGGTCTTGCCCATAGACCCCAACGTGACAAAAACTGGGGGGCTCCTCTGTGGTGTGGACGTGGGCTGCCTTGTTTGGGTCACAACCTCCAAGTTCCCATGAGTTCGGGAAAGCCCAAAAGGTCGGCAGAAGCGCCTTATCGAATCTTAGCTTCACGGGGCTTGACGTAAGGGAAAACCAGCCACCGCTACAACCAACTCAAACATGCCTGTGAGGAGCCGTCACTTTTGTGTGGGTCAGGGTATTGTGGTTCTCTTTGTTCTGGACAGCACCTGGCACAATGGGGCCTGGTCCATGACGGGGGGGGGCTCCTAGGTACTAGCACTATACAGATGATAGTAAATAAGAACCCAGCTGTCAGCCCCCGTTCACCTGAAATGAACCAGGCCCAAACCAGAACAGCCCAGCTCCCCTCTGATGTTCGGACAACCCGAATCCTGCATTTAACCTCTCCCTGGGGATTTGCACAGCCAGTAGCTCTGCAATGTTCCAAGCCACTTCTATCTGAATCTGTCTTTATCCCCAGTGGGGTCCTCCCCGAAGTCCCCAAGCCTCTTAAGGAATCTGCTTCATGAGGAGCTTGTGGCAGTCCCGCATTGTGTCAATGGGAAAAACGTCATGCCTGCGTGCCACTCCTCTGGCACTGAGGGAGGGGCACGCTGGCCTACGTGCCACTCCTCTGGCACTGAGGGAGGGGCACGCTGGCCTACGTGCCACTCCTCTGGCACTGAGGGAGGGGCACGCTGGCCTACGTGCCACTCCTCTGGCACTGAGGGAGGGGCACGCTGGCCTGCGTGCCACTCCTCTGGCACTGAGGGAGGGGCACGCTGGCCTGCGTGCCACTCCTCTGGCACTGAGGGAGGGGCACGCTGGCCTGCGTGCCACTCCTCTGGCACTGAGGGTGGGGCACGCTGGCCTGCGTGCCACTCCTCTGGCACTGAGGGAGGGGCACGCTGGCCTGCGTGCCACTCCTCTGGCACTGAGGGAGGGGCCCGCTGGCCTGCGTGCCACTCCTCTGGCACTGAGGGAGGGGCCCGCTGGCCTGCGTGCCACTCCTCTGGCACTGAGGGAGGGGCACGCTGGAGCTTTCTGAACACTTACCAATAATAATCCACCATCTCCCCAGCTTCACTGCTCTAGCCCGGTGTTCAGGGGATCCTGCCGTGATTAGCACGTGTAGAACACCGTGGGTGAGACCCTGGCCCCACTGAAAGGGTAAAATTTCCCCAGGGCCAGGCTTTTTATCCCTGTGAGATGACAAGTGCTGTAAGTAGCCGGCACCATTCAAATCTCGACATTACCCATTTCCTGCTATTGAAGTGACTCCGATCTGGCGTTCGCGCTGTCCCCTGCGCTAGGTGTCGATGCAGACGCTAGGATAAAGAGAAATGCCACAGGACAGCGAGAGTTTTACCGGCTCCCACTGTCCCTGCACATTATTGGCATGTATCGCGTGTATATGCTTTGCTGCTGCGTCTGCTCGTATGTGCCCACTGGGATGTTGCTGTTCACCAGGCAGCTGGAGACCCTCCAAAGCCCCTGCATTGGAGCGTGTGACATCCGCGACGAGATGTGTGTTCGGAGCTGGTCGTCTCTCCCGGCTGGATCCCCCCTGGGGGTGCTTTCTTCCCCATCTGTGGGCTTTCAACTAACCCCGCTCCGACGCTGGGTTCGAAACGCGTCTCTTACCGTGTGTGCAGCAGAACCAGTGGTGCTGCTGGCTCCATGACTTGGCTGGGCTTCGTCACGCTTCTCAAAAGAATAAAGGCTCTGGGGTTGTCAGAGCAGGGATTCGCTCGCCAGATCGTGGTTTGTTTCGTTCAGAGCCTTTTGGGGTGGGTTACAGAGGTACCCAAAGAGCATCTTGGTCCGGCGAAGGGCCATGTACACAAAACCAGAGGGTTTTTTCTGTCTGTGAGAATACAGGATTCTTTCCAGGGGTGACAGCTGGGCTGTACTACGTTTCCTCCTGAGAAATGGGAAGCTGATTATGGGCCTGCCACAAAGGGAGATTTATAATGGAAACGATTGCCAGCCCGGAGCCAGCGCGCTGTGAAGGTGCCCCTGGCAGGGAAGATAGAAGGGTTTCGTGCCCAGAGCTGACAGTGCCTGAGTGTACGTGTGAGAGTGCAGGAGGGCTCTGGGGGTGTTTGTGTGCAGGGCTCTATGGTGAGCAGTATGGCCTAGTGGTGAGAGCGATAGACTGGGACTCTGGAGGCCTGGGTTCTGTTTCTGCTACTGGGTTACCGTGGGCAAGTCACTGGCTCTCTGTGCCTCAGTTTCCCCAGCTGCGAAATGGAGAGAATGCTATTGGCCCTCCTTTGTAAAGCGCTTTCAGCTTTATGGATGAAAAGTGCTAGATACGAGCAAGGTAGTATGGTATAGTGAGTTGATGCTGCAGTGGTGGGTGCGTGCTTTGGGCTGGGAGTCATGAGACTTGGCTTCTAGTCCTGGCTCTGCCTCTGCCCTGCTGTGTGCCCTTGGTCATGTCCCTGCCCCACTCTGGGCCTGATTCCCCTACCAACATCGGTCTTTATAGATTGTAAGCAGGCAGGGGGGAGGGGCGGACTGTCTCTCACTCTCTGTGCTCAGTGCAGTGGAGCACCGATCTCAGCCGGGCACTACTGTAGTGCAAATAACCGTGCATTTGCTGTGTGTGCTGGTGGCTGGAAGGAGCGTGCGTGGCAGTGCCAGTGCCGAGCATGTTGGTACACATGACGGTGAGCCAGCGTGTGTGAAAATTAGAAAGGGTGCTAAGCATCTCCCTACCCTGCCTCCTGGTGTTTGAGGAAGCAGTGGAGCTGGATGAAGATCACCCTCTACTAGTCTTGCACAAGGAAATGCTCCAGGATTCTTCACCAGCAGCCCCGTGCACCGCACTGCTAGCGTGTCAGCCCAGTGCTGTAGAATCTTGCAGTTCTAGTTGCAATTTAACAAAGTCTTATGAACTCCTCCCCCTGCTGTGACACTCTCAGTCACCACGTCCTGCTTTGGATGTTTGGGGCCTGATCTCCCTGCACTTGGGCACTCGCACCTCTGGGCAGTGGGTGTCAAACCGGTGTGCTGGAACCAGGATTCTCCATTGCCCCGGCAGTAGCATTTTCGCCCCCTTTGTGCAAGACCTTTGCACGGCTGCATGCGGCAGCCGAAGGAGCGAGGCGGGAGAGAATCAATGTCTGAGTGACGGGTTTCCAGGGACCTTTTCTATCGTCACTGGGGATTTACGCTGATGTCATCCATTATCCACTGGGTAACTGTATGGGCGTAAACGGCCCAGGAACGGTGTCCTGCTGGGTAGGGTGGTGCTAGCCA
Organism: Mauremys reevesii; assembly: GCF_016161935.1. Classification (NCBI taxonomy): domain Eukaryota; kingdom Metazoa; phylum Chordata; order Testudines; family Geoemydidae; genus Mauremys; species Mauremys reevesii. The sequence continues at coordinate 18,010,521 of NC_052645.1, forward strand.
GGTTCAAACGCTTGCTCTGTCACAGACTCTCCGTGTGATCTTGAGGAAGATACTATCTGTGCCTCAGTTCCCCACCTGTACAATGAGGCTAACGCCTCACAGGGGTGTTATGAGGCTGAATTTACAGATGGTGAGTGCTCAGATTGATACAGAATGTATCTCAGTCTAGCAGCTCGATGGGCAGAGCTGCGATAGGTCACAGTTTGTACTGGGGATATCCTGCCCGTCCACAGCGGCGGCGACATCGGTGCAGCCCTACTGATGGCCAAGCCGGGGGCAAGTCCTCAGCACCCACACGGCCTGAATTTCCACGTGTAGATGCTGAGCTTGCGGTTCTCTTAAACGCCAGTAGCTGCACCTGGGCAGACCATGTATCATTAGCTGCCCTCGGAGAAACGGCGCGTTATCTGCCTTGTCCATTTGCTTTTCCTGAGGACAAGCCTCGAGCGAGCTCTCCCGAACGTCATGTTAAATGGCCGATCAGCCGTCTTTGGGGCCCGGAGCGGCGATCGACAATGCTGCTCACGTGTGCCGGCGCCTTGTCACTTGTGTGTGGTGTTTTCTGTTTAATAATCCTGTGCAGGCGCGGCCCAGCGGCCTTCTGGGAACTGCAAAGTGCTCGACGAACTCTGGGGGTTTTATATATCTCGGATTTGTGTGTGGGCAAGAGTTCAGAACGCAAACCCAAACTCGGCTCACTGGGTCTGAGCCAGCCAATGGCCTTGGAGCCAGCAGTGTTCAGACCTCTGGGATGCCCGATACTTCAGCAGCAACCGTCCAGCATGTGGGCAGCATTGTGCACCGCACTGCAGATGCGACGTGGGCTGTCCTGGATACCCCAGGCCGGGTGGATTGGGGGGCAGCAAACCACACCACACCGGAACCAGTCCAGCTGGCGCCAGGGGCATGGTGTGAACCCACAGCCAGGCAGCACGCATCGGGGAGGGTGATGGAAGGGGAGCTCCTGCTTGTGGCAGAATCTCTCCCCCAGGGGGTGATGTTATCAGCTGGATGGAGAGCATGCGGCATGTCCAGACAGGATTTCTGCTGTGCAGTCAGTGGCAGGGTGCATCCCCAAATCCCTGAACAGGGGCACGTGTGGCATTTGCTGTGCCTTCGTGATCCGTTTGTTAGCTGCTTGCTGACATCAGCTGTTAGGTGAAGGCGTATCGGCTTGGACTAGTAACCATACACGTTTTGCTGGCTTTCATGTGCCTGTGATCATTCCCCTGGTAGGATTAAGCTGTGTGATCACTAGTCTAGTGTGGACGGAGTTTAACCAAACTGGGGCACCATATCCGCACAGTGAGTAGCAGCAAGCGAGCCCTGAACGATGTGGTATTTGCACATTGGGTCGCCACGTGGATCCTACCCAGTTTGTTCACGGGACAGTTTCTGCTCTTGATCATTTGAGCTGCTCTACTGAGATGGTATTTGTATGTGAATGCGACCGTAGATACGCTGGCTTTGGGTTGTGTGCCGGCTGCTGACCGGTCAAAGCGATGTGATGCTCAGTTTGGGGAGATGAGCACGGTGTAAGTGGAAGCACGTTGACTCGGCTTCCGATACACCTGGTTTCAGTCTCCATTTCTTGCAATAGTCACTTTTGGCAGCTGTGTCTGCAGGTTCTTTTCAGTCTTTCAGAAGTCCCAGTCCCTTTAGGCCAAGCAGACGTCGATGGTGTACGTGAGCTGCCTGGCGATGGTGTTTGGCAGGTCATTGGTGAATACATTAAATAAAGTGGGTGCCAGGCTAATTAATTAAGGTTGGCAAACCCAGTGGTGGAAATACGCGGTGTTCCTGTTTTCTTGGTGGGGAAGCCGAGGCAGCCAGAGGCGCAAGCGATCTGCCTCCTTCCTCACAGCAAGCAGTGGCAGAGCTGGGTGATAAAAATGTTGAATTAATTTAGATGGAATATATGGGCCCAAAGAGTTAAAGATGTTTACATCACTCCGTCGCCATCCAACATCAAACAGCCTTAAACCAGGCTCAGGGGTTGGCATACAGACCTCTGCCTGCTTAGTACCATGGGAAACACCCCATACAATTCATGCCAAAGGTTAGAAACCTATTGAGTGAAACACACAAAAGGAGAAGACTCCAAAGCAGCACTGAAATGGAAATTGACGGGTTGCGCAAAACCAATCAAAATCTATCAGAGACCCTTTTTTGGAGACAGTGAATATTGTTAAAGTCTCTTATTCAGTCAAACAGCCCTCCTGGCCGGGGCCGGGGGAGAAAGGGATTAGTTCTGTTCAGTTCTGAGTTACGAACGACTGTCACGTCCCTGCTTTACACCGACAGTCAGACGCAGGAGGGGGAGAAGAGTTGTGATAGGGAAGGAGAAAATACGGCTCTTGGTAGTGTTCTCAGGATACAGGGTGGCTGGTCAGTCATGGACAGGTTCTTTGGGTTGACGGGTCGTCCTCAGCTAAGATGACCAGATAGCAACTGTGAAAAAACGGGACATGGGGTAATAGGCGCCTATATTAGAAAAAGTCCCCAAAAAACGGGACTGTCCCTTTAAAAACGGGACATCTGGTCACCCTATCCTCAACAGCTGTTGTTCTAGCCCAGGCTCACCTGGTTGGGCTGCTCAGGTCCCTCCCTCCTGGCCCTTCTCAAGCCCGGCAGAGCTGGATGGCCACGGGATCTCACTGTGCTTGTGCCATGCAGTGCAGCGGATTTCCGGATTGGGTGGAAAGCCAAGAGAGGGAACCGGAAGATGGGTAGGGGAAGGGCAGAATGGAGCACGTGAGGGGAGGAAGACAGAGCAGGATCTCACGTGTATCAGGTTGGGATCCTTTCCGGTGCAGCAGTGATGATCAGGTCCCCCCATGAGCATCAAGGCCTGGTGTCACGGCAACCAGTCCTTCCACTGCGGATGTTTTCTTTTTTCCTCAAGTCTTTTTTAAGAGCCCCAAAACGGAGCTGGGCGGAACCATCCATGCACATACTTCTGCCCCCCAGTTAGGACTAATTTCTGAAACACCAATTTTCATTCATTGATTTCCAATCCTCTGCTCCTCTTGTTTCATAATCTTAACTCAGCCTTTGAGTGGTACCAGTGGATACTGTCTGTCTGAATTAGGTCAGCCTTTGTCTCCTTCTCGCCTCTTTCCTTGAACAGTTTTATATCCCAGATCACTGTAACAATTCACGAACTTTACCAGCGAGGCTAACCAGGCCTGCTGGGGATCAAGTGTCACCACAGAACCCAGGAGTCCTGGCTCCCAATTCCCACCTCTGCCCTGCCTTAACCACCAGATCCTAGTACAAGACAGCAAAATATACCGAAGTGGTTGGTGCAATGGCTTTCTATTTCCCAGTAATTGGAGGATAGGACTCCCTGCGTCCATCACGAGTACAGTAGTAATTATTTGCAAACTTGTGACTGGGACCCAGTGGAAGTTTAGGAGGTGGTTGAGTTCTCAGCTGAGATCAGAACACTCGCTGGGACCATCTCCCTCCTGTGCGTTTTTTACGTGGTAGACATTTGTGATGTTATCGTTCATGCTGTTTAAAAAGTAAGTCCTAGGCCAGATCCTCAGCTCACATAAACCTATCTCCCCTCTGGTTACTTCAGTTCAGGAGCTGGCTCTTAAATCCATCTAAGCAGAAAGTCCTTCACCTCTGCTTCAGCGTTTGTGCCTTGAATTAGGGCTGGCCGTGCCAGTCCACCGGAAGGAGGGACGGAGTGGCAGGGCTTCCTCACTTAGTAGTCCACACACTTGACGGTTGCCCAGATGGGATATTCTGTCACTAGAGCGCCAGGTGGCGTTTCCCTCTATGGTTCGGCGTCCACCTTGGACGCTCCCTATTGGTGACCAGTGGGGGTTTCAGGAGGACCCCACAGGTCAGCTGGGTGTGGCGGCTGCATCCTGCCAGTTCAGCCCATCTCCACTGGTACCTGGGCAGGGCCACTGCATGTTTCCCCTGTGAGAAGGATGTTTGTGTGGTTCATACCTGGGACTTTGCTGATGGTTGTTAGAGCAGGGAACTGGGAATCAGGACTCCTGGGTTCTATTCCTGATGGTGCCTTCCTGTGGGACCATGAGCGAGTGACTTGACCTGTCTGTGCTTCGGTTCCCTCGTCTGTCAAATGGATATAACAGCCTCGCCCCTTGGGCGCATGGTGGCAGGTGTCTGGGCCTTGCAGCTCCGCGTGGAGGGGAAATCAGGGAGATCTGGGTACTTTCTTTGCGTGGCTTGTTTATTCTCCCTCAGTGCGGCAGCCCAGGGACAGAGGTGGTCACAAACAGCACACAAGCCAACTTCTCTTTCAAGAATCTCAGCTCAACACCAAGCCCTGGTTTTCAAGGAGCAACTCCGCTCCGCCCCAAGAATTGACTCCCATGAGCCAGATGGGCGCAGAGTCTTGCTGCTTGCAACAGCTCCCCCAGCAAGACACGGCCGCGTCAAACGGACAACAACACGGCAAGTCTTCAAAGACTGAACAGCGCTCGCCTGCTCAGAGAAAGAACTTGTAAGACTAAGTGTAACAGCGCCACCTGTTTGCACCTGCCATAACTGTACCTCCCATTACACACCAGTGTCGTGGGGCTCAATTAACGAAAGTCAGAGGGCGGAATGGGGCTAGGTAATAAGCACAGTTTATTATCTAATCCGTTCATGCCTTATGTTTCACTTTGACACGACACCAGATCAGTCTCTGCTGCTGCTATTTCCCCGCTGCTGAGATAGGAGCCATTATGCTATATGCACAAATCACCGTCATTTTTACACATTTATTCCTAAACTTGGTTATTTAATAGCCTTTGGTTGGTTTAAACAAAGAGCAGCTTTGGGAAAATAATTGTCCAATAAAAAGGAATGATAGAAGTTTGGTTATGTTTCATACCCAGTTGCTTTAATTACCCCTTAATTATCCCTGTGTGTAACTAGCTAAGGAATAAATACCCTGTCTTGGGGACTGTCGCCAGAATAAATGGGGAGGATTTGAACCGAGCGCCGATTGCGCCATTTGGCTCACTCATGATGGCTTATTTACTGTGGACTGAATAAATACCAGTTGTTAACGAGGAGCATGTTTATTGAGACGCATGCATCTCTAATGCTCATTTGTAAAGCCTCGGTGTAAATAGATTTGTCATCGTTAGGGAAGAAACCAGTTGAATACAGTCAGTCCTCACCATGCTCTCCTGTGCGGGGGAAGCCAGCAGGTGGGAGAAAGGCTGGAAAAGTTAGGAGCTGAATTTCTCAGTCCCAAAGTTTGTGGGCATTGGAGTCCGGCCCAGCCGTACTTATTGGGTAGAACAAATACAAGGAAATTATTTGTATTTTGGTCGTGCTTGGAAACTCCAGCTGAGAGCAGGGCCCCACTGCACCAAGCACTGTACAGACACAATGAGAGCCAGCCCCTGCCCCCAAAACCTGTGATCTAATAGATGTGAGGTGGGAGAAAAGGAAGAAATTATTACCCCCATTTTACTGATGGGGAAACTGAGGCACAGATTTTTTTTGTAATGTAATAAACCCAAGGTCACACAAGGAATTGAATACAGATCTCCAGAATCCCATGTCAGCTCCCTAGCCACAAGACTATCCTTCCTTATAGACCAGGCTTTGCCTGGTGGAACTCATTGCCATGCATTGCCACAGGAGATCAAAAATCCCCATGGTGGGATTTTAAAAGGTTTGAACAAGTGTAGGCCTGCTTATCATTGCAGAGGTCCTGAAACGTCATGCTTCAGAGCTGATCGCTGCAGGGGTCAGGAAGGGTTATTCCCACCTCCCAACCCCCATGCAGCATTGCACAGTTGGCAATGATAGAGTTTTCTGTCACCTTCTGAGGGTTCAGCTATTGGCTGTGGTTGGAGGCAGGATGCAGGAGCAGCTCAGTCAGTGGTCTGATCTGATGTGGCACCTGTGGGCTGGATTCCCAATGGTGCGCAAGGCCAGTTGACACTGGCTGAGCATCGTGAGGTTGAATAGTGCTGCAGGCGAACAGGCGCAGGTGATGCAAGCAGCTTTCTGGATTCCTCAGCCCCACATCTCCAAGGAGCAGCCTGATGTCTCCGTTGGGTCAGTTTCCCATCTCCCAGCCTTGGGAAATTCTCTTTTAAGTGTTAATCCTCAATCAGGTATTTCTTTCAACCGTTTTCCACCGCCCAGGTGCGACGGCTGGGTACCCTCCTGGAGACACCCCTCTCCGTAACAGCTCCCAGCACCAATGGGGTGACCTGGGAGCGGAATCCTGCCGGCGCTGCTCCGGCTCCTGGAAAAGGTATCATGTGTGAACACGCTCCTGTGTGACACAACTGCCTTGACTACGCTGACTGCTCCCTTCCCTGTCTTGGCTAAGTGATTTCCCGTTCAGCCCAGCCAGGGATAATAGCTGCTGCTGGTGGAAAATCAATGCCAACAAGCTCCGAGTGGCGGCCTTTGTTCCCAATGGGAATCCTTGTGGTTGGACGGAGGCTGCGATTTTTGCCTGACTCAGCGGGTCTTGCAGAACATGGTGGGGGCTTGCTAACCGCCTGCTGTCTGTGGTTTTGTCATTAACGTGGGGCTGGAGGCCCCTGTCTGCGCCTTGCACTTCTTTTCCATCCTTGGCAGGGAGCCCTGTGGGAGGCGAGTGGCGGAGAGAGCTGGCTCCCTCAGCGATGGGTGCTCAGCGGGGGGAGGCACGGCAGCCCATGGCAATGGGGAAGGACAGATGGAGGCTGAACTCTGCTGACTGCCGTGCCAGCCCCCTGCAGCGTGTGAGCTGTTTGCATTTCGCCATATTTACCCCCATCCCCCCACAACCACTTTCTGCTTGTCGGCAGCTTCTTGTGTCCTTCAGGGGCCCGCCGCTGGCCCAGATCCTGCAGGGGGAAGGCTGGCTCATTCCATGTTTGTATTGCAGGGCTCTGCAAGGGCCTGCTTGGAACGTGGTGTCAGGTAGAACAGCCTTGTGGCTGCTCTAACTCACACGCTCACCTCCCTGGACCCGTCTGGGCCATGGGGGGCAGAGAATAGCTGTAATCCAGGGTGCTCCAGCCAAGCCCCCAATCCACCCACTGTACCAGAGACTGGGGGCAGGGCAGGTATAGATCCTGCACCAGCATATATCTGAGCTGAGGGTCTGTTTCCTACAGGGGACGTAGTGTAACTGAGAATCCTGTGGCTGCAGCTGTCCTGGTGATAAACACATTGCCAAGCGGTGTTTTATTCTGGCAATTGGAGTGTGAGGTTCTGTGTTTGTTCCCTTCCCAGCGCAGATGTCGGAGCTGTGCGATCCTGTTGGTGCCGGCACCGCAAACCCCACCTGGGCACTGGGAACCGAGCCGTGATCTTCCTGGCTGATGCATCCCGCCCCCTCGGAGGAGAGGCTGCATCTGGAAGCCATGCTGCTGATGTGCGAGCCAGAATCAAACGGGGCTCCCTTTCTGGAGTCGTGTTGGCTCGGCGGGGCTGGCCGCACCAAGGAGTTTTAGAAAAGCTATTTTGGTCCAGAAAGCCGGCAGCTCGGCCTCGCGGCACATGGAGAAGCGAACGCCAGGTTTGGACGCGATCGCTCAGATGGGAGAAAAGCTTCCAGCCATATAAACCCACAATGCTCTGCTCCGAGAGTCGACACGGTGCTCTGAACTCTGGCACTCCCCCCGCAGCCAAGCAAGGTGCCCCCCTCTGCCTCCACTTGGGCTGTCTAGAGAGGAGCAAATGCAGCATTATGGTGCTGACAGGAAGGCAGCCATGTTCTGCATGTCCTGCAGGGTGGTCACTGTGCCGGGAGAAATAGCCCAAGAAAACGGCCCCTCTGGCATTGTAGAAGAGACAGCGTGGTTCTGTGGCTAAAGTCTAGGTGGCTAGTACTTATCTGCCCCTCCCCCTTAGTGTAATATCTGAGGGGACCTCACAGCTGTAATGTATCTGTCCTCACCACGCCGCTGGGAGGCAGGGCAGAGCCCTTATCCCCATTGTACAGATGGGAAAGTGAGGCACAGAGGGGGTAAGTGACTTGCCCAAGTCACAGCAAGTTTGTGGCAGAGCATGGACTTCACTAGCCTGGAACTCAGACCTGAGTTCCCTGCCCACTGGGCCAGCCTTCCTCTGAGCTCTGGCCCTCGCTCTGCCTCAGTTTTCCCTCTCTGCAAAACGGGGATTCACAAGTGTGAGGCACTGTGAGATGTGCCAGGTATTATTACAGTGCCCAGCATTTCAGATGCCCTGGGCTGACTCCTGTGTCCAAGTGGGGGGGAGCAAGGGGGCTAGGTGGGGAGAAGGCTAGAGCGTGTCTGTCCCACCCACGACTCTTAAAAGGCCCTGGCGATTTGTCCCCACCCATCAGCAAGGAGCCTCCAGGTGTCGCATTAAACACACCAGGGCAGGATTGTTCTGCTCCTCAGTCACCGGGGGCGGGGATAGCGGTTCTAGGGGATAATGGGAACGAGGAGTGTGTTCGAATCCCGCCTCGGGGCAATGTGTCAAACGCGAGCTCCCGTGCGCGCGGTGCGGCCGCCGAGCTGCAAGAGGCTTTCCCTGCCTCGCGGCGCTGTGCCTGTCCCAGCTGGGCTTGATTAAGCTGCTCCAGCATTCCAGCACGTTGAATGGCTCGTCGTTTCCAGCTCGGGGGCCTGGCAGAGCAGCAAGTTCTCTGCGCACAGTCAGCGCTCGCTCTCGGGAGGGAAAGGGAGAGCAGGAGAGAGGGCTGAGAGGAGGCCAGGGCCAGAAGATGTCAGTGGTGCTCTGAGGAGATCTGCTTGCTTCCTCCGCCGCAAGGGTTCGAAATATCCCCCCCTGCGGAAGAAATCTTCCCCGACAAGCGAGAAGTTGGAGCGAACGACTGCCAGGAACAGCTCTGTGGGACTGCCGGCGTGTCCTGCTGACGCGTGCGTCCTCTCGCTGCCTTTCCCACCCGGGACCTCACGCTCCCCCAGTTGCAGACATGGTCTCACAGCCGGCTCCCCGTCTGAACTGCATCTAACCCCACCAGCGCCTCGGTTCCTTGGCAGGTAAGCGGGCAGCTAACCTCTCCCTCAGGCTGGGGCCTGACTTAACAGCTGCTTGGAACCCCCAGGACTTTTCATCCCGCGTGAGTCCGTCTCCGGCAGGGAGGTTTGCTTGGGGGACGGGGACGTATCTCCGTCCCCGACTGGCAGAGGCAGTGAGTCACCACGGCCAGAGGGCAGTGCAGCCGGGGCACCCTGCAAAGCTCAGGACGGGTTGTGTTTCCCCTTTGTGGAGGCTGCTGTTTTCTTGATTACCTGCTCCAGCATCCAGCAGTGCCTGTGATTCCCAGCCTGCACGGGGGGCCTGGATGCTGGTCAGTCCAAGCCCTTGGCTTGCGTCGACCCAGCATTCCAGAGTGGAAACTACTGGGAGATGGGAAACATTCAAGGGAACAAAGATTTTGCTGTCCGGCGAGCAGCGCTGTGTGTGCGTCGCCTTGTGTAGCTCTTTGCTCCCAATCCCCAGCGTGCACCTACGTGTTTTACACACGGTGAAACCTGGCTGAGGGGCCACCCAAGGGACCATGAAGAATCAGCTGCTTAGGAGATGTTAGTTTTTACCTAAGGGCCAAACAGAATTGCTCCGGAACCAGGGAGATCTTTTAAAGTTCCTCACGGGCACTGGGTGGGGGTTGGTGGCTGTCCTATACTGGAGGTCAGTTTGATAATATGGGGCTTCCCCTGTCCTTGCCCCCCACCCCACCCCTGCACGGGGTGAGTAAAGGACGTTATGACATGTGGTTTATGGGGCAAGCTCTGATTTATTCCGGGTTTGCAGGCAGATTTATTCCGGGTTTGCAGGCAGATTTATTCCGGGTTTGCAGGCAGATTTATTCCGGGTTTGCGGGTTTCTTTCCTTGCCCCTTTACCTTCCGCGTCAGTCACGGTTTAATGCCACTATGTTAACACATCACCCTCTTAGGGTTAATGGCTGGTCCTCTTTTTATCAGTGCTCTGCCCCCTGGTGGGACCCTTTGGAAGTGCGTGGGGTGCAATCTGGCCTGGTGGCAGTAAGACAGGCAGTTTTCACACCATGAAGGTCAAAGGGGGGGGGGGGGGGATTCCATCGGGGATGAAGTTTAAAGCATGGACTGCCAGATTTTAATCTTTGAAGTGCGGCAGCCATAGGTGCTCTTGCATGAATTCAGAGGCAAGAATCAGGCATGAGGTGCCTGGGAGAAAACTAGGAGACCAACACAAAACTTGGCAGTAACGTTTCTCTCCCCTCCTTCCCCTCCTGTTTTTGTTTTGCAAATTGTTGGTACGTTTCCACCGCGCTCTTTTACAGCGTTTACTGCAGGAAAATTCTCATCGGAACAGCATTTCCCTTTCTTCTTGGAGAGGTTGAGCAACAAAAAAATCCTTTCCCACCCTCGGTTTCTTATCAGGGGCAAGATTTTCGCCTTGCTAGGGCCTCGTGGCCAAAGCAAGTGATAGAGTAAATTCAATGCACCTTAAAAACAGCCCCAGAAAACCCCAGCAAAAAGCCACCCCGATGGTCGGTCTCTTCAGATTACGGTTTTAGTGCCATTATTGCTCAGTTTCGCTGGGGGAATGTAAAAAAAAAAAAAAAAACTAGATGGGGTTATTTAGTGCATGTTAAAAAAATTAACCTAAAAAATGTCCTGCTGGGATCAGCTGGTCAAAATCTGTTCCTGGTGGATTTAGCGAAGTCTGATGAGGTTTCCAGATAAAGGGGCTCAGATGAACATCTCTCCGAAGCCTTGCATGGTGCCAGGTTTCAGGGGTAGCCGTGTTAGTCTGTATCAGCAAAAAAAACCAAGGAGTCCTTGTGGCACCGTAGAGACTAACACATTTATTTGGGCACAAGCTTTCGTGGGCTAGACCCACTTCATCAGATGTATGAAGTAAAAAATACAGGAGCAGGTATAAATACATGAAAGGATGGGGGTGCTTTACCAAGTGTTCGGTCAGTCTAACAGGGCCTCTCTCTTACCACTTCCCTCCCTTGGTATCCTGCTGTCAATTGAATTGTCTCGTTAGGCTGACCTCACACTTGGGAAGGCAACTCACATCTGTTCGGGTATTTATACCTGCTCCTGTATTTTCCACTCCGTGCACCTGATGAAGTGGGTTTTAGCCCACGGAAGCTTATGCCCAAATAAATTTGTTAGTCTCTAAGGTGCTACAAGGACTCCTCGGTTTTTTTAATCTCTCCGAAGGTTTCTCCAAGCTCGAGACCTTTGATTTTTCTCCATCCCGTATCTTGCTCCTGGAGTGGTTTTGTGGGTGTCGGGAGAGCTATGGTGCTTGTGAAGGGGTCGCTTTCACAACCTGTGTTGTGCAGTAGCTGCAGCAGGAGGGGACTGAATTCTCCTTTCCTGCGCATTGGCTTTGCACGCGGTCCTGTGATGTTTGCTGCCATCGCAGTGATCGCTCTGCTGGTGTGTTCTGCCCTTTGCCCCCCGTGGCGTCTGGCTTGTCTCAGTGTTTCCTCGTAGCCCCTGCTGACTCCCCAGGCTCTCCCTAGCCAGCGCTTGTCTCTTGGCCTGCTCTCTGGGGCAGCCGTCCGTAGACCCAAGTGTGCGCGGCGGCAGGCACGCTTGATACACACCCAGGTGTTCACAGCAGGGGTGGGTGAAAGAGCAGGTTCTGACACTGACCTCTCTGCCATTCCCTTCACTACGGGGCTGGCTGGCTCAGAGCAGCAAATCCTGGATCTGGACGTCCCAGAGATCTGGGGTTTGGTTTGGGCCCATCCCTGCTGAGCAGGGGCTTTATGAATGGGCCTGTTAGCAAGTGAACATTTGTCACGGCGTTTGGGGGCGACCAGTCCCTGCACCCCCAGCTTCCTGCGATTCACCAGGACTCTCAGCCAGCCAGTAACACAGCAGGTTTATTTAGACGACAGGAACACAGTCCAAGACAGGTCTTGCTCATACAGACAAGATCCCCTTTAGTTAGGTCCATCTGGGGGCCCCAGGGAGGCCACAGCCCCGTTGGGAAGCCCAAGCCCCGTCAGGGCCCCCCTCTCCATTTCCCAGCCAGCTCCCAAACTGCAAAACTCCCCCCAGCCTCTCACTCAGCCTCCACCCGGCTCCTCCCCCAGCCTTTGTGTCCTTTGTTCAGTGTCCGGGCAGAGGTGTCACCTGGCCTCCAACCCCCCTCCTGGGTTCTCAGGTTACATGCTCAGGTCTCCTCCCTTCCCCAGTGCAGGCCGTCCCAGCACAACTCCCCTGCAACCTTCCCAGGCCAACACTCCCCACTCAGCATCCACAGAACACAGCAAGAACATCCCCACTTCGTCACAACATTCCTGTGCGTTCTGCCTCGGGCCTGAGCGTCCCATAGCACCAGCTCTGCAGACTATGCATGTGCCACGTCCTGTGCCCTTTACGTCCCCTGACGCCCCTGCCCACCGCTATGGACCTGGATGGATCCTAGCGGGGCCAGCAGGGCCAGGCTCAGGCGCTAAGGAGAGGATTGTGCCCATCTGCGCTGGGCATATTACTTATGACTGGTTCTTCCACTTCTAGAGGCAGCAGCGCTGGTCCCTGATCCACCTGAGGGCACCATGCTGGGAGCCTGGGTCTCTGCTCTCTGCCTAGCCGGCCTCCTGGGCACCTGTACAGGAGGGAAGCTCCTTGCACCCACAGCAGGTAAGAGTGGATGGAACAGCTGGGGGCTGCATCTGCAGGGCACCAGCCCAGCTGTGTCTGGGGGACCCATGACTGGGATTGGCAGGGAGTCCAGGGTGGGACTAGCAACGGGGGCTGGGATTGAGGAGCACGGGCAGAGCCGTGTTTGGGGAGCCCAGGGCTGGGATAACATGGAGAGCTGCAGGTCAGGATTTAGGGGCATTGGCTGATCTGTGTTTGGGGAGCCCAGGGCTGGACTAGCAGGGGGGCTGCAGGGCAGGACTGAGGTGCACTGGCAGAGCCATGTGCAGGAAGGGAGGGGTCAGGTTTCTATGTGCATGTGCCAGGGGGTGATGGGTTCAAATCCCAGTGCCAGCGTGTTGCAGTGGGCGGCGCTGCGTGCGGGTGTGGGGAGGGGGCTGCTTTTCCCAGGCAGCTGCTCAAGTGGCTGTCAGAGACTCGGGGCGTTTCGTACTCGGAGCCGGAATCCCAGTGTGCAGAGCGCGGTAGCCGATCGCAGCCCAGCGACTCGTTCCTGCATGGGGTGCTGTCCTTGGCACATCAGCGCTGTTCCGGGGTATCAAATGCACATGTGCTGCACCTCCCAGCTGAGGGTCTCCGAGCTCTTCTCGCAGAGTAGGGAGCCAGTCCCCACCACCCCCATTCACAATGGTCACTGGGGCCTAGGAAGTTGAAAAATTCTTCTCCCTGCCTGGAGCCATCGCTGAGTGCCTGCCTGGTGCTTCCCCTTCCTGTGTCTCCATCCGCGAGGAGAGGGGGCTGGTGGGGGGGGGGGGGGGCTGATGGATAATGCAGCCCATGAGCAAGGCTGCAGCACAGCGGCATCAACACAGTTTGACCCTCCATGGGCTCTAATGCATGAAATACAGCCGCCCGGCTGAGCAGCATTATCCCTGAGGTGTCGACAGGGAAACTGAGGCACAGAGAGGGGGAAGCAGCTTGACCAGATTCACACTGAGAGCCAGTATCTGAGCTACAAATGGAACCCAGGAGTCCTAGCTCCGAGTTTCCTGGCTTCCCCACAACCTTCATGCCCTCTCTAGGGCTGACTCTCCATGGCCTGCCCCAGCGCCCAGAGTGAGTGGGGAGCACGGCCCGTCGGCAGGGTGGTGGAGGGAGGCCGGGCCATGGAGATTCAGGGCAGATGCCAGGCAGGAGTAGTGGCCAGGTTCCTGCCTGCGAATCAGCAGAGCCAGGAGATCCGCATTCAGGATATAGGGGAGGGTGGGGAGGGGGTCAAGCCAGGCTATATGGGAACCTTGGAATCAGTCATTTGGAGAGACTTGTGGGTTCTGGGGACTGGGATGAGCCGCGGAGGTGTGTTGCTAGCCGGGTGCGGTAGCTGCCTTGCATGAATTCCCTTCTCCTCTGGCCCCTAAGGGTCGGGGCGGCTCAGTCGAGCATCCCATTAACTGCTGACCTGGACCCAAGTCCTTGCTAGCATGGACAGGCCGAGGATGCAGCCCCACAGCCCAGTAGGGCTCACTGCTCCTCCCACTTTCCCAGCCCGGACCCCTGCTTGCTTCGGAGCCGGCTCTGCCCACGGATGCCATGAGACGTCGGAGCCAGGCAGGCTGCTGAGCCGAGCACCGGAGCATGCGCACTCCGCAGTCTTGCAGCTGGCGATGATCAGGAGCCTGGCTCTGCAGCCGGGGCCCTGCTTTCCCAAAGCCCCCTTGGGGTGGGGACTCCTTGAATCATCACAGGCAGAGGGGGCCGGGGAGTTTGCTGTCCCGCTGGGCGGGGCCGCTGCCTGCACTGAGGTCACTCGCGGGGCCTCCTGCTTGGCACAGATCCCTCTTGCTATTAGCAGGACTCTTGCTGCCAGCTGGACACCAGCAGGCTCCTTCGCCCGTGAGCACGTGCCGGAGCTCGGCTCTTAGGCTCATTAGATCATCGCGCGCCTGCCCCCGGCCAAGTCAGGCTGCTCCCCGTGGGTGTGCGAGGACTTGGTGCCAGCTGGGTTCAGTTGTGGTCAGTTGCGACAGGCCTCAGGCCTGGGATCAAAGGGAGACGTGGGCAAATACAGTGGGGAGCCCCCAGGAAGAGCACTAAGCACTCGGCGGATATCAGCCGATTCAGCCTTGGCACGCACCTGGGGCCGGAGGAATCAATGCCCTCGCCTTGCAGACGGGGAGGCTAATGTGGAGAGGTGACTCTGCCCAGGCCACGGAGAGAGCTGCTGTCCCACTGGGGATCTGACCCCTGGACTTGCTGGGCTCCTTCGGCCGGGTCACACCTCTCCATCCGCCCCCGGCTCGCAGCGTGCGTGTGCCAAGCTGGGCGTGTGCACTAGCAAGCAACCCCCTGCACGCAGAAGCAACTGAAACGCTTGCCGCAGCGGTGGGCTCTGCACCTAGCCAGCCAAACGGGGCTTGCAGAAGTAACCTCGGATGCCAGCTGGGAAGGCCAAGTGGCGTAACTTGGTCGGCGAGCTGGGATCCGGGAGTGGCTCGGGGGGCTGGGATCTGAATACAGGAGCCCTGGTGCTCTGAGCAGGCAGGCTCGCATGCTATTACACTGGCCGAGGCTTGTGCAGTGGCAAGTCACTTAGAATATACCCCCGACACCATGTCTCCTCCCCATGGGAGCCAACCAGCAGGGCCCCGTCACCTGCTGCTGCTCAGTGGAGGGGCTCCTGCGACCCCAGAGCAAAGAGCGCTCCCTCTGAAATAAAAGGAACGGGGAAAGCATTCCCCAGGGGAACACACAATGCTCACGAGACTCCTTTCAGTTTACTGCCCGTCTCGTGTGCCCCTTTTCCCGCCCTGGGTTCTCCCCTTTTCTGCTCCCATCGGTACCAGCACCCCACGGGAATGTGGAAACACGAGAAGCTGTTTCAGGTCGTCCCATTTGAAGCTTTTGTTCTATCCGTTGTTAGTGAGCAATCCGCACCGTACCCGGGAGGTGAATGGCATTTAGCAGATCAAAGGGTTTCGCCCATGAATTTTCCCTTCCTCTCTTTGCCAGCTGCCTGTGAGCCGGTGTGATTGTTGCCAGTTCGTTTGTAGAACAGCTTTTGCAAATAACTCCCGCTGGTGAGACTTTGTTCCCTGAAATCTTAGCTGCGTTGATTGGACCCGTGTAGCCAGATTTGCAGAACAGCTCAGAGGCATCGAAGGGGCCCAGGTTGGTACGGTAACGGCGCTCTTCTGAAAATCCAGCCCCAGGGCCGCGTGTTACCGTTTCTGTTCCCTGACTGGATAATTATTTGCACTTTGGTAGCAAGTCGAGGTGCCCCGCCAACAAGCCCCCATGGCAGCACGTGGGGAGAGAAGGCCCTGCCTCAGAGAGCTCACACTCCAAACGGGACGGGCGAGGAAACAGAGGCGGGGAGAGAGGCCAGCAGCTGCTTGGTGTCCAAGCTGGAATAGAACCCGGGTGTTCTGGGCACAGGGAAAGTGGCCTAGCCCGTGGGCCATCCTGCCTCGAGTGCGCCTGTGGTTACAAATTCCCAATCAGCCTCTGGGGAACACTCCCTGCTACCACAAACCATCCTGCCAAGTCAACTTGCCAGAGCTCCGAAGAGAGACAGACACGGGCAAAGCCGACTCAACTTTTCCAGACCGTTTCCCATAGTTCTGCCTGCTCGTATAAAGGAGGATTCTTCTTTGAACAGACTCTCTATTCTGGACTAAGACAGGCCTGGATATCCTCTTCCCCGCCCCCACGCACACTTTTTCCTGGCTTAGGCTGACTCCACGGGAAGGATATTTTGAGATTCAACTTTGCTCTTGCATCTGAGAGCAGGCAGAGGAAAGCGGCCAGGAAGACGGCACCATTGCAGAAACTTCTCCCTCAACTTGCACAAGCAATTCCTCTGCAGCCTTTGCTCATGTGCCAACCCCCAGCAGCTACCCCCAGAAACAGACCCCGACAATGCCTGCGTCAGTTCCTTGCCCAGATCTGTGTTTTGTGACCCCCGCACCCTGCACAGCAGATTCAGTTGGATGCAGTATTCTTCTCTTCCTCTCCTCAGCTGATGGCTGGGGTTGCTGTGAGCTGTTAAACAGCTGCCAGCCCAGAAGAAGCTGCATATCAGTGAGAGCGAAACGATCCCCTGTATGCGTCGCTGGTAAAGGATCGTAGTAGTGTTACGCACTGGCCAAGCTCTGCAGCTACCTGCTACTGATCCCAGCTGAGGAGCCTGTCCTTTAGCTCAAGGGGGAGAGGCCGGTGCTTTGGAGCAGCCGGGGACTTTGGCTGGAATTGCGAGTGCTCCCCATTTCTGAAAGTCGGGCCCTGGAGCCCTGACCCAAGGCCGGCTGAAGTCAGGCAGACTCTTTCCTTTGGCCTCAATGGAGTCTAGGTCAGAACCGCCGCGTCTGACTCTTCTTCACGCTACGGCCGCTCCACCCTGCTCTGGCACAGGGCTTACAGGGACTGCAAACGGCAGCATGAGATGAGAATCAGGCTCCCGGCTGCACCCCTTGCCCACCTTGTCACACGCCCTCCACGGGGGAGTCTGGAGCTACCCGTAACCCCTCTGTCCTGGCCAGAGGGGGCCCAGTGCCACCCCAGCCTGGGGGACAGAGTCGTTCGCTCACAGCCAGCGCTCCTGTTACTCCTGCTTTTTTCCCTGGGGTTTGTGTGAATTTCTTCCCGCTGCGCTGGGGGATCTGCAGGAGGCCGCGGAGAAGCCAATCTTCTAGGTTGTGGCTTTGGGCAAAGCACTGTTTGGCTCCAGCTAGCGCAGAGACTTTCCTCCCGGCCAGCCATTTTCTTCTTTTCTTCTTCTGCCTCTCCTGGCTTCTGCTCAGTGCCTCCGCTGCCTTCTCCATGCAACCCTATCCCGGGGGCGCCGGCAGTGAGCTCTGGGCAGGGGCGTTCAGGTGGGGGCTGTGGCACGGTATCCCCCGGGGTTGGTTAGCTCATTGCCCTGGATGCAGCCAGAGCTTCGGGAGACGCTTCCAGCAGAACCTGGCATTGGAAAGCAACAAAGCCTCCCGGTGTCTGGGCTGGCTGGAGAGAGGAGTGGAGATGCTTGTCCCATCCCTCTTCGGGGGCCCTGCTGCACCCCACAGCTCTGAGTCCTCACGGGCCTGTCTGTGGACTCCCTGCTGCAGGCGTCTCTTCCCCTCGGACTCCTCTTCCATAGACTCATAGAACCGTAGAGTTAGAAGGGACACTAAGGGTCGGGTCATCTAGTCTAACCCCTGCCAAGATGCAGGATTTCTTGTGTCTAAACCGTCCAAGGCAAATGGCTCCAGCTTCCTTTGGAAAATCTCCAGTGAAAGAGCTTCCACCACCTCCCAAGGCGTCTGTTCCACTGTCCTATTGTTCTTACTGGGAGGAAGTTTTCCTGAGTTTTAATCTAAATCGGCTCTGCTGTAGTTTGAACCCATTGCTTCTTGTCCTGCCCTCTGTGGCAAGAGAGGACAACTTTTCTCTGTCTTTTTTACAGCAGCCATTCCAGTATTTGCAGACCGCTGTCATGTCCCGCCTTAATCTCCTCTTTTCCAAACTAAACATACCCAGTTCCTTCAGCCTTTGCTCGCATGGCTTGTGTTCCATCCCTCTGATCATCTTTGTCGCTCGCCTCTGCATCCTTTCTATACATTGGTGACCAAAGCTGGACACAGTTCTCCAGCTGAGGCCCAACCGGCGTCGAGTAGCGCCTGTAACTTGCCTGCCGTGCCTCTGTTAATGCAACCTAAAATTGCATTTGCTTCTTTTTGCAACAGCAGACTCAGGTGGCGGTTGGCTCCAGCGCAATGCCCAGCTCCTTCTCAGCAGTGCTGCTGCCAGCCGCTTACCCCCCGCGTCATATTGGTGCATTTGGGTTTTCTCCCCTACGTGTGGCACCTCACATTTGTCGTCGTTGAATTTCATTTGGTCTCATCCTCTCCGATTGCCTTTCTCTGTCTCTCTCTGGCCCCGCTTGGCAGTTACTCTGTCCCTGCACTCGACTCGGGAACGGAGCAGGGCAGAAAGGTGCCTCTGAGCTGCCTTGCTGCCCCCGGGACTCCCTGGGTCTGCCTGGCCCCAGTGAGCATTAGAGCAGCCCGTGGGTGACTCTGATGTACACTCTGCTCCTCCTGGGTCCCCTATGGGCCCTGGGAAGCAAAGAATCCTAACGCTCAGCTGGTAGCGCATGCACCCGGCTGCCAACGCTGACTGCAGGGGTTGAGCCCTGGTGCCAGCTCTGCCCGTCCAGGGAGGCCCCTTGCCCAGCGGGTTTTCAGGGGTCTGTTTCCCTCCCGTTAAGATCAGAGCAGCACCGAGGGGCATAGTGTACATGAGACTCGGACCATCTGGTTCTCTCTTCCCCCCACATTCTGCTAGCTTGTAGCACTGTGGCTCCTCCCACCTCTCATGGTGCCTGCCATGCTCCCCAGTTTGTGCCCTGGGCAGTAGCTGGTATCTTCCCCCTTTCACTGGGAGAGCTCCTGGGAGGTCCTCCCCGCCCCCCTGCCCTGCTCTGCCCCAGGAACCCTCCCTGGGATTATGGTGCCGGTGGAGCCACTGGGATGGGGGGCAGTTCCAAACCCGCGAAGGAAGACGGTCCCCTCCCCATCAGAGCGAATCCCCCCCTGAGCCCCAGGCACCAGCTCAGGTCTGGAGGGCCGGAGCCCTTCAACGACCCATGCTGCCCTGTCTCTGGCTATCCACACTCCTGCCTGCCGCCAAGCAGGGAGCACATTCCATCGCCCTGACTCGGAGCTTGTTTTCTCCAGGAGCTGGCCCAGGCTGCCGTAAACAGCGGGCGACTCGCATTTCCCAGCTGCCTTGCTCCCTATCCTCCCGCTTGCCTCTCAGCTTCCTGGCAGCCGCTGTGGCCAGGTAGCAGAATGGGGGGGCTGTTGGGGGCAGACGCATGCTAGGACGTGACATCGGGGACCAGGGGAGGTGGGTTGGGGGTGAGGGGTGTAATTAACCCAGGAGCCCGAAAGGAATCTGACTTTTGGGGGGTGTTTGAAATCCAGTATTGCAGCTCAGACTCATCTCTGGGTTCCTGCCGTCAAGGGGCTTAAAGGGGCAGAAGGGGCGTGTGTGAGAGATTTAGCGCCCCAGGGCGTGATTTCCAGGAGCAGGGAAAACCCCTTTGCAAAGGCTTGTGACTCCGGCTGCCCTTAGCCAGCAGCTCCAGGCTGGGGACACCACAAGCCCTGCTGGTCAGCGGCTGTCCCCACACGAGTGACCGGTGGCACCAGAAGGGTGCGTTCTGCCCCTTGCAGCCCCGCTGCTCGTGGCTTCCTTCGGCCACCCGAGTGGGCCTGGTCCGTGCGTGGTGGGGTGGGATAGAGCATGGATTCTGAGAGCAGGAACGGGGCCGGGGGGACCCTGGGACAAAGGGATTTCCAGGGGAGCTGGGATCTGCCCTTCGCTGGATGTTTTTTGTATTAAATCTGCTCCGGCCCGGCAGGCTGAGCATGTGAAACCGACCGAGGCCCTTTGGCGTGGGATCGTTCCAATAGCAGAAGGAGCCCCTGCTAGAACAGGGGCTGCATTAGTGGCCCGTGGGTTGCTCAATTCTTAATGTCTCCGCTGCTATTGACAACACAGCGGCCAGCTGGGCTGCGGGAACCTCTGCGCTCTGAGCTGCTCGGGGACCCTCCAGGCTGGTTTTACCCAGGCTGCCAGGCAGGGACAATATCGGGTCCCTTGGTACAAATCTGATCTGACAACCTAGCAGCGGATGGGGCTTCAGAACCTGCAGGGGCGGCTCTAGGCATTTTGCCGCCCCAAGCACGGCGGCTGGCCTGCGAAGGGTCTGCTGGTCCCGCGGCTTCGGCAGACCTCCCGCAGGCGCCGCCGAAGCCGCGGGACCAGCAGACCCTCTGCAGACAAGCCACCGAAGGCAGCCTGCCTGCCGCCCTCGCGGCGACCGGCAGAGCGCCCCCCGTGCCTTGCCGCCCGAAGCACGTGCCTGGTGTGCTGGGGCCTGGAGCCGCCCCTGAGAACCTGTCACCTCGATGCCCAGACCAAGCCACCTTCACGCACCTCAGTGAGAAGCCGGGGGGTTGTTTTTATTAGTCATTCCTGGGACCCCCACCTTGGGGGCGCTAGCACTCAGGTGCCTGCGGAGTGGGGTCCGCGTGCGAGCACACTGCCGGTGTGGGGGAAGCCCCGTTGCCACGCCCGACCCCTGGGTTCCCACTCCCCCTGGCAGCCTGAGCACTGCGTGCCTGTTGTCGCTGACAGGGGGTCTCTCTTCCAGGCGAGCGATGTCCACGTTTGCAGCAGGAGGGGCTGAAGCTAGACCAGGCCAGCGACAAGCATGCAAATATAACGGGTGAGTGTGCCAAGTGCCAAGTGCCAAAAGGCTTGGTCGGGCTGGCTTGGCAGGTCCATCCATCCTGCAGCAAGCCAGGAGCTTTGCGGCCTGGGTCTCACCCAGGTTCCCCTCCCCCCTCTCTCCTGCAGGTTTTAATCTTATCAAGCGGTTTGCTCTTCTGAAGACCTCGTCTGTAAAGAAAATCCGCAATCCCAAAGGGCCGCTGATCCTCCGGCTGGGCAGCACGCGCCTGGTCCAACCCACGCAGTAAGTACCCAGCTGGCCCGCCCGTTACAGCTGGGTGGTGAAGGGTTAACTGAGAGGCACAGGGGAGTTCCTTTCAAAAAGGGGGCTGCTCTCGGCTCCCAGACCCCCAGACTTGAAGCCACTGATTGCGGGAAGTGGCTGGACCCCGCTGAGAATGTGGGCTCTTGGTGCTAGGCGCTGTACAGACACACAGTGCAAAACAGCCCTGCCCTGAAGAGACCAGGCAGAACCTCCCGCCTTGTGCTTCTGAGCCTGCTCCCGGGCCAGGGAGGGCTTCTATGGGCCGTGTGCTGTCACCGGGGGCCAGGGGAGCCGTCCCGTTTGGACTGGAGCTGCTGGGGCGGCACTGCGGATTCTCCGGCCCGGTGCCCTGCTCTTCCTCCTGCGTGCTGGTGTGTCGTGACTCGCCTCCTCTCGCAACCAAGTTCTTTTGGTTTTGGTTTTTTCCATTTTATCCAAAGTGTATTGACAGTCAGATAGGTGAGACTACGGGGGCAGTAGGAAAGTCACGTTCTCCCCTCACATGCTAGAGACTCGCTGGAAGCTTTCTGGTCACAGCTTGACATTTAATGTTGCTCTGTGGCTGAATCCCATGCTCTCGAGCCGTCTGTATTTGTCTGTGCAGCCAGCGGCGCAGGTCGTCCCACCCATCTCAGACACACGGTAGTGCTGCTTTCGGAGCTGTGACGAAGTGGGGATGTTCTTGCCGTGTTCTGTGAATGCTGAGTGGGGAGTGTTGGCCTGGGGAGGTTGCAGGGGAGTTGTGCTGGGACGGCCTGCACTGGGGAAGGGAGGAGACCTGAGCATGTAACCTGAGAACCCAGGAGGGGGGTTGGAGGCCAGGTGACACCTCTGCCCGGACACTGAACAAAGGACACAAAGGCTGGGGGAGGAGCCGGGGGGAGGCTGAGTGAGAGGCTGGGGGGAGTTTTGCAGTTTGGAGCTGGCTGGGAAATGGAGAGGGGCACCCTGACGGGGCTTGGGCTTCCCAACGGGGCTGTGGCCTCCCTGGGGGCCCCGGATGGACCTAACTAAAGGGGGTTCTGTTGTCTGTACCGGCAAGGCCTGTTTTGGACTGTGTTCCTGTCATCTAAATAAACCTTCTGTGTTACTGGCTGGCTGAGAGTCACATCTGACTGTGATGTGGGGGTGCAGGACCCTCTGGCTTCCCCAGGACCCCGCCTGGGCGGACTCGCTGTGGGAAGCACACGGAGGGGCAGAGGATGCTGAATGCTCCAAGGAGAGACCCAGGAGGTGAAGCCGTGGGAGCTTCTTGCCCTGGAGACAGTCTGCTCCGAGGGAGAGGAGGCTCCCCAAAGTCCTGACTGGCTTGGTGGGGAGCAGTTCCAGAGCATCGCCCGGGGGCTCCGTGGCAGGAGCATCCTTCGCCTTCCCTCCAGTGGGCTGGCACCGCACAGTGGAGCAGCCAACACACAGAACTGCAGTCTGAGCATGGCTGAATACAGTGGTGATTTTATAGCAACCTGGACACTTCACATCCATGAAATAGGAGTTCAGACTCTGGGCCAGATGCTGCTTCTTGTGTTTCCACTTCTCCTCCCCAGGGGAGGGATGAAGCAGGTCTTTCACCAGAGGCAATTGATCTGGCAGGCAGGCAGGCAGGCCTGGGAATCCCAGGGCTGCGGTGCTGACTATCCCTCTCGGGAGCAGAAGGGTATTCTGCGCCTCTCCGGGACAGCTGGGCCGCTCCGTCTTTTGCAGGGAGAGAAGCTCTGATTCAACGGGGCGTGATGCTCGAGGTCCCTGCGGGATGGATTGAGCAGGGACAGGGGCAGAGCCTGGGGAAGTCGCCTGACTTCACTCCTCTCTCCCCGTGGCTGCGGTGGGTAGCTTTGCCTGGAGGTGGATTTGGTGGGGCAGCTGCCAGCCGCCTGTGTTTCTGGTCTCCTTTGCCCCAGCCTTGCTGGAAAAACAACTCTAGCAGGCCAACACCGTAGCACCTGCTGCAGCCCTGTCCTGCAGTCGTGGTTCAAACCATGGGCAGTCGCCCGGCTGCCGCTGCGGTATTTTAGAGCCTGACTGTACGGTGCTGCATTCCTCTGCTGTCTTGAATCCTCACTCTGGAATGCGGCTGTCTGTGTTTCGGGGTCACGGGGTGTCTCTCCACCGTAGCTGAACCGTTAATGCAGAGCACTGCGGTATTGCTGGGGGCCCAGAGTGTTATCCAGGGGGACGGCTCCATTACTGGAGGGCACTGTCGCTTTGTGAGAACTCTGACGCAGCCTTCGCTGTGGCCTCCCGACCCACAGCACCCTCGTTGTTCTTTGCACAGGGGGTTGCTCCGGCACGAGTGAGGCTCTGTGGCTCTAGAAGACGGCGGTAGTTTTTTAGCCAGGGTTTCCCAGCTCACTGCCCCTCTCGCTCTGAGCCCCAAGCATTAGAGAGGAGAAAGCGACGTCTGGGTCTCCGAGGCTGGCAAGACGCAGCGGTTGGACTTGCTTCTCCACTCGCTTTGCTTAAAGGGGCAAGGTCAGACTCATTAGACCCCACAAATCACTTCTCTCAGCAGCAGCTCCTCCGGGCAGGTGCGAAGGGTCACGCTCCTCGCTGCGCTCTGCTTTCAGCACCTGCTTGGCAAATGACGCTGGGCCGGGACCTTGGCTGGCCCCCCTCACAAATCAGCCACCCCCCTGTGGAGCAGGGAGCTGCTTATTCGGCAATAATCACAGCTCCCATGCCTGGAGCCATGCACCTTCTGCCCAGAGCATCACCTGGCACCTCGCAGATTACAGATCTCGCAGCTGCCTCTGGGGTGGAGGGTAGCAGCTGGGTTCATAGCACAGGTGAGGAGAGGAAATTCTCGCCAATAGCACCAGGCAAACCCCTGGGATCCTTTAGGTCACACGGGGCAGGGAAGGGACCCTGCCTGGCGTTGAGCCTCTGTGTCTGGTGATTTCAGACCTGATTTATGTGGCTGCTGCAGCGCCTGGGAAGGGCGTGTTTGTGAGGGGAGGGGAAATCTCATCCTTGGGGCCTCCAGCTGCTGCATGGGGAGCCCTGCAGAGCCAGTGAGGAGACCCTCCTACCCCAGCACCTCAGCATCCGGCCTGTGGCGTGGCCGTGCGTCCTCTTACAGAGCTTGGGCTGCAGTCAGTCCGGCACCCAAATCGACTCCCCTCTTTCCTTCCCGTCGCCATCTCCGGCTGCCCTCCCCGATGGTCAGACACGGAGCCTGCCTGCAGCATGGCTCCCGCAGCTCCTTCCCCTGCCTGCCACCCGCAGCCCCAGGGCAGGAGCCCTGATCCGAACCCACAGAGGGGAAACTGTGTCACCTCTCCACGAGGATCCTGCCTTTGATCTCCCCCAGGCCCCTTCTAAGGAGCCACCCTGGCAGCAGGTGCCCTCCTGCGGCGTGTTAAAGCTATGGAAAGCAGTGTCGGCAGAGGGCCGGGGCGAGGTTCTGATCACAGAGCCAGGCCCAGCACCCTCTGGGGGCTGGGGGGAGGTTTAGGATTGGGCTGGAGGGCCCCTCTCCAGTGTGGGAGCTGCACCCGTTGTGCGCACCGTGCTGGGGTGGCAGAGCAGGTCTGGCTGTTCACCCAGCACAGGTAGGGGGGTTGGAGGCTCCCCGGGCAGGGGGCGCGCAGGTGTCCCAGCTGCAGGCTGAGTGCGGCGAGGACCGTCCTAATCCTCGAAAGTAAATCATGTGGTGAAGCAATTCAGTCAGGACGCTGGCCAGGGCCTTATGCAATAGCCGCTCCGCGCGTGTGTTTTCTATCCCCGTCTTGGCAAGCAGTGGGATGGGTCTAGACGGGCGGATTGAAATGCTTAGCAGTGACTAGCCAGGCCGTTCCTTTCAGCAGGGGCTGGCCGCTCGGATGCTGCCCCGCTGGGCCCTCTCCCGTCATCCCATGTAACCCGGGCTTCTTTCCCAGGCGCTCGCCGCTCCCCCACGGCGCCGGGGAAGGACCCAGTGTGAGCGTAAGGATCAGGGCTGCAGCATCGGTGTCCCCACGGGCGGAGTGGGAAGCTGGGTGCTAGGCCCTGTGCCCCAAAGGGCACGTGGTATAAACGGCTCCCACATCCAGCTGGCTCACCCTGTCCCTGACCCAGCTCTAGCAAACTCCAGCTCCCAGTGCAGGGCAGCCCCAGGTTAGAGGGTACCTGGCCCAGTCATTAGGGCCCCTGCTGGGGACTCAGGAGACCTGGGCTGAATTCCTGGCTTTGCCACTGACTCCCTGTGTGACCTTGGCTGAGTTACTTAGTTGCTTCCAGCCTTTGCTGCCAGGGCGCTGGAGCAGAGCCTGGAGCGCGGAGCTGCGGAGCTGCAGGTTTTTGCCTGGAGCTTGCTCCGGAGCTGGAGCACAGCTCCAAAGCCCTGTCTGCTGATTTCTCTCGCACCCCTCCATCCTGGCTCTATAAAGAACTCCACAAGAAAAACCAGTGGGGAATAGCGGAGGGTCCTGGAGAGCCACCAGTAACCACCTGCTCCTGCCCGGGGGAGAGCTTTGGGGTCCCAGCAGGGCTTCCTCACAGCCTCAGCCCTGGCGGAGACTCTGCCCATCCACAGCGTTAATCCCACTCCCAAGCAGAAGCTGGGGAGAGAGTTGGCACAGCGGAGAGGCAGCCGAGAGCTGCCTAGATCCTGTTGGCAAGGTCGGCATCGCTCGCTCTCGAGTGCGCTGGAGCTCAGCATTCAGTGGGGGTAGGGGGGACTTCCTGCTGGGGACGAGCAAACTGGGTCAGGTAAAAAGAGTTTCCTGCCCTTGAATTTTCCACCCTTGGCCCCATTCAGGGGCCGGGACATCAGGCCTGTTGTGTTTGTTTGCCTGGCTTGCAGCCAGAGGTGGAGGTGCTGGAATGAGAGAGCTGGGGAAATGTCTCCGAGTGGAAAGTTCTGCTCCCAGGAGGTCCCAGCCTGGCCTCGGGGGATTCAGAGAGCAGCAGGGTCCAGACCTGTGGCTGCTTCTCCAAGCTGAGCCCAGAACTCCTGGGCTTGTGCTTGCTGAGGCACTGGACTGGGGCTCGGGAGAGCGGGTTCTGTTCTGCCTGTGTGACCGTGGGCCGGTCACTTAACCTCTCTGTGCCTCCCTTCTGTAAAGTGAGGTCCCACTTCTGCCTGGTCTGTCTTGTGAGCTCTTCAGAGCTGGGACTGTCTCTTACTATGCGTATGAGCAGCGCCTAGCACTGCTATTGTCATACAAACCACACGGATCCCTGCCCCCCCTCAATCCCAAACGGTCACAACACACGGAATGGCTCCCCCGAAATCCTGGGCTCCTCGGGCCACAGCCGAGCGGAGAAGCAATGCTCTGTCCTGCAAGGAGGGATTGGATTCTGCCAGGCTGCAGCGGGTCGGTCGAGTTGTAATTGCTTTTAACTGGCCCTCGGGCGAACTGCTCAGTCTCCTGCTGCAGCTGAGTTCCCTCCTGCCTTGGAAAAAGTGCCTTCCCCAGGGCCGGGGAGTGGGCCCCAGCACGGAGAGTGGCTGTGTACGGTGGGATCCACATGGCGATGAGCAAAACCTGCCTCTAGGGGTAGACTCAGGGAACTCTGTCTGTTTAGCTTCACAGAGGGGAGGTTCAGGGGTGACCAGGTTACAGTCCTGACATGGGGCACAGATATTTGATAATAGGCTCTAGCTAATAATCTAACCTGATCTAACGGCCGGACGCTGAAGCTAGACAAATTCAGCCTGGCAATAAGGTGAGAGTACGGAACCATTGGAACAGCTGACCGAGGCCATGGTGGATTCTCTACCCCTGGCGATGTTTGTGTCAGGACTGGGTGTTCTGAAAGCTCTGCTCTAGGGATTTGGTGGGGGACGTTCTCTGACCTGGGCTGTACAGGAGGTCTGACTGGGGGATCACAATGGTCCCTTGGAATTTATGAATCTAAAATCAGATCCTCTGTCTGTTTCATCACGTCCCCCACCCCTGGGTCTACCTGGGCTCCTCCATGGTCCCCATCGCGTCAGATCCAGGGTTGCTGGTCAGGAATATCTGACAGGCTTTTTTCCCTTGGAAAATGCCGATTTGTTGCGCCTGAAACAGCTAGCAGGACAGAGGCGGTTTGGATGAACTTTCCCTTTTGAAAAAAATGTGACCTCTCCCACCCCCACCCAAGTCTGAAATTGTCAAAATGTCCCAGCTGCCTAGTCTCTCTCCAGAGCCTTCTGGGGCTGGATGGGACCTTGACTAAGTCACTCTTTAGGCTGGTGGGGTTTGCCTGGAACTCTCCAGCCTGTTAATAGGTGTCAGTCCTGCTGCGAAAGGGTTAAGTAGGTTGTTACTTTGCTTGGATGTAATGCAGGTGGGAGAGGTTTTCTGGAGAGAAAGGACCTAGGGGGTGGGCTGAGCTGTCCTGAGGGAGGAGCACTAGAGGCAGCCCAGCCTGGGGAGAAGGCTGGAGTGGATGTTTCTCTCTGTTAATGAAGCTGAACCCTGAGGGGGGCGGGGTAGGTGACCTTCCTGTTTTGGCTGCGGGTTTCCTACCAGTGGATCAGTGGTGCTACATGCTAGGCAGCCATGGCCCAGAGGTCCGTGTTGTGTGGAAGACAGAGGTGTTGAGCCCACGCCCTCTGCCTGAGCTGCTGGAGGGTGGCTGGCTCACAAAGCATTACTGCCGTTTCCTCTTTCCCTGGCTGCTTTCAGTCCCCTTGGTTTCCCCTCCTCTCTCTTTTTCCATTCACGCCTGTAGCTGGTTGCTAAAGCGATTGCAGCTGGGGGGTGGGCCCGGGCCCTCAGTGGCTGTTTGGGGTGGGGAGCGTTGGGTTTGTCTGTATCTCGGGGTGCATGCACCATCGCCAGCCCCTCCTGTAGGTGCTCGCTTGCAGGGCTGAGTCATGCATCAGGTATGCAGTGGGAAAGCAGATGAGGAACCGGCCAGGACAGGCAGGTAACCTGGAGCTTGTCTCTGTGGCGAGGACGGGAGCAGGCTGGTTAGTTGATGCCTAAGGAGCGATTGCACCATGCCAGAATTGTTAGCGTGTCTCACTCCTTGGGTAGGAAACATCTCCCTTCACCTCAGGCTTTTGTACCCAGCTGAACAGGGATAGGCAAGGGAACCATCTGAACAGGGTTAGCTCCTGCCCAGGTTCCTCTCCACAACCCCCTGGGTATCTGCTGCATCCTCCGTAATATGCAGATAGGAATCGTGTCACCCACCGTCGAAATGCAGCCCCCTCTGGGGTGGAACGTGGCAGCAGCTTAGGACAGCCAGTGAAGAATTCTGTGACCTAAAGTGAAACTGCAGGGGAACTTCAGAAGGCAGAAGGGACTGGCCAGGACTCTGGGGCTAACACCCTCCCACCCCTTGCCAGGTGCTGTGTGTCATGCCCTCTGTTCTCAGCGGGCTGGTTTCACTCACCGGCCCCATTAACAGCAGCCAGCGCCCGCTGCTCTCTCCCCTCCCACAGGAGCGGGGCAGGGATCTGTGGTTCGTCTTGCTGCCCTTCACCCAGCTCCTGCAGTGGACTGGATGATGGAAGGGGAGTTATTCTCATCAGGCAGCATTTGAGGTGGGCAGCCGAGCCTTGTACCTGTCAATAACATGCCCCCTAGGCGGGCTGAATGGGGCTGGCTCCTCCCCAGCATGAGCCGACTTTGGCTGCATTTAGGGTGCTGTTTCTCACCCCTCTGGCCTCCCCAGTGCCCACCCCAAACTGGCACCACCGGGGAGTGCTTTCTGGGCTCTGGGGGGCTCGCTCTGCTCGGATGTTGTTCTCCTGACCGAAGTGACACAAAGAGAGACCAGAGGCAATGGCGATGGGCGCTTTTATAAACGTGGGTGACAGCCATCTGCCTTTCCCAGCTGCTCTGCTCCGGGAGCTCTGAGAGAGGACACCGTCGCGAAGGTGCTGGACTGGGATTCGGGAGATCTGGGGCCGAGTCTCAGCACTGCCACTGACTCCCTCTGTGACCCTGGGCTCAGCTCCCGATCTGTCAAGTGGAGTTGAGAATCCTTCCTTTGTCGGCCTGGCCTATTGAGGCAGGGACTGTATGTGCAGCGCCCAGTAGGATGGGACCTTATCCCTAGGTCTTCCCCCCGGGATAGATAACAGGGACCGTCCCATCCACATCTTGGAGAGAGCTACTGGCAGGATCCGCACAGCATGGAAACAGAATAACCTGGGCGATATCCTCTGTAAATACGTGACTCACTGCCGGGCAATGTTCTTGTGACAGTGGGAACAATTCGGCAGCTGGAACTGACCAGCGCTGGAGTTAATCCGCCCGGTGGAACCTCCACACGTACACGCGCTGTCTGCTCTGACTCTGACAGATGTTGGCAGCTGCTGCAGTGAAAGAGGAAGAGGTTTCGGATTTTGAGCCTCTGCTCTCTTCGCTTTAGTTTTTCTTTGCTTAGGAAAGAGAAGGAACTTCTGGGCCATTTTTCTGTTATTTTGGTTGGAGCTGGGTCAAGGGGAGTGGAAAATGGGAAGTGCCTGGCCTTTTAGCCAGGGAAGGAATCCATGGGAAAGAGTGGGGCTGGCCTGGGTACGAAGGGCTTCCTCAGCTTTGGGCATTGCATTAGAATTCGGCTTGAGGCCCTGAGGGTGTGTGTGGGGTGGGGGTGGGGGTTGTGCTACTGGGTTGAGGGGTTGGTGGTGGTGTGGGTGTTTCAGTGTCTAGGAGTGTGTGTGTGTTGGGAGATGTTTGGGGGGGGGTTGGATGCATGTGTTGGGGGTGTTTGTGTATCTATTTGGGTGAGTGTTGGGGTGTCGGGGGGTGGTGTCAGGTATTTGGCTGCCTGTCTGGGAGGAGTGTGTGTGCGTGCTGGGAGATGTTTGGAGATGAGTGTGGGACGCACCCCGCACGTGTTGGGGGTGTTTGTGTGTCTGGGAGGGGGGCTGTTTCGGTGCACTGGGAATCGTGTGGTTTTGGCATGCATTAGCCAACGCTGGCCCAGGCTTTGAGGACAGACAGACCCTTCCACACGATGTGAGGCAGGCTGGCTGCCTCTCACTGATCTCCTGTTTCACAAGTGCTGGCACCTTCAGTGCAGCACAGAGCCCTGACATTTCCCTGCTGGAGAGACAAACAGCTCCCGCTCCCCCAGCACGCGGGCGCTTCCTGTTTTGATCTGAACTCTTGTGTTTGCTCGGCCCCCGACACAGACGGAAACAGCAGCCACCAGGCTGCCTTCTCAGGGAGAGCTGAGGTTCCCCCACCTCCGCACACACCCCGCCGCCCTGCAGGGGCTGTGTGCCCTGCGCGGAGCTGGGTTTGGGAGGGATAGGGTTGGGCATTGCTTCCCTGGCCCCAGGAGTGCAGGGAGCTGTCGTGGGATGGAGGAGGCACAGGGGCCTTTCTCCCAAGTCCCGGGCCAGCTTTGCTCGGCTGTGACTTGACAAGGAGAGATGGGGATGGAGCTGGCACTGCCACCTGCTCTGCCTCTGTCTGTGTCTGCTCCAACTGAGGCCTATTCCTTGCATGGGGGGCACAAGCCAAGGACCTCTCTGCCCACTGGCAGAGGGTGCAGGGGGGAAAGAAGGTTACAGGGCTCCCGGGTCTGGGACCTACAGATCCGTTTGCCGTGTGAGGTCTGGCTGAAAGCCTGCGTCGCATGGGCCAGGGTTCCCAGTGCGAGATGCTCGCGGAGTTGTGTATCACAGTTATGTTCTCGAGGTCTGTGAATTAAGGCAGGTCACTGGAAGGGGATGGGCACAACCAGTCAGCTGGGGTGCACTGTTCCTTTGGCGTGTCCAATGGATCTGGGACTGGGCGCCCCGGAGGGTTCGGGGGTGTCTGTCCGTCTGCTGCCGAGGGACAGCAGCGCCCGCGGGGGCTGGGAGGGGAGTTCCTGTGCTGTCTGTGGCCAGGCTTATCCGGGAGCTGCCCCCGGCAGGTACCAACACGGCACACTCATGCCAAGAGCAGGGGCTAGTGAGATTCCCCACAACCCTGGGCACCCCCGGGGACCATCACAGGGGGAAACAACGTGTCTGTGTCTGTCTCATTTGCACAGAGCCACATGCATTCACACACACATGGATACCTGTGTCAGGGCCTCACACTCAGACCCGTGCAATCTGTGACACACACACACGCGCGCACGCACACACACACACACACACACACACAGGGCTGCGTCTCTACCTCCTCTTATGTCACTTTCTCTCTCCTCTCCCTCTCCCCCGCCCCCCAGACAGGTGTTCCCCCACGGCTTGCCTGATGAGTTCACCCTGGTGTTCACTTTGCTCCTGAAGAAACAGAGCTGCAAGGAAAACTGGTACCTTTTCCAGGTCACCGACCGGCAGGGCTACCCCCAGGTACCTCTGCTTCCCTTCTCCCCTTTCCCTTTCCTGCTGCCATGTTTTTCCCCACCACGGCTGCTGCGCCCCAGGAACAGGAGCTCCCTGGAGCAGCCCGACACACAGAGCAGTAAAGCACCGTGTGGTACAGGAACTGCCCCAGCCAGGGTGTCCCCTAGGAGCTGCTAACACATGTTGCTGGAAGTCATTGCTGGGGTCCCACCAGGCCACTTTAGTCCTGGAGGCTACAGATCCAAGAGGCTCGGGTCAATCTGTCCACCCTGCTGTCTCTGGTGCTTCGCCGCTGGCAGATGAAGCCAATTGCACCCACGCCTGCCCATGCTCTAGCATTGCCGGGGGTGGGGCGCACGCCCCCTCTGCCAGCCTCCTGCTGCTGCTGTCGGCCTCCGATGCACCTTTGGAGGTTTCCGACACCCTGCTGGTGCCAGAAGATGTGCCCCCAAGGAGGAGGCGTGGCCCTGCCCCCATTGCCCCAGGCGGGGTGGGGTTAGCCGAGCTGATAGCAGTGGCTGTGGGGGCTGCCCAGACCCCTCATTGCCAGGACGGGTCTCTCCAAACCCAACGGGCAAGGAGCCCCCCTCTGCCTGGAGGCCACAGCGACTGGCGTTAGCTCAATCCAGTCTCCTCCCTCGCTCGCCGCTGAAAGCCTCCTAAGCCAGAGCGTCTCTTTGTGCCTAGCTCTCGCTGGGGGTCAACGGCCAAGAGAGGAGCTTGGAGTTCCAGGCCCGGGCCCAGGAGAAGGAGTTTGTGAGCAGCATCTTCGCCGGGAAGGGGGTTTCCTCCCTCTTTGACCAGAAGTGGCACAAGGTGGCCCTGAGCCTGCAGAGCCGGCGGGTCTCCGTCCACGTGGACTGCAGCTCCATCTCCTCCAAGCCCCTGGAGCCCCGGCGGGGCCTGGCGAGCGAGGGCAACACCTTCATCGGCCTGGACGCCGTGCACGGCGCGCCTGTCCCGGTGAGCCGCCCCGGGCACCGCCGGCCATGGGGCGCTCGCGGGCCGGGGCCCGTTCGCAGCGGGGGCGCCCCTTGCCTCCGTCAGCAAGGGGAGGGAGGGAGGTGCTGAGAGCTGGCCCAGCGGCTGACGGGCCAGGCCCTGCGTGGCCCGGGGGGGAATTCGGGGTCACCGGCGCCTGGCAGGTGGGTGCAGCTGCCACCTGGCGTTGCTCAGCAGCGACCTCTCCTGGTCAGTTGAGGAGTAGCCTCGAGGACCGAATGGGACAGGCTGCCCAGGGGTGGGAGTGTGTGTGATAAATGCAGTGATGAGCTGCCAAAATTTTAAATTATAAACGGTGGTTCCCTATAAAAAGGGGAGGGGGGGGAGGGGGGGGGGGGCAGGGGCAGGGCAGACACTTGTGTGGCTGGGGCCTGCAGGGCCCCCTGCTGCCCCCCCCCCCCCTTGCCCCTAGAGCCCCTCTCTCACTCTACCTTGCTGGTTACTCAAAGCAACTCTGGCAACAAGCTGAGCAGCTGAGCTGCCCAGCTGCCGGGCGGCTGGGCGCGCTGCAGCTGGGGGGGGGGGGGGGGGGGGCGGGAGCCTCCCCAGCTGGGAATCCTGGGAGCAACAGGATGGTCCGGCCCACGGACCGGAGTTCTTTGCCCACCTCCTGGCCCCTTAACAATCGGTTCTCCACGGAGGTCTAATTTTAGCAACCGGTTCTTGGGAACCTGTGGGAACCTGCTCCAGCTCACCACTGGATAAATGGTCCTGCCTTGAAGGGCTGGTAGGACAAGCGAGGCTCTAGGAGGGGCTGGACGAGGCGAGGCAGGTGGGATCTCTGAGAACTGGCTCAGGGAGGACAGTACTAAGGGTGGGTCAGCCTGGCAAGGGAGGGGTGGAGCGGCAGAGGGAGAGGAAAGCCTCTGTGTGCACATGTGTGTGTCTGTGTGCACATGCGTGTGCGCGCACGGGCAGGCGAGGCCACCTCTGCCCCTTCCTTGCTCCTCCCTGAGCCAGCGCTCAGGGAAAACTCAGACTCCTCCCTCGCTGGTGGCAGGAGCCCCTGGGGGCTGGGCCGTCCTGGCTGAGAAGAGGGACTCCAGAGCCTGTCCTACCCCCACTCCTCTGACCGCTGTATAGGCCCAGGGGCTGGGTTCACTGGGATTCTTTCCCAAACCCCTGGGGGCCTGGTGCCCCTTTGTGTTCTGACTGTGTCTGCCTCCCCCCACTGCAGTTTGACATCCAACAGGCCCACATCTACTGCGACCCAGAGATGGTGATGCAGGAAGGCTGCTGCGAGATCTCGGCCGGCGGGGTGAGTTATGCATGTGCTCTCCGCAGTGGTGTGTGGGGGGGGTTAACACCCCTCCCATCCAGCAGCTCCTGGAGCTGGCGGGTCTCTGTTCACGCCCTCGGGGCTCGCGGAGCCCATGCGCTGTCCATCTCCGCAGTGGTGCGGGGGGGTTAACGCCCCTCCCATCCAGCAGCTCCTGGAGCTGGCGGGTCTCTGTTCACGCCCTCGGGGCTCGCGGAGCCCATGCGCTGTCCATCTCCGCAGTGGTGCGGGGGGGTTAACGCCCCTCCCATCCAGCAGCTCCTGGAGCTGGCGGGTCTCTGTTCACGCCCTCGGGGCTCGCGGAGCCCATGCGCTGTCCATCTGGGTACATCGCCGGCCCCCGTTGCCGTGTGTCTGGATTGCATCCTCACATCACCCTGTGGGTCAGGGGATTCTGCCCATTGTACAGGTGGGAACGGAGGCACAGAGAAAGTCCGTGACTTGCCCAGGGTCCCGAGCCCATCCTTCTACCCTAGAAGCTGCTCAGGGAGGCCGGCTCCTCAGGTGCCCACCAGCCAGCTCCACCCAGCTGATCCATGGAGCAGGGACTGAGCCACCTCGCTCGCCTCCTGGCCATAAGGGGGGTGGCTGTTGGGGGGACGTGCCCAGGATGCATAGACAGGATCTTGGGGATTTCCTCTGCCGCCTGACCCTGTCCACACACAGCGGGGCAGGCCCCTTGCTAATATCCCTCTCCCCCGCCCCAGCAACCAGGCCGTGTTCTCCAGAGCTGCCTACCTAGGGCCTGGTTGGCTGGGCCCCCTGGGGCTGTGCAGGGTGGGGTGAGCAGAGCCTCTGGGAGCAGATTGAGGGGCTCTGCTGGCCTCTGAGCTAGTGACATTCACAAATGCAGCAAACAGCCTGGTTTGTGTCGAGGATCAGACGTCGCCTCCTCAGTGACCCAGCGAGGGTGAAACCCAGCAGGGTTGCAAACCCCTGTGCTGCGGGGAAAGGGCCATAGCCGGCCGGGCCCGGGAAACCCCCCAGGTGCCTATGGGGGGAATTGCCACAAAAGATGCAGCACAGGAGAGGGCATCCATTGGCCGGACATCGGCTGTCAGACTAGGTGGACCGTGGGTTTGATCGGCCAGTGGCACCAAGATCTGGAGGGGGGCAGAGCCGGCAGGTGGCCTGAATCGGCGGCGCTGCCAGAAATGCACCGAGCAATTTGTCTGGCGCTGGCCGGGAGCTGGGGTTGTGCCTGTGACTGTCTTTAGCTCCCCGCCTCAGAGGGGTGGTGTCTGCGCAGGCCCCGGGGTGTAACCAGCCCCCACTTTCCTTCGATTAGTGCCTTTCCGAAGCCTCCAAAACCCGGCGGCAGGCAGAGGGCACACAGACCAGCAACCTGATTGAGATCAACCCGCAGACGGGGGGCAAGGTGTACACCCGCTGCTTCTGCCTGGAGGAGACTCAGGTGAGAGACCAGGGGCATCGCCGAGGGGGGCACGTCCTGGGCAGGACAGGCCCATGCCCCAGAACGCCTGATCCTCTCTGCAGAGGAGGAAGCAGAGGCGCTGGGTGCTGGTAGCCAGCGAGCCAAGAGTGTGCTACGCCCCGTGGCAGCAGGGAAAGCCAGTGCTGCTGGGGGCAGCTGGTGCAGAGCAGGCAGGTAGCTGGGAGGTGATGGTCCCTCTCTCTGGGGTGCCCCTATTGCATTGATTTCTGGGCACCATAGGGTGACCCATATTTCCCAAAGGGAAAATGCGACATCACGTGGGGCTAGTCTGAGCTCCCCTCCCCGCCCGTGGCTGGCCCAAGCTGTTCCCTGGAGCCCTACCCCCCCCCATCCCTGCGTAGAGCTGGTGTCCCAGCTTGCTCAAGCCCTGCCTGCCCCCCACCCAAGCCCTGCCTCCCCCCCTGCATGAGGCTGGTTTCGGGGTTGAAATCAAGGGGAGCATCACCAGACTGGGGCTGATGTAAACCACAGCACGGACTAAAGTTTTCCCTGGCCTGGCAGTAGAAGGGGGGAGATGGGACAGGCCCAGTGGCTTGTTGGGCTCCTCCAATGTTCTCACGTCTATGAAAGGGGTCCGGCTCGGATTAGGGGCCTTTTGATGTACGTCACTTCTCAGTAGGCGCCGTCGGCAGAAACAATCCCTAAATTAGTAACAAATGTGTTGGGAACATTGGCAGGCGAGGGACGTGCCCTTGGCACTCGCCGTCCTGGCCTCCTGACCCACTTACGGAGCTGCAGCCACCGTGCCAATAGAAAATCTGACCTCGTCAGTGGAGCTGAAATCATCTCAGCCCCTCCCAGCAGGGGGCGCTGCGGTGCACGAGGCTGGAGCCTTGGCCGTGACTAAAGCCCCACATGGCTCTGGTCCCAGCCTCTCCCAGCAGGGGGCGCTGTAGGGAGCGGGGCAGGAATCCTGGCTGTGGGGGAGCTCACACCTATTCCAGGCAGGGGGCGCTGTAGGGAGCAGGGCAGGAGCACGGGCTGTGTGAGGAACTCAGAGTTACTCCATTCCCAGCGTCTCCCAGCAGGGATCAGTGGAGGAAACAGGGGTAAGAGTACTGGGGTGGGGAGGGGGGCATTCTTAGCTTGCTCTAGTCACTTCTTATTTCTTTGTATTGCAGTAGCACTAGGAGCCCTTCCCACGGCACCAGGCGCTGCACAAAATCAGAACAAAGAGACAGTCCCTGCCCCAAAAGGAAACTGCACCGCAGCCGCCATGTAAGATGGGTGTGGAGCTCAGCTCACACAGTCAGGAGCGTGAGCTCTGGCCCCATGTGGCCAGCTGCGGGGTCCGTATCATTCCCTGGCGCCAGCGCTGTACGGTGTGGGCCGGGGAGCAGGCACTCACGGGGCTTGAAGCATTCAGAACCCCGCAGGAGCTTTTTGTGTAGGTCACTGTGTAATGCCGACAGACCCCGGTTGTCAGTGGGCGGGATCGAACTGGGGCCCTCGGGAGCTTAGTGCAGGAGCCTCTAGTGCATGAGCTACAACTTGCATTTAGTGAAGGCTGTAGAACAGACTCAGGTAACTCTCAAAGTGAGCTCAGTGGCACTGGCTGGGCCAGAACACCCCACCCAGCCGGTGTGCGGGTTACAACCGCTCGCTGGGCAGGCGGCTGTGCTGCAGGAGTTTGCTCCGGTCGCCTGGTCTCTAACCGGGCGCATTTTTCCAGCTTTTGGCTTTTGCCCCGGCCCAGCTGCTTTCCAGCCCAGCTCTGCTGCTGGTTTGCCTGGATCTGAGTGAAACACACCTGCCCTGCCCCCTGCCTCGCCTTGGGAAGGGAGAAGCAGGCCTGGTTCCTCCTTGTTCCACCCAGAATCCGGAGCGGCACCCGTGCAAAGCAGTGTCGGAGGGAGTTAGGACCGGGTGCTGCTTGGAGACGGGATGGCTCTGCGCTGCAGAGACTGAAAATGAAAACAAAATGAGAACCCCGGGTCCCAGCCCCACCATCACCCCATCGCACTGGTATGGGCTGGGAGGCAGAGGGCTGAATGGGCCACAGCTGACGTGCTTTGTGGAAGGGTGTGTGCGCGTTGCAGGGGAAATTCCCCCTGTTCGAACCTGAGACCCCAGCAGTGGTGGAGGAAAGACATTGGCCTGGGTGGACCAATGGTCTGATCCAGCACCGCGACTCCTGCAAGTCTAACGGGCCAATTCCCCAGCTGGTGCAAAGCTTCCTTGCAGTCCCTGGAGCTGGGCTGATTTACACCAGGTGAGGGGCTGGCCCTGAGCTTCAGCCCATGCCATCAGTATGTGTGTCAGTCCCTTGAATCGCCTCGGAGTGCCATCTGCCCATGGCTCTGCTAGGGTCACAGGCCACGGCTCCCAGCTGCCTCCGATGCTCCCCATGTCTGGGCAGCGCCCTGCCCCACCCATTAGGCAGAGGAAGGATGGAGGTCGGTGTCTAACTTGCTGCTTTTTGTAACGCTGGCTTCAAGGCCTGACCTACTGAGACAGCTGGAAAATGGTATTTTCCCCCCCATAACCCAGCTCAGGGAAGTAAGTCTGGAATTAGCGCCAGGCGGCTGAGCAGACGGAGGAGATGCAAATGGACAAGTCTGGGCCTGGGAACGCTCCCAGACAGGGCACCTCTGCTCTGTCCCACGGCTGAGTGGCACACAGTGCAGGGAGCGCCGGGCCCTGGCTGGGTCGCTGCCAACGGCTGGAGCAGGCTCATGGGAACGTAGGGCTGGATGGGGCCTCGAATGGGATGGGGCTGAGGGAGGACCAACTTCCATGTGTGGCCCTGCCTCCACCGGGGGGCGCCAGAGGGACACACACACCTGCTCTGGGTGGGAGCAGGGAAGTTGGGCAGATGTTGTGGGGTGGAAATTTGGGCATGAATCCCTAAGCCTGGGGCATTTGGGTGTGAAGCAGGAATGGGCACAGAGTGGGGAAAAGGGCTGGCGGAGTGACCGTCCCATTCAGGTATGGGGCATATTACACCCCTCAGCCGTTAATTCCCTGACAAACGTCCCCGGACGCAGAACCCGTTGCAGCCTGCGGTGGGCTCCGAAATACAAACAGTCCGAGCAGTAAATTCCAGCCCCGCCGTCCCTCGCGCTTCAGACAGGCCTCTCCCCGCGCCGGGGCCTCCTTGACGTTCCACAGACAGCGCCCACGCTCCCGTTGAGCAGAACACAGCCGCACCGATTCACCCCCCGAAAACCCTGCATCACATTTCCCACCGTCCAGAAGAGTTAGCAGCGAGGGGGCCACCAGGTTCGGGGAGGGCGACTCGGGAAGAGGAGGGGGCTAGGGCAGCTCCTCCAGGCGGAGCAGCGTCACTGCTGGCAGGGTGAGCAGTGGCCGAAGCCAGGGAGGGAGCGGTGAAAAGGAAGAGGGGGGAAAACATCGCTCTGCAGACAAGTGCAGAGTCTGTTCCTGCGGAGCAGCATGTTCTGGGCCTTGGCCGTTTCCTGCAGAGCCGGTGGAGAGAGACGGGCTGGCAGGGAAACACAGGGGATGTCTGCCCACGCGAGGGTCCGTCCAAGCGTCTGGCCCGGCTTTCTCCAGCCAGACATGGGGATGGCTGAATTCTGGTGGCAAAGCCCAGTGTGAGGGGAGAAGAGGCTGGCGTAGGGGTCTGGATGGAGCTGACAGTAACCTGCGCTCAGTACAAAGAAGCCAGTGAAATAATGCCCAGGTCCATCCAGCACTGCCCCCACTTGGCCCCGGTGCCCAGTGGCTGCTGTGCCATGTTGCCTGGCATCCATTTCCAGGAATGCCATTGTCTGGAGATGATGCCTCCCGGGAGGATTGGGTTACAGTACAGAGGCTGGAGGGCAGGGCATGGGGTGCTGCCATTTTCCTCTCTCCCTGCTGTCTGCCCCGGTCAACACTGGCATGGTGTGCAAGCGAGCAGTTCCCTGTCAGTGCCCCATCGTGGGGGTAGGCGTCAACTGGAGCTGGGGTGGGGGGGCAGCCAGAGCCGGGGGTGCAGGGTCAGGGAATCTGTATTGCCAAGACAGGGCTTTGGACTGCACAAGCGAACAGACGTTGCCGGAGCTTCTTTCTTGCTGTGACTCTGAGCCTCCATCCCCTCCTGGACGGAAGCAGGGCTCAGGGCTTGTCCCCAGACCAGCAGGCCGGGGCCAGGTTTTGTTAGCATCCTCCTCCAAGATTTGAGCGAGGAGCCCGCCCCCCCCCCCCCCGTTCTCCTTCCACGTCTGCAGGCGCGGCAGGACGCTGAGTTACCTGGCAAGGTGGCCATTTCCTTTGTGCCAGACGGGGCCTCGCTCTTGTGCCAGGGGACGTGCTGACGAAGCCCAGCAGCTGCCCTTAAGCGGGGGCCTTGAAAGGAGCTTGATCCTGGCTTCCCACCAGCGGGAGGCAGGGAGCGTGGGAGGAAGGAGGCTCTATCATGCACCCATTGCTTTGCTCTCTCCCCAGGAGGCGAAGGCATCTGGGCAGGTCGGCGTGGAGAGCCAGCCAGAAGGAAAGGTGAGGTGCTGGGGGCGTTCAGGGGGCTGGGTGGGTCCTGCTGTCTGGCCAGGGTGGGCTGAGGTGAAATCCTGCTGGGATCCATCCAGTTTTGCAGCCCCTGGGCAGCTGCTCCCAGACTGACCCCCCCACCGGCTCCCTAATAGTCACCCTCCCGGTTGCCACGAGATGGTCTCGTCTCATGCACACCGAACACCTTGATCTCCAGGGCTAGCCAGGTGGTTGCCAGCCCCACAGTGCGGCTCCTCCTAGCCACGAGGCCTGGCCCACAGCCCTGCATCGGGAGTTGCCTCGCCTCCCTGCCTTTTCTTGGCACCCAAGGGCTCGTTTCCTCAGCCGGGCCTGGACGGAGGGAAGCCCTGAGTGCTCTGGACGGGGGGTGGACGTGTCTTGCTCCATTGCCCTCCCACTGCCCTCTGGCCTCATCTCTCGCTGCCAAGGCTACACGCTAAATCAACCCCCAGTCTGTCCGGATTCACCGCGCTTAGTCTAAGCTCCTCTTGGAGGGAGCCCAGCAGCATCTCAGCACCTCCTTGTTCCAGCATCCCCTGAGCATTGGCTGGAACGAGCAAGCACATCCGCAAGAGGGGATCCTGGCGCTCCAGCCAGGGCCGTCCTTGGGCATACGCAGCATATGCCAGCTCAGGAGTAACTGCACTGGTGAGCGGGAGGAGAATGGGGGCCCCGGGAGCGGGCCCCAGGCTGTGTTACTCCAGCCCCTTAGGCCTTGGAAACGCTGGTGGAGAAGCAGCACCAATACATCTGTGTTAGAGACGCGGCTGCAGCCACTAGAACTGGCGCATCCCCCCTTCCTCCCGGCATTAGCTCCTCAGCTGGAAAGAAGGGGAACAGGCAGCCTGGTTTATTTTCACACCTCTTTCCTCTCTGGGTCGATCCCCTGCAGGGGACGTCTGTGATGAGCTCTGACCTGTTCTCCTCGCTGCCTGCCCACCGGCGCCCGTCCGAGTGAGAACTGAGAAGGAGACTCCGGCTGGGCTGGGCTCTGAGCGGGCTGGGACCAGGGACCTCCGCTGCCAGTGTCTGCCTGGCTTAGAACCAGCTGCTTCCCGGCAGGAGCTGGCCAGCCCAGAGGGAGCATTTTGCAGCCACTGGTTTGGCTGAAGGAACATGTGGGGAGCCACAAACCCACATGTACAACCCCCTTGTGGGGCCTGGGCTGGCAGCTCCCGGATCCTCGCCAGCCAGGAGAGGAAATAGGAGATTCTATCTATCCCCACGGTGCTGCTTTTCCTGAGTCGCCCTGGCTGGCAGCAGTGGCAGATCCCACCACCGCGTGGGATCGGGGCTGGGGGCCTGTTTGACCTGGACACCCACAACAGCCCTGTGGGGAGCGGTCTGGGTGCTGGTCTCCAAACAGATCCAGGGCGGGCAGGTTTTAGACCGGCTGATGCCACGGAGAGCGCAGCTAAGTGCGGCAAGGGGGCGGGGGCGGGACGTCAGCCCTTGGTGAGAGGCGGTATTTGCAGGACGCCTTCCCAGGTTGCTAGCGGGGTCGGCCCACCTCAACCCACCTCTGGTAAAAGTCCCTGTCGTGGTTCGGAATGGTTTCTCCTGCTTCCTGACTGCTGGTGTCATCTCTTCTTCTCTTGCAGTGCCCACCCTGCCCCCAGAGAGCCCCACACGCCAACGTAAGTCAAGGGCCTGCTGCTTCTTGGAGCTTTCCGATGGGCTTTGGGCTCGGGTGGCGGGGGCGTTTCAGTGGCAGCTGTCTCACAGTGTCTAGTGGCAAGAGGAGCGTGCGCTCTCTCTCACCCACCCCCACACTATAGTTTTGGAGACAGGAAGCATGGCCCAGGGTGTAGGGCACTAGCCTAGGACTTAAGAGACCCCGGTTCAGTTCCCTGTTCGGCCACAGACTCCCTGTATGACCTTGGTCAAGTCACTTAGCCTCTCCATGGCTCAGGTGCCCACCTGCATATTGCAGCTGGGTCTGTCCCAGTGCCAGGTGCTCCTCTCCGGGGAGAGCACAGAGCTGTGACTTTGGTGGCATTTTGCCGCCCTAGGGACAGGTAAGACGGCAGCACGCCGCCCGCTGAATTCTGTACATTTCCGAGTAACACAAAATCTGCCCCAGCCAGGGCCGAGCTGCCCTGAATGCTGAGAGCCAACGGACGGATACCGGCCTACAGCGCCGCTCTGGCTGAGTTACAGCTCTGCTTCTCCGTGTGAGAGCCCTGGTGCCACCCGCCCAGGACCCAGCAGGATTAGTGTGTGTGCAAAGCTCCTCCCCAGGATACCCCAGCCTGCCGGGCCTCCACAGCAGAGAAAAGCAGCCCATGCATTGTAGCTGAGCCACCCCCGCACAGACCCCCTCAGCGTGGAAGGGAAGGCCCGGTCACAGCCGCTCAACAGGCTGGTAGCTGCAGGGCTGGTGTTGCTGCCAAGGGGTTGACGTCTCTAGGCTGGTGGCCGGAGAACAGGGCCCAGGAAGGACCCTCCGAGGGGTGACCTGAGGCACAGGGCACAGAGGCAGGGCTTGGAGCAGGCCTGTCTCGTTCATAGTGCTGCAGGCTGGCCTGCCGGAGGAGCGTGGGTGGGGATGGAGGCTCCAGGCTAGGAGGGCTCTGGCCCGTCTCCCACCAGTGGGGCTGAGAGGGGGCAGGGCTGGCTCCTCGGATCCCTCGCTCCCCATTGGCTCCCAGCCTCTGCGGAGTCACAGCTTCGCTTTGGAAGATGCAGCCCCAAAACCGGACCGAATTTCATTCTTCCCGGCAGCATCTGGCTCCATTGGAACCCAGCCTGCCATGCACCCCCCAAGAGCTCCCCCGGGACCTGACCGTACCTTCCTCAGGTGGCTGGAGCTTCAGCTCGCTCTGGCCCCTTTGCCTTCTCCAAAGAACCCACCCACCTCCTGTTCTCTCTGGCCGACATCCCCTGGAACAGCTGGAGGGGAGGGCCGGGGGAGAGCGCTGACGGCTTCCAGATGTTTGCAAGGTTCCTGCAGCAGCCGCGTGGGCACAGGGGGCTCTGAAGGAGGGCTCAGAGCTCACAGCTGTTCGATATTCGCCCTCCATGCCTGTGTGACAGGCCAGCGTGGGCGCTGTGAGCCGGCGGTAGGATTTTATGGAGGACACGGGGCTGATAACAAAACCCAGAGCAGTTCTGGGTCTTTCCTTAGTCCCCTTTATCTGCTGCCCCCAGCACGGCAGCCGGAGTCCAGTGGAGTGGGGATTTGAACTGGGGCAGAAGGGGGCATGCGACAGATACCACAAGCCTTTCCGTGTGCGGGCAGGGTGGCCCTGGACACCTTGGGGTCACCTGTGCTTCTGGGACGAGGTTGGAGCCAGAGCTCCACCTGAACTGTCGCCCTGAATGATTTTAAAAGGACACGGGACTTGTCCCGCTCCTTCCACCCATTTGCTCCCACCCCTCTTCTCCTCCTCCTCACGGGGGTGGCTCAGCTGCAGAGCTGACTAGGTTGCACTGATGAGTTTCATTTTGGTTTGTGCAGGTCACGCTTGGTCCCCCCGGCCCCAAGGTAAGTTTGTCCTCGCCCTGACTGACAGACAGAGCCCAGCTCCGCCCTGCTCGTGCAAAGGCACACGGCATCACCCGCTTGCAGTTGGTAGTGAGTGCACGAGCGTGCAGAGGTATTCACGTGTGTTCGTCCATATGTGTCTGCGTGTGTGTCCATACATGCTGCGGTGAGGGTTCGTCCGTGTGCGTCTGGGGCCATGTACACTTGCGGGGGGGCGTGTATTCCCCTCTGCAACACAGGTGCCTCTCATGGGACTCCCCCTCTCTCCTGCAGGGGGGCAAAGGAGAACGCGGACTCCCTGGGACATCCGGCTCGAAGGGGGAGCGAGGCGAGCGTGTGAGTGGTGTTGATGTGCCCAGCACGAGGAGACGCAGCCGCCCAGCTTGGGGGGGGCGACGGGCCCATCTGGGGAGACGGCTGCCACGTGCACACTGGGAATCCTGCGTCACGGCCATGTCGGGAACTTCCCTGGGTGCCTCCTGTGCTGGCTGGCTGGGCCCGGTGCCTTGGTGACGCTCTCCTGTGCAGGACGGCTGGATGGGATGGCTCTGGGTCCCCACCCTGTGCCCCCCCCAGCCCTTACTCCCATGGCCCCGGTTCCCATCTCTCTACCCATTAATCCCTCTGGGTGGCCCAGGGGCTGGTGGCGTGAGCAGCATGAGGCTGGTCTGTATGTGACTCCAACGCGGGGCCTGGGCCTGCTCCAGAGATTGGGGCGGGGGGGCTCTCCCGGTGCAGGGGAGGGAAAGCCCAACCTCCACCCACGACCGGCCAAGGGGGGCTGCAGGCAGGGGTGGGCCTAGGCCGCGAAGCCTGGAAGCTTGGCCCATTATCATGCCGGTGGCGAAGGGATTTCCTGGCCGTGCAGGGCCCGTTTCTGCCTTCTGCGCCCCCCCCCGCCCCAAGCCCGGCCCCAGGCAGCCCCGTCGTCTTCCTCCCTCTGAGCGTCTCCCTTCCTCCCGCAGGGCGCGGACTGCATCCGGAGCTCCCCCGACGGCCCCTTGCAGGTGAGGCACCGCTCTCCTTTCTGGGCAGGCCCCTGGGGGAGGCATCCCCCGTGGGGCTTGGCCACCCCTGGCACCTCACGCTGCCTTGCGCCACCCTCCTCTGACCCGCCCCGTGTTCCTTTTCTCTCCGAAGTGCACGGAGGGGCCGAAGGGAGAGAAGGGGGAGCGAGGAGACCTGGTGAGTAAAGCTCGTCTGCACGGTCGGCCCCTTAAACTCCACCCCCACCCTGCTGCCCCCCCCCCCCCAGTGCCATCTCTCCTCCCTCATGGCAACACAGGGTCAGCATTGTGCCTGGCGGCCTCTCTCTGTCGCGCTGCCCATGGGCTCCCCGCAGCACCACTGCACACAGCGCCCACCGCTCGGCCCTACCAGGGGCGCAGTGCCTCCGGCTCGGCCACCGTTTGGGGGGAGCCTGCTTCCCCTACGGGCTTGACTGAGGCCACCTAGGCCTGGATGAGGTCTTGAAAGTCAGTGGTAGACCCCGTGGGTGTAAATGGGCAAAGCGCCAATGGAGTGACACCATTTTTTACGCCAGCCGAGGATCTGGCCCTGCTCCTAGAAATGGCACTGGGCCAAATGCTGCTTGCAACTTCATTGGAGTCAATAAACCAGCTCCAGCCAGCACCGCTCCCACTGACTTGTGCAGAGCTGGGCCGTTAGCCCCAGCTTGGGATCTGACCCTGAACGTCACCACCAGCTTGTCTGGCACCTCCTTTACTTCCTGCTCTGACCCCCAGGTCCTTGTGACGCTCCCTCCCTTTGCAGCAGGAGAGATCCCTCTCCCCCCCCCCCGGCTCTCAGCCCTGCCAAGGCTTAATATCCTCCCGTATCCCACTGAATGCCACTCAGACGCTGCGCTCTGCGGTGGCCAAGTTTATCTTGTGGGAGTTCAATCTTTATTAGCCAGATCCTGTGCAGGGGGCTGTGGTGAAACTCTC
The DNA here is from genome assembly GCF_016161935.1 of Mauremys reevesii. Taxonomy (NCBI): domain Eukaryota; kingdom Metazoa; phylum Chordata; order Testudines; family Geoemydidae; genus Mauremys; species Mauremys reevesii. The sequence goes on from NC_052645.1 coordinate 18,055,436, forward strand.
TGTGCACCCAGGGGGCGCATCACTGAGTGCGCTGCTGCAAAGTGAATCCTGCACGGAGCTGGGCGTTAATGGCCAAGCGGGTTAACCACCTTGTTTCTGTTGCAAACAGGGCCTAGCAGGAGCGACCGGTGCTGATGGGCAGAAGGTAACTCGCTCTCCCAGTCTGCAGGGCAAGAGCCCAGGAGGGGAAGGGCCCGGTGGAGGCTTCTCCCCGCTTTGCAGGGGTAGCTCGTCTGTGCAGGGAGGCATCTCCTCCTGCGTGGGAGAGGAGCCCAGGAGGGGAAGGGCCCGGTGGAGGCTTCTCCCCGCTTTGCAGGGGTAGCTCGTCTGTGCAGGGAGGCATCTCCTCCTGCGTGGGAGAGGAGCCCAGGAGGCGAAAAGGGGTTGGGAAAAGCAAGGTCTGGATCTGGGGGAGCGGGGCAGGGAGGGCGCCGTGGGGGAGGGAACAGGGATGCTTAGCGGTGCTTTCCGTGAGCTTGGCCCTGAGGGGCCTGGAGGCTGCCATCTCCCGGTGCGGGTGAGAAGAGGCTGGAGCCGTTACAGGTGGTGGTGGGGCAGAGGCAGCTCTGGGGTCTTAGGAGTGGGGACAGCCGGGGCACTGGGTTCTCCTCTGATGGGCGGTTTTCTGGTTTGCTTCTCCAGGGGCAGAAAGGCGAGAAGGGAGATGGAGGAGTCCAAGGGAATCCCGGGAAGCCGGGGCGCGACGTAAGTCGTTCATTGCCACGTGTGTCCCCTCTCCCCTTTTATACAATCTGCCCGGGGGCTGCAGGATCCAGCTTTCCCAGGAGCTTCCTTGTGGTATCCCAGTTCCCTGTTAGCCTTGGAGAGACGTTCAGATTCCTACCGTCTCCGTTGCATCCGCTCCCTGTTCTAGCTGGTGACGATGTCCCAACCCAGCAATGCCGCAGGGCTCGAATGAGTCGCTGAGTCATTACTGAGCTCAGGCACAAAAGGGCGCTCCCTGCAGAGGAGAATCTGCAGCCCTGAGTGCCTGTGTTCAATCAAAATTCCACAAATTCCCAGCTGCCTAGTCATATTCCACCTCCCTAAATTCCCTGTCGTCTCAGCTGCGGGAGGGATTCTTCATGTCCCGTTCCACACTGCCGAGCGGTGTTGCTGGGTGCTGCAAGACAGATGCCACGGTCCACCCCAGAGGTGGCTGCCTTCCACGAGTGGCCAAGTGATCCTTATGCGATATGGCAAAGAGGTTTGCGATCCCTCAGCGTAGCGGGTGCTGTGTAAATGTGGGCGGATACAATGGCTCCTTCTTCCTTTTAGGATCAGCTTGATGCATTTCTCTGGGATCCGCAGACATCCTAGAAAATGGATCAACCTGTATTTTTTAACGCAATGGACCAAGACAGCTGCAGGCTGTGATCTGTGCCAGGGCCGTGCACTGCTCGGTGCCCGTGGGAAACCTTTTGGGAGCCCGTTGTTGTGATTATTGATGAGGTGTATTATGGTAGCACCTAGGAGTCCCAGCCACGGCCCTATTGTGCAAGGTGCTGTACAAACAGCAGAGAAAGATGGTGCCCAAAGAGCTTACAATGTTCTAACCCTGCTTTCCTTCTCCTGCTAGGGCCGGCCTGGAGAGATCTGTGTGGTGGGGCCGAAGGGACAGAAGGTACCGTCCTGCAGGCTCAGGGTGGGGGGAATTGTGACTGGGGATTTGAAGGCTGTGCCGATGGAGAAGCCAGGCTCACAGCCATGTTTGTGTTTTAGGGTGATCCAGGGCTCGTTGGACCCGAGGGGTTAGCCGGTGAACCAGGCCCCCCGGGGTCACCAGGTCCTCCAGGGATAGGACTGCCAGGGAAAACGGTAAGGATTTGGTTCCATTGCTTCTCCTCGCTTCCTAGCGCCCCTCCTTGGGCGTGCATGTCTGCTGTTCACGGCTGCTGGCCGCTTGGAAGAGTGAGCTGGGCCTCAGCAATCCTGTCGGTCAACGGGCTGCGTGGAATTTCAGGCCGTTCTCTCACCGTATGGACAAGCTGTTTGGATTTGGTAGCTGAGGGCGTCTCAGTGCCTTGCGGACGCTCCGCTCAGCGGGTCGCGGGGAGGCCAGGCCGCTCCTGTGGGGTGTGCCAGCTCCATCTGGGAGACAACGTGCTGACCGCTCTCTCTCTCGTTAATTTCAGGGTGACCCCGGTGGCCCTCCAGGTCCTAAAGGAGAAAAAGTAAGTGCAGCTGCATCTAGTGACCCAGGCTGCCCATGGGGTCAGGTCTGACACGGCCATGAGCCTGAACTCCAGACAGCCACAGCTGCTAAGTCTGGAGCCGCCTCTGACCTCCTCCCAGCTCAGGAGAGTCGGCCTGAGCGGGGCCCATCTCTGGTTTAAAACGTCGACCTTGCTGCCTGTTCCTCCCCCCCGCCCGCCATGTCCCTGCAGAGACCTGTCGGACGTGCTTCTGACAGGGATTGTTGTCTGTCCGAGAGGCCCAGTGGAGGCAGGTTTATCGCTCAGGCCGCGCCTCTTCTCGCTGTCCCAGTGCACGAGCCTGGCTGGGCAGGACGTTCCCTGTGGAGCTCGGTGGCTCAGGCCTTTGCCTGCATTAGGTCGGGGGGGTCTCCTGGCAGTGCATGTGATGCTGCGCAATGGATCCATCCCCATCCTGCCACGGGGGAAAGGGCTGTTTCCGGAGTAACTGGGCAGCTGGTTTGGCCGATGCTCTGGGGTGTCCCCTCGGGGTTAGGCAGGGCTTCTGGGGTCCCGGGGCGATTGCTGATGGGGTGGAAGTTGGATTCTGGCTCCTCTCCAGGGAACCTTGCTGCCCATCACTGCTCCCTGTCCTCAAATGAGCCTGAGGCTCCTGCTCCACCGCCAGGCTGTGATTGGCACGTCTCCATGGTGACGCCAGAAGGCGTGCGGGGGCTTGGTGATATATGTAGCGTAATGAGCTCGTTCTTCACTTTGATCAACACCAGGGCTTGTCTAGTGTGCACAGGGCAGGGCTTCGGGCAGGGGGTCTGGGGCAGGGCAGGGCTGTAGGTAGGGGGCCCGGGGCAGGAATGTGGGTAGGGGGCCTGGGGCTGGACTGTGGACAGGGGCCCTGGGGCTGGACTCTCAGGGGATAGGGCAGGATCCAGGGGTATCGACACCTCTCTTGGGCAGAGCCCAGGACCCTGGTCCCATCGGACAAAGCCCATTTCTCCCGTGCTCACTGGTGTCAGACCCGTCCCGGGCTCAGTTTGTTTGTTTCTCTGGTGGCCTGTTTCTAGGGTAACTCCGGATCTCCTGGACCGGGAGGTTCAACCGGGAAGCCCGTAAGTAGCAGGCTCCTCTCTATGGAGGTGGGGTGGGCATTGGCGGGCTGGGGGGCGGTGTGTGGCTGCCTGCCCCAGCTGGGTGGGGAAAGCAGAAATGGGCTGTGAGCCCAGCCCAAGGCTGGGGGGTGAGAGAGCCTGTGTGGGTGCAGAGGCCCCACGGCTGTGGCCTTCCCTGGCTGTGAGACACGGGGCTGGTGACGCCCTGGCGGGAGCCTTGTTGCTCACACCCTGGCCTCTCCTCTGGAGAGCTGGGTTCAAGTTTAGCTGCTAGGCCTGGAAGGCTGGAACGTCTCACCCCAGCCCGGGCCCCCTCTGGGGGTCACCTGTTCCGCACACGTTCCTGTGTGTCACCGGGGGGTGCTCTGCTCGGGGCCGGCCCAGCACCGCTCTGGCAAGGAGAGGGAGTGCAGGTCAGGAGTGAGGGGCATCAGCAGAGCCGTGTGGAGAGGACGCAGGTTTGCGGCATAGGAGGGAAGTGCATTGGGGGTGGGTTGGGGGGCTCAGGGTGAAACAACGGAGTGCTGCCGGTCAGGAGCGAGGGGCACTGGCAGAGCTGGGTGTGGGGAGCCCAGGGCTGCGTGTCAGGATTGAGACCCTGGCTGAGGAGTGGGTGGGGTGAGCCCAGGGCTGGGATAGCAGGGGGCTGTGGGTCAGGACTGAGGGGCACTGGCTGGGGAGGGGGTGGGGTGAGCCCAGGGCTGGAGAGCAGGGGGCTGTGGGTCAGGACTGAGGGGCACCAGCAGAGCTGTGGTGGGGTGAGCCCAGGGCTGGGTTAGCAGGGGGCTGTGGGTCAGGCCTGAGGGGCACTGGCTGGGGAGGGGGTGGGGTGAGCCCAGGGCTGGAGAGCATGGGCTGTGGGTCAGGACTGAGGGGCACCAGCAGAGCTGTGGTGGGGTGAGCCCAGGGCTGTAGCAGGGGTCTGTGGGTCAGGACTGAGGGGCACTGGCTGGGGAGGGGGTGGGGTGAGCCCAGGGCTGGAGAGCATGGGCTGTGGGTCAGGACTGAGGGGCACCAGCAGAGCTGTGGTGGGGTGAGCCCAGGGCTGGGATAGCAGGGGGCTGTGGGTCAGGATTGCTGGGCTGATCCGGGGCAGGGTCTGGCTGCTGCCCTCTGTCCCACTGCAGCCCAGGCCTTGGGACTGGGTTTGCTCAGCCTAAGCTAACCAGCATCTTCCCTCCCCGCACAGGGCAAGCCAGGGGTCCCAGGCCTGAAGGGAGACAAGGTGGGTACCACGTGGGGGCCTGGCGCTGGGCGTGCTCTGTTCTGTGCACCATGGGGCTCTGCAGACGAGGCAGGCCTCTGGGGTCAAGGTGGGGCCTCCTCACAGCTGCCTGCTCGGGGAAGCTGAGAAGCAGGAGACTTTCCACGGAGCTGCCTCCCGGCTCCAGGCCCTTGCTGGGGAAAGGAGGGCGAGATGAAGTGGATGCAGGCAGCAGGAAGGACCAGGAACTCAAGAGCCTCCCATTCAGCCCTGAGCCCAGAAAGACCCCTCAAAGCCTGACTCTCTGCCCCAGCCTCCAACCCTGCTCTGGCCTACGTTCGGTTATCCCCCAGCCCGGGGCTATTGAGGGATCCTGATTGGCTCGCCTGCTGCTGGTCCAAAGTCGGGATCTGGATCCAAAGCTCAGGGTGGTTTGGGCCAGGTCCATTGTCACGTCAGTTGCGCTCTGGGGTCGTGGGGTCACCACCCCACACAGACCCAATGGCAGCTCCCAAAGACGAAAGTCGAGGGTCCCCAGGGCCGCGACCCACATCTCACTATCTCCTCTCTCCCACAGGGGGATCCGTGCGAAGTTTGCCCCAGCATCCCCGAGGGGATGACCCATGCTGTCGGCCTCCCGGGAAAGCCGGGACCCAAAGGAGAGCCCGGAGTGCCGGGGAAAGCAGGGAAATCGGTGAGTCTGAACGCGCTGCCGTGCCCCTGAGAGGAGAACCCACACGCCCTCTCTGCGGGGAGCCGGGCGTCCGTCCCCGCCTCCGTGCCTGGGGAGCGGAGGGCTGAAACAAGGGAGGGGGCAAAGTGAAGGTGATGGAAGGAGGTGGTGTTTGCACCTGCACTGAATTGCAGGGGACGCTACCTCGCCCTGCTTGGCTGCCTAACTAGAGCAGGTCCTCATGCAAAACGGGGCCCCCTGCACACCCCACACCCCCCAATGGCCCCGGGCCACCCCTCTCCCTGCCCCACACTGTCACCTAGGACTACGGATAGGCCTTGCACCCAGCTGTCCCCCAACCTTGCTCTCCCTGGCAATGGGGTCGAGGCGAGGAGGTTGTGCTTGGGTCTGGGCTAGAGGCAGGATCGGGCCCGAACCTTCCTGCCTGTTCTCAGCTCTTGGGCCCTCAAGTCAGCAGGACCCAGGGAATCAGCCCTCCTGGTTTGCGACCCATCCCAGAGCTGATACCACAAAGGCAGAATCAGACTCAGGGATCAGGGGCTGGGATCTCACGTCTTAATCTTCCCATCCCCCAACTCTTGCCATCCTATTATCCATTCAGGTTCCCTCCCCCGCCCCCAGGGTCCTTCCTGATCCTGCTCCAGCGATGTGCCCCTGGGGCATCCCCTTGGCTCCCCTCCAGGAGCGAGGGGCCAGTCCCGGCCGAGGTGCAGCCACGGGGTGTTTCTGTTGGTCTCACCTGTTTTTTTTTTTCCCCTGCAGGACAAGGCAGGGCCCCCCGGAACCAAAGGCGACAGGGTGGGTGCCTCAGAGAGCTGATGCCTTGGTTCTAGCCGTGCTGTTGCAGAATTCCCTGTCTGCCCATGGAGAGCAGTGAGGGGTGCGCTGGGGACCCCTCTGATCCAGCAGGGCTCTGACCCCCCGGGCGGTGGCTGCCGCTCAGAGACTTAATGGCCAGAAGGGACCCTTGTGATGATCTCCTCTGACTTCCTGCATGTTGCAGGCCACAGAACCTCCTCCACCCACTCCTGTAACAGACCCAGACCCTCTGGCTGAGTCACTGACGTCCTCCAATCAGGATTTAAAGACTTCAAGTTACAGAGAATCCGCCCCTGCGAGTCACCCGTGTGCCCCATGCTGCAGAGGAAGGCGGAAAACCCCCCAGGGTCTGCAGGAAAATTCCTTCCCGACCCCAAAGCTGGCAGTCAGCGGGACCCTGGGCATTTCGTCCCTCTGGCTCTATTCTCAGAAGGATGGGAGTGGGGGCACTGCCGGGTTTCCCCCAAGAGGGGGCAGTGGATGTGAGGGGATTCAGAATGGTCTTTCTCCACCCCTCCCACAGTGAAAGGGAGAATCAGAAACTAAGGTTCCCTCTATACTGGAGGGGTTTTGCACTGACGCAGCTCCACCAATGCACCCCCGGCAAGTTACGGGGGAAAGTCATTTTGACGCCAACCCCCTTCTTGCACCAGGGTAGCACATCTGCACCAGCAACGCAGCCACATCACTCTAGTTACCTTGGGCACGTTTCCCTAGTCCGGGGAAGCTGTCATGCCCTCCGGCTTCCTCTCCCGCAGTGTCCCACTGGGAACGCTGGCTGAGGAATGTTCTGAAGGCAGCAAGTGTCGCTGCCTCTGACACCCTGTGTGTGTTTGTTTCTTTCAGGGAGACCCTGGCATCAATGGAATAAAAGGAGAGAAGGTGAGTGCCCGGGTCCCTGAAATCTCCTGCTCATCCTTAGTGTCCTCGGCCCCCTTCTCTCGGCTCGCAGGCCGCGTCGATGGTCGCCACCCCTCCGAAGAGGAGCCCCGAGTCTGGCCTGCAGCCATTACCCGGTTATGGCTCGCAGAGGCACTGGGAGCCTGTCTGACCCTGCGCCGTTTGGTTCCTTCCCTAGGGTGCCCCCTGCGTGTCGTGCAATCCCGTCACTCTCGCCTCCATGCTGCAGAGCTCCGACCAGCTCCCGGGGAAGGAGGGGCCCAAAGGGGAGCCGGGGGCCCCAGGGATTGGGCTGCCCGGGCTGCCGGTGAGTACGTGCCCTGCTCCTTGGGTCTCGAGCACGAGGATGGGCAGGCTAGAGGTTGTGCCGGGCAGGGTCCCCGGGGCGTGTGCATTCCCCACGCCAGCACTGCGCTGGGGACAGTCTGAGTGGGGCGTGGAAGGCGGATCTGGCTCCCCGCCCTGGTGTGCAGCGAGGGATGGGAGAAGGGGAGCGGAGCCAGATGGTAAAAGCTGCCAGGCCCCACCTGGCGGGAGGGAGGGAAGGGACCCAGCGCCCCAGCATTCAAACAGCCCGAGGGGCCCTGCCCCCACGGCTCCGCAGAGGTCATGAGAAGGCTCCTCTCAGCTCAGATGGCCCATCCTCCCCAGGGACATGCAGCATACTCGGCCAAGAGCGTCCCCAGCTCTCCCTACCTGCACTAACCCACTGGATCTGAGCCCCTGGCCAGCCTCCTGGCTGGCCTCCCAGTGGGGTCAGATCCCGCCAACCATCTGTGCTCAGATCTTGGGCCTCTGACTGCTGGAGCCAAAGGAGGGAGTCCCCGGCAAGCAGCCGGAGAGAACATGGAGCAGCCACGAGAGCGGGACGCAGGCCGGTCCTCCGGGGCGGGTCATGCCCATGGCGGGGTCTGAGCTCAGGGGAAAGTTTGAGCTTCCTCCCTTGCCGAGATGGGCCTAAATCCAACCCCAGAGAGCCTCCTATCCAAACCTGGCTGCTACCCCCAGCTCTGCTCCAGCCCCCTAGGGCCTGTGCCCCCCTCCCCTTCGCCTCTTGTCCTCTCCTCTTCTCCCTGCTGCCTTAAGGAGCCTGGCACCTTGTCACGGAGTGTGGGGGAGTCAGGGCCCTGCACCCCCCACTTCCTGCAATTCACCAGGACTCTCAGCCAGCCAGTAACACAGAAGGTTTATTAGCCGACAGGAACACAGTCCCAAGCAGGGCGTGTAGGTACAGCCAGGACCCCTCAGCCAGGTCCCTCCGGGGGGCAAGGCTCTTAGACCCCATACTTGGGGTTCCCTGCCTCTTCCCAGCCAGCCCGAAACTGAAACCCAAAACCCCTCCCGCAGGCTCTCTTCCTTTGTCCAGCTTCCCAGGCAAAGGTGTTGTCTCCCCCCACCCTCCTTCCTGGCTCAGGTTACAGGCTCAGGTCCTGTCCCTCACCTAAAGTCCTCCCCTGCTCTCCCCTTCCCCAGACAACAGTCCCTACTGCGTCCCACACCTGATGCCCCTTTTCTCCCCTCCCCTCCCTGTTGCCTCGGCCCAGCTGGTGCCGGGATGAACCCCTTGCTCCCTCCCCGGTTCGTCCCCAGGGGCTCTCCACTCTCCAAGTTTGCAGAGGGCTCTGCTGGGCTCCTGGGGATCCTCCTGCTGGAGGGGTAACTTGGATCCTTTGCTTGTCTTGCAGGGTAAAGCCGGGGTCCCTGGGCTGGCTGGAGCCAAGGGGCAGCAGGTGAGTCCCCTCGTCCTTCTGCCTGCGGCTCCCCCTGGGGGTGGAGGGTTTCTGAACGTGAAGGGTTAAACCTTGGAGGTGGGAGGTTGGATCGGTTACAGCAAACCCTGCCTGGCCCTTCCCCGTAGCTCTCACCAGCGCCTCTCTGCACTGGGGATAACAACGTTCCCTTCACTGCTGCCCCCAAACTTCTTGGGCACTACCCTGGCCCCCTGCCCTGCTCCCTTTGCCCCACGCTGGCAGCACCGAGGAGCCCCATCGCCCTGCTGGGGAGAGGCCTCTGCCGGCTGGGCCTCCCCTACCTGGCTTTGGCAATCTGCGGCTCTCCGATGACGCCCTGAGCCAGGCTGAGGACGCACCGAAGCTAAACTCATGGCACTGTGAACCTCTCGGCCCTGCGCTCATTTGCAGCGCTGGGTCCGTGTGGTCACTGTCTTCCTCCCTCTCCCTTCCTCCGGGCCTGACCCCCTGCGCTCTCCGCTTTGCTTCCTAGGGAGAGGTCGGAAAGACGGGACCGGCCGGCAAACCTGTGAGTACGGGAGCTGGATGCCCTGGGGCTGGGGGGGGGCACCCTCTTGTGGGGACCTAGTCGTTGCCCCACTGGCAACAACAGCAGAGGCTCCCGAGGCAACTGAGCGCAGTGTCAGTGACATGGTGGGAATCAGCGAATCGGTGCAGGGCGAGGGGTAACAGACATGGAGCGGATCCCAGGGAGGTCCCGTGGGTAGGCACAGAGAATGGGTGCGTATGGGATTGCAGGGGCCTGTCACATGCGTGTATAGGCCTGTGTGTACCCGTGTGGGTTTGCAGGGGCCTGTTGTGTGTGCACATAGGTGTGTGTACTTATGGGATTGCAAGGGCCTGTCGTGTGTGTGTGTGTGTGTGTGTGTGTGTGTGTGTGTGTGTGTGTACAAGTGTGGGTTTGCAGGGGCCTGTCGTGTGTGTATGTACACATGTGGGTTTGCAGGGGCCAGTTGCGTGTGTGTGTAGGGGTGTGTACATATATGAGCAGAGCTTTACAGGTGCCTGTCTCACCTCAGCTGCTGCTTCTCTGTGCAGGGAAATCCAGGTGACAGAGGGGACACTGGGCCTGCAGGGCTGAAAGGAGAGAAGGTGAGATCCTGGAAACCCTTGTTCCAGAAGGAGCAGGGGTGGAGTGGCCAGGGATGCTCCCCCATCCAGTGCTCACCCCTAGAGCTGTGCCCTTGTTGAGCCTCTTATGGAAACTCCTTCCCGGCAGCTCTTTTGGGGTGGGAGGGTGTCTCCTGAGTCCCCTCTCTCAGCCGAGCGCCCCCCCAGCTCCTCCATGATGGTGCAGCCCCAGCGCAGGTGTTGCAGCCACTTGACGTGAGACTGGCGCCTTGGCCAGAGCATAAAGCCGGGCTGGCCTGGCTCACCTTTCCCACCAGCAAAACCCGGGGCACCCTGGGGCCAGGGCCGCATCTCCACCTGTGCACAGTGCGTGTGACCCGCGGTGAGCGTGGGCAGCTCTGCTTGGGTGGCCAGGCGCCCGCCACCCAGGCGTGGACAGACCCATTTTGTATAAGGCGGGGTGGGATCTCCAGCACTCTCCTGGGTGAGAGCAGTGGAGCTAGGCTGAAAGCCCTGCGAGCTCCGTGGCGCGCCGAGCCAGCTGGTACCTCCTGGACTCCCTCCAGCCACAGAGACGAGTGTCCCCCACCACCCCTTAGCTGGAGGGCTGAGCGAGGAGCTCCGGTTCCAGGGCGCTGCTCCGGAGGCAGCCACTTACCACGGTGGCTCTTGCGAGCTGTGGGCACCTGTCCCACTGGGAACCGGCCTGAGACCCTCTAAACTCGTCTCGCTGAAGAGCCATTGCATGAGAACCGCCTCCGCTCCCTGCTGATCTGGGCCCGGAGCAGCGTTCCCCTCTGGGCTGACGGGTGCCGGGCACTACGCTCCGTCCCCCTCCTCAGGGGCTTGCAAGGACCCACAGGGCTGAAATGGCCCATACGGAGTTTGCTGAAGTCCCCACTGTCAGTAAGGAGCCTGGGGACTCCGGGAGGTGGCACTGGGCCCAGCCCCCGCCTCGCTCTGACCCTGGTGCCTGTCCCTCGCAGGGAGAGCCGTGTGGCCAGTGCCTTGCTCCTCCAGAGGCGCTCGAAGGGGAGGTGATTGGGGTGTCCGTGCCTGGTGCTCCGGGGGAGAAGGGTGAGCCAGGCCTGCCTGGCATCGGGGTGCCCGGCAGAGCGGTGAGTCAGTGGGGCGTATCCGGGGGGCAGGGAGGGCCGGGGAAGGGGTGAAGGTAAGAGAGAGGAGGAGGGATAGGAACGGGGTGGGCGTGGCATGGGGGCAGGGGATTGTAATGCTGCCTGATGTGCCAGGGTCCTGTGAGGGGCAGTGAAGGTGCTGAACGAACCAGCAATGAAATGGTTAATCCAAACTGGCAGGCCCTGCCGAGCGCCAGCATCTGTCCACCCGGCCTTCTGCTCCTTCCGCTGGTGCCCGGGGGCAGGGGCTGGGTGTGGGGCTGGGGGTTGTGGGCATGTTCCCTGACTCCCTCCTGGTATGCATCCTCGGGGCCTCCCTGTTTTGGGGTGCGTCATTGCCCGGGGACTGGGGACTTTGGGGGGTGGGAGGGGCTGGCTCCGTTCCTTCCCATCTGATTGGCTTGTTTCTTCCTCCCTTGTGTGTTTTGTTCCCCCAGGGCAAACCTGGGGAGCCTGGACTGAAAGGACAGAAGGTGAGAGGGAGGGAAGGGGTGTCGCTGAACAGCTCCCCGCCCCTCCTGCTTCACTAGCTGTGGGAATCTCCCAGCCCTGCCCCCATAGCATGGGGGTTTCCCTTTGCACGGGCTGGGCTGAGCGAGTGCCCAGCTCCTTGGGGAATCAGAGTCACTGGGGCTGCTGGGTCTGGCCGATGAGCACTGTCGCCCTGTCCCAGCTCATCGCATGAGTGGCGCTGCCAGGCCGTTAGCACTCGCTCTGCTGCTGCTGGCACCCAGCCCTCCAAGGAGAGTGGGGCAGAGACCCAGGGGAGGCAGGGGGCTGGGATTCCTGTGCTCCTCTGGGTCACATCCTCTTTGTCTGCTCTCCTGTCCAGGGCGATGCAGGAAATCCAGGGGACCCTGGCACACCGGGCTCAGTGGGGCTGCCGGGGCTTTCAGGTGACCCTGGCGTCAGAGGTCCAACAGGGCCCAAAGGTGAAAAGGTGAGTCCCCCCCCACCCCCCCAGAGCTAGCTCTGCCGGTCGGTGCAGCCAGAGCCCAGTTCGCTAAGGGTCAGACCTGGGAATAAGCTATGGGTCAGTACTGGCCCCCACTATCAAGAGACACCCTCCCCCCTGCACCCTCCGCCCAATTTGTGCCTTCTCGGGGGCTGGCACTGCCGCGTGGAGCCAGTGTCTCGTCTCCTGGCGGTGCCCGTTGTGAGCTGGTCAAGTAGCCCTCTGTTCTGGGGCACCCCCAAGCAGGGAGACCCTCCCGTGCTGGGAGCAGCTTTCCTGGTCCCGGGTTCCTACCCCCGCCACACACACACATTCCTCGTGTCCTTCCCATAAAGGGGAATCTTCATCTCCGCAAGTCGTCCACTGTGCAGAACAAACAGCTGGTCGCCGTCCTCCCCCCAGCCACGCGCCTCCCTAGCACGGTGGCTCTCAGCCATTGCCAGGGGTGCTGCGTGCCACTCGCTAGTGGCCCCTGGCAGTCCTGCCCCTGTGCCTCTATCCCAGTGAGCAAGGCAGGTGCTTTCTGAAGCCGAGGGTGGCAAGTTCAAATCCCCCTCGGGCTGAACCTGGATGTGACTCTCTGGGGCGAGGAGGGGCTGTCTGGGCCTCCACCTCCCTCGGTCCCCAGCTGCCGCACTGGTCTCCGTTTCCTGTGTACTGACCCAAGCCCCTTTCTCCATCCCTCTCACGCAGGGAGACGCCTGCGACGCCTGCCCCACTCTCCAGGGAGAGTTCTCAGATGTGGTCGGGGTGCCAGGAAAACCCGGAGCCAAAGGGGACCGTGGCCTGCCGGGCGTTGGACAGCCTGGGAAACCCGTGAGTGCCCCTCACTCACCCCCCCGCACCGGCGAGGTCCCTGATCAGAGACGTCGGCTGCCTGCTGAACAACCTAGGCTAACGTTTCTGTGTGGGGGGGTGTTTTTTAGGGTAAACCTGGACTCCCTGGGATTCAGGGGCCCCCCGGTCTGAAGGGGCTGCAGGTGAGTGTGGACAGAAGCGGGGTTTGTCATATGGGGATTGCCAAAACCTGGGGCTGTTCCATCCACCGGTGTCTGTGGTCTCTCTAGGGCGAGCCAGGCCCCCCCGGGATCGGCGCCCAGGGACCGCAGGTGAGTGTCAGCACCAAGCTGGTCGCCCAGGGTCTGCTCCATCAGCACCATCCCCCAAGGAGCAGCGTGTCACCCCCACAGCCCCTGCTGTCTCCAGCCCTGCCTTTCGCCTCGTCTCTGGCATTGCCCGGTGGTGCCATTGCTTCCACGCCACCTCCCAGCCTGGCTCCTGCAGGCCCCCTGAGTCCCGGGGCTCCGGCACCCCCCGAGCGAGCGTGGCTGCCCACTTCCCGGGGCCCAGCAGAGCTCGGCTGGTATTACTTTCCACCTCGGACAGTGCCAGGGTCTCCCCGTGCATGGCAGTATCTGCTCCTAATCTGCCTGCTTGGTTCGAAACCCACTCACCTCCCTGCGGCTCACGCTGGCCGGGCTCCTCTGTGTCTGTCTCCTCCTGGAGTGCTCTGCGCAGGCAGCACAGGTCCCTGCTCGCCTGCCCCCTCTCAATCTGTGGGCACAAGACCCTTCTCTGCAGCCCCCACCCTTGCAGAAGAGCCTCATCCCATCCCAGGCGTTTGCTGGGAAGGTTGCCTGGAGCTCTGGGTCTCCCCCTGCTTCTGCGCCACATCATTGAACCTGGGGAAGCATTTGGGGGTGAGGTGAGCAGAGGAGATGCCAACACAGCTGAGGCCAGTGGCCCGAATCAGGGATAACCCTGAGTGGAAAGACAAGAGCTGAGAGTCAAGTATCAGGCTCGGCTTGATCCCTGCCCTGCGAAGGGAGTGGGGAGGGTGGCATCTTGCCATCCCCCCCATTTTCTGATGGGCACCCCCACTGGTGCCTCTGTCTTCGTGCTGGGACCAACTGCTAGAGTGAGACTCAACCAATTCTCCGTGTCTTTTAGGGGGAGCCCGGGGAGACAGGCCTGCCCGGTTCTACAGTGAGTATGCCTTCATTCCTCCCCATCCAACGTCCTGACAAGAGAAATAGGCCCCTGCCCGTCCCTCCATGGGTGGGGGGCACGGAAGGTGCAGACTTCTCCTCCATCCAGTATCCCTTTCAAAGGACCAGCCTCCCTTGCCAAGGGAGAGGAATCCAGGGCCGGTTGGGTGCCTGGGAAGAGGATTTGTTACGTGCAGCATAAACCATATTGTGCAGACACTTTAAAATATGACCAAGGCTGAGAGTTTTGCTGCCGTTTCAGGTCCCTGGAGTGGCCCCGTATATCCTGCCTGGCATGTCATATAATTGAGAGATGCTTTGTCACCGCTGAGCGTTTATACGTCCTGAAAAGGGGCCAATTTCCCAATATGACCCATATATTATCTAACCTTCTCCCTGCCATGCTGGGGCCCGCGTGCCAATGAGTGGTGAGGCTCTGCGGTGTCGCACATTGGTACGCAGTGTTACGCCGTGCAGGGTTCCACAAGGCCAGACACAGCCCTGCATTGCATAGTGTCACACCGGGCTGTGTTACCTGTTGTTGGATAGGATGTTGTCGCCAAGGTTACACAACATTACTCTGTGTAATGTCACAACGCTGCTACAGGTTACACTGTGTGGCACGGGCGGTGGTGTGGAAGCGTCGCACGGTGCTGTGTTACTCTGCATGCCACTCCACCGCACAATGCCAGTCTGGACCACTCGTGCGATGCACAATAGCGTCTCCCAGCGCTGTGCTGCACTGGTGCACATGGTGCCACACAACTCGCTACACAACGTGATGTTCTCAGAGTCATGCTCGCTTGGAGACATGCTGGGTCGCTGGAGGAACCCGGAGCTGTGGCCCAGCCGTTCCAGGAACATGCTGCCCCTCAAGCGGGGAGGGGGCCTGAGGGTCCCATGTGCTGGGCCAAGTTCTGAGCTCTTCCCTCAGCCCCCACTGACATCTGCCTGAGGAAGCTTAAACTCACCCTGCTTGGGCCATTAGCAAGGTCTGAACCAGGCCCCTTCCCATCTAACAGCATGAGCCTCTCCTGCAGGAGGTAGGAACTGAGGCTGGGCCACGTACGAGGTGAACGAGTCTACGGCTGCTGCCAGCTAACGTGCTCGCTTGAGCTGCTGCCCTTGGGAGCCCATGTCGCATGGAATCCCAGCGGGAGATGGCAGCTGAACTCCTTTAGTCGTCTTTGCAAATACCTGTTAGCGGGCAGCGGTAGTAGACTCCTTAACCTATGACACGGACCAGCCACTAGAGGCAGCCAAGGACTTTCCTCCTAAAGCGGGTGGCGTCAGGTGCTCTGGAGCGTGGCTCAAGCAGGGAAAGCAAAGGGAGCTGCTGATTGTCGTCTTTCACCCCCCAGGGACACCCTGGACCTCGAGGGCCGGTAGGCGCCGTGGGAGAGAAAGGTGCCAAGGTGAGAGCCCCCGGCCTGGCACGGAGCCCTCCCCTAGCATCTGTGGGTGACTGCGGGATTTGTTCTACAGTCTGGCAGTGACAAATCCCCGGCCAGGAGCTGTTGTCTGTCGGGCAGGGTGACGGGGCTCCAGCCTGTTCCCTGCCTGTGGAGCCCATCCTGCCGGCAGCGCTGCCTGCCGGTGATCTGGCCCCCAGCCAGCCCCGCTCCGGTTGTTAACCACGCAGGCGGCAGCCGTTAGCACCGATATCCTCCACGCGTGGCTGCTGAATGGCGCCGGGCAAAGCCACGGGGCAGGGGGCTCCAGCGAGTGGCCAGACACAATGGTGTAGCCGGGGTTTAGCACGCAGGATAAGCCAGGACTTGGCCGGGGATCCTGCCAGACAGCTGCAGGGCTGCTGGAGTCCAGCTCCCGGCCCTGTTGGGAACGGGGTGGGGCTGTGTCCCTATTATTTGCCCCCTGCTGTGCCCAGCCTGAAGGCCCTGGTACGGCTGCGGCCCCGTGCCTCGGGGAGGGCTTTTGTGTACACATCAGGGGGGATGTCACGCTCCGTACCTGGAGTGGCTGCGGTGGCTGGCTGCAGCCTGCCTAGCACCAGCAGGGGACGTGTCTGCTGGCTACCTCCAGTCCGAGGAGCCGGCGCTAGGCTGGGCATTGGGCTCACGCAGCTCCTAGCCAGCAGCTGCTCCTGCTCCCCCAGCCCTTGCCACCCTCCTACCAGCTCTGCCAAGGCCCGGCACTCCAGCCCTGCTGGGCTAGCCCTGCGCCCGTGCAGGACACAGGACATTGTGCATCTCACTGGCTAGTGCTGGCCAGTCGGCATTGCCCTGCAGTGCCAGCCGTGCTGCCTGCAGATTCCCCCGGGGTCGGGGGCACTTGGGAACACAGGGAACGAGGCTCCGTCCCAGCGGGGAGCCCGCGTGCACTGCTCTATGGATGGAAGTGGGCGGGCGACGGTGACACAGAAGCAGTGGGACAATCTACCTCCTCCTGGGGTGAAAGCATCCCCTGGGGAGCGCCTGGCACGAGGCGTCCCCCAGAGCTCTGGGCATGGCACGCTCAGACCTTGGGATCTGGCCCTGGCGTCCTGCAGCACCGTGGGCCATCTCCGGCACTGAGGGTTGGTGCTGGCGGCTGCCCAGGCCAGCTTGCACCTTTACGACCCCATGCTCTGTTCCAGGAATGGCCCCTCCTCTCGCCGTGGTGCCGAGTCAGCTGCGGCGGCTGGGTGCTTCCCCTGCAGTGGAGACTTCCCTGGGAGATGCCGGGAAAGGGGAGGGGGCTGTGTGGCTTAGTGGTCAAAGCCAGGAGACCCCGGGGGGCTGAGCCACACCTTCACTCTGTGGTCTTGAGCCACGGTCCCATGAGGACTCCACCCCGTCCCTGCAGTAGGAGCAGGTCCCCCCCAACCCTGGGGCTGGCCCAGATGTGACTCCTTTTTTTTCCCTGCAGGGATCCCCTGGCCTTAAAGGGGCGGAGGGTCCTCCCGGACCTCCGGGGATGAGCATCACTGGGCCAGCGGTAAGTACCCCATACCTGCTGCAGCGCTGGGCCCCATTAGCTCTGCGGCTTCAGGGATGTTACAGTCGCTTCCTGCGGGTGCCAGGACCTCGCCCTCCTCAGCGTGTTACCCGGAGCAGTCACCCCCTTGCGCACAGCCCCCCGCCTAGGCTGCCAGCCAGCGAGCCTCAGGGTTCGTGGTGCCTGTGGACCACAGAGTCTGGCTGCTTGCGTGGAGGGTGGGAGAGGAAAGGGAGCAGCCCATCATAATCCTCTCCAGGCCCCTAGCTCAGTGCGGGGCTTAGATCCTCCCGCTGGACTGTGCAACCATCCGAGGCCTCTCAGTGCCAGGTGAGAAGAGACCAGACCTGGCTGTAAGCATTAGAAAGAGGATCCACTCTTGGGGCTGCTGGACTCAGACAGATGCTGTGGTTGTCCCCGGGTCTCCAGACCCACTGGCCCAGCCTGAGCTGGCTGGTGTCACGGCCCGGGGTCTCCCTAAGTGCTGGCCTGGATGGAACAGTCACAGCCAGGGCGGCTACTGACCCTACAACAGAGCCCAGGCGCATGCAGTCCCTGCAGTGCCGGGACACAGGCAGGATCAATGCCACTCATAGTTCTGCACCTTGTATTAAGGAGCTGCCTTAACCAGAATGCATCTGCTAGTCAGAGCAGGGCTGGGGGAGGCAGGACTCCTGGGTTCTGTTCCCTGATCTGTCGGGCGATACTGGGAAGGTGGCCAAGTTGCTCCGTGCCTTGGTTTCCCCATCTGTAAAGCCGGGGTGATGCTTCGCCTGCCTCACATCTCTGCTGTTTGCTCTCCCCCTAGGGCCGCGAAGGGCAGCGGGGAATGCCAGGGGTGCCTGGATCCAACGGGCTGACGGTACGTACGATGCAGCCCTGCGTCTGCTGGAGGGTGTTCTCGAAACTACCAGGCTAGAATCGGGCTGCGCCGGCTGTTCGATCCCCTGAGACCAGGCAGTGCAGCAGCAACAGCAGACTGACTGTGCTCCCGCTCCCCCGCTGACAGGCCTCACCCCACGCGACCTTCCCTGGCGACGCTGCCACACGGCATCCCCCGGGCACCGGGGATGTCGTGGCGCGACGGTGCCGCCCCGGAACGTCGGGCCTGGTGACGCCGCTAGAGCCGCCGGGCCAGCTCCTGGGCCGGCGCGAGTGGGCCAGGCTCCGCTGGCCGTGATGGAGACGCGCCGATTCACACCGGCCGAGGATCTGGCCTGTTGGGAAGGGCTGCGTCTTTGACAGTGTTTTGCGCTTTGATGCAGGCGGCCTCCATGTCGGGAGAGGCGGGAGCAAGCTCCTCCCCTCGCCCTGAGGGCTCCCTGTCTCTGATTCGACCCCGGTGACAGAGAAGTGGACGGATACCTTGTTAAACGAGGTAATGGCATTAGCCCATTCTCTCTCCATGTCACCTCCATCACCTTGGTGTCCATCACCCTCACCCATCACTTCGCCCGCAGCCCACCGGGGCCTTATTTGCTGAAAGAGAAGGATTTTTTTGATGGGGGGAGGGATGGGTCCATCCCTGCGTTTCCCCGCTGGACCAGCTCTCCTCCCCGGGAACTGGTGCTCTGGCAATCCTGCTCCACTACCGGCTCTGTGCCTCGGTTTCCCATCTCTGCAGAGGGGAGAACAGCACTCCCTACCTCACGGGGCTGTTGTGAGGGTAAAGATGGTGAGGCGCTCAGATGCTGCGCTTGGGGGGCCAGATAAGGACCTAAGCCCTATAGAAAGAAGATTGGTCCGGAGAACTGCCCTTCAGCAACCCCCGCCCCCCGGGGGAAGTGAAAGCTCACCCCCCACGCCAGGCATCTCTGGACTTCACTGGGAACTGATCCAGCATTGCCTGGGGGGCTGTGACAGGGACACTGTCAATGTAGTCTTGTTAGGCCCCCAAAATCTAGATTTAAGTAGAAGGGGGAGAAAAATAACCTTTGGGTGTGAACAGAAATGTTCATTCAGTTGGTGAAACCAGGTATTTTCCCTCTTGTTTTACCCCTCCTCCCCCGCGATGCTGGAATCCCCCCCAGAGCAGAACCAGGAAGGGAAACTGAGCAGGAGAAAGTGAGGCAGACGGCTCTAGCTTTGCTGCTTGGGCATTAGCCATGTGGCCATTGATAGGGCAGGGGACACGGGACTGGGAGGCAGGGGGACCGGGGTTCTGTTCTTCACTTGTCCACGGGAACCTTTCCATTGATGTCCGTGAGCTTCGGCTCAGGCCCAGGGTATGGGATCTTTGCCTCCCTGCCTATAGGACGGGGATCGTTACTGTCCCTTGTAAAGTGGGTTGAGATACTTGGCTGGCAGGTGCCCTAGAAAGGTTGAAGCTCAGAAGCTGGAAGTAGCGCTGAAGGGACATGCGGGTTAGAGGCTTTCCCTCTGAGTCCTCTCCGGCGTGGGTAGTAACAGAGGTGGAATTTTCCGGAGATGATTCCTGTCTTGGCTGTGGTCCTTTCAGCTATTGAAGTCCAACAGCTGTTACGCTCATTCCCGCCAGCTGTCCGGGTTCTGCTCTGAGCCGGGGGAGCTGTCCATTGTGAGTCATCTAGGAGATGAATGGAGCCCTTTCTCCGGCCCGCAAGCAGAGCTGGACTGGAACAAAGGCTATTCCCAGTGGTTAAAGAAACAACAAGGAGTCCGGTGGCACCCTAAAGACTAACAGATTTATTTGGGCCTAAGCCTTCGTGGGTAAAAACCCACTTCTTCCGCTGCATCCCCAGTTGTTGGTTCCTTTGTCACTGGCTCATGCCACCTGTTCACGGCGGGTTAGAGCTGGTGTGTGAATGGTCGCCTAAGCCACATGGTATTGTTTCTGATTGGAGGACTGGACGGTTTGGAACAGGAGACAGGCCAATAGCAGATGCTTTTGTGAATTTGGGTATTTGTGCGAAGAGCAGGCGTTCCCCAGCCGCTCACACCAACGCAGACTTGTTTGCACGATGGTTGGTGAACAGTGGATGCAGGGGCACAAGCCTGGCAGAAGTTCCCAGGCTGACTGGGCGAATGCAGACCCTGCCCAGCGCGTCTCCAGTTCTGGTTCCGGGACCCAGACAGAACCTGCAACACAGTCTCTTGCTCTTGACCCATTTGACGTTGGCCTCTAACACGTTTCTCTCGGTTCTTCCCTGCAGGGAGAGAAGGGGGCGCGGGGTGAGAAGGTGAGCTGGTTTCCTCTCCATCCCTGATTGCCGGCTGGGCCTGTCACCTCCCTTGCCGCTGAGCATGTGCCCGCAGCCCATGGCGGAGGCTGCAGCCTATTGGCACCTGCGTCCCTGCCTGCAGCGTCCACTCGCTGCTGGGCGCTTGGTCTTGCAGCCAAGCCATGGACGAGGGGTTCCTCCCGCCCCGGCCACTCTTCCCCTTGCTCTGCAGAGTAGGGCTGTCCCCTCCCTGCCATGCCGACGATGCCGAGACCAAGCAGCAAGGTGTCACTGCACCCCGGTGCCTACAGCCAGTCCCTTGTGACTCAACCAGGGGGCTCCCACCTCTGACCGTCCCGCCCCCCGCCGGCCCCCAGCCCGGGGGCTCCCGGCTCTGACCGCCCTGCCCCGCTGCCCCCAGCCCGGGGCTCAGCTCTGACCGCCTGCCCCGCCGGCCCCCAGCCCGGGGGCTCCCAGCTCTGACGGCCCTGCCCCCGCCGGCCCCCAGCCCGGGGGCTCCCAGCACTGACCGCCCTGCCCCCCGCCGGCGCCCAGCTCTGACCGCCCTGCCCCCCACCGGCCCCGAGCCAGGGGGCTCCCGGCTCTGACCGCCCTGCCCCCGCCGGCCCCGAGCCCGGGGGCGCCCAGCGCGGACCGCCCTGCCCCCCTCCGGCCCCCACCCCCGGGGCTCCCAGCACTGACCGCCCTGCCCCCCGGGGGCTCCCAGCTCTGACCGCCCTGCCCCCCGCCGGCCCCCAGCCCGGGGGCTCCCAGCTCTGACGGCCCTGCCCCCCACTGGCCCCGAGCCAGGGGGCTCCCAGCTCTGACCGCCATGCCCCCCTCCGGCCCCCAGCCCAGGGGCTCCCAGCTCTGACCGCCCTGGCCCCCGCCGGCCCCCAGCCCGGGGGCTCCCAGCTCTGACCGCCCTGCCCCCCGCCGGTCCCCAGCCAGGGGGCTCCCAGTGCTGATTGTTCTTGTGTTTTCAGGGGGACCCCGGCGAATGCACCTGCCAGCCTGGCCCCCGCGTGGACCCCAACTACTCGGGGATGCCGGTAAGCCCTGAGTCTGCCTATTCCTGGCCTCCTTCTCTAGCTGGGTGATGGTCTAAGGCAGGCCACCTGCCCCCACATCCTGCGCTGCCCTCCCCCGCTGCCCAGCTGCTTTCCTGCCTCGGTGGCTGGGCAGGTGGAGCTGTGACGTCGGCGCCCTGGGCTCTGCTTCGCCTTCGCTAAACGCTCTCCCCTTCTCTTGGACTCGCAGGGAGCCCCAGGACTGTGGATCGGGACGTCCTGGCAGCCTCAGCCTGGCCCGCAGGTGTGTGCGCTTTCCTCTCTGTCCGCGCGGCAGCCTGGGTCCCCCTGCGCCCACTCCCAGCTGCTCACCCAGCACCGTCCTAACGGCCCCTCTCTCTGTTTGCTTTGGGATGTTGCAGGGTCCGCCAGGTGTCCCAGGCCCGCCGGGCCCCCCAGGAGCTCCGGGGAGACAGGTGAGTGAGGGAGAAGAGAATGGGGTGGGCTCTCTATTGCAGGACACGGCTGGGAGCAAGTTGAGGCCCCGATCCTGCTCCCTTGGGGGCTGATGGTGAAGCTTCAGTTGCCTGCGGCGGGAGCAGGCCTGGCCATGTAGGCGTGTGCGTGATCTCCAGTCACCCCCAGACCCTCGGGGAGCCCAGCTGCTCTGATCAGGGTGTCCCATAACCCTCCCGCCAGCCCCTTTGGGCTATTTCTAACCCCCTCGTATCTCTCCGGGACCCCTGCCTTGGCGGGCGCCAGAGAACGCTGACGGCCCCCTGCCCACACCAAGGCTCATTAGCCAATCTGGCCGAGCGCTCTCCAGTTAGAGCTGCTCACCGCACCTTTACGGGACCTTTCATTGTCAGTGGTTAAAAGTAATGCCCGTGTGCTGGGCTGGTCGCTGGCCGGCCCGGCTGAGGCAACCCAGAGAGGCCCAAGACAACCTCCATCGAACTCAGAGGGGAGCCGAGTCCCTGTAGCCATCCGGCGACTGGTATTTCGCAGCCTCCCAGCCTAAGGGAGACCTTGCCCTCTTCCGTGCAAACCTCTTCAGCCTTAAAGAGACTATTCCCTGTCCCTTGGACTGGAGCCGCGATCGACGAGGGATCCCCAGCCGTTCATGTAGCACCGTTGTCTTGCCTAAACGTCCGTGTCAGTGCTACCGGCATGAGTCCAGCTCAGGGAACAGCATCTTCGTGCAGTTCTGTGGCCTAGCCAGCGTGTGTGTTTGTAGATCCCACAAAAAAGAGTGTTATTTCTTGACCGTGAAATGGTACATTTAAAAACCAACCCCAGTGCTGCAGCTTTCAGTCCCCACTCAGGCACCAATCCCGCTACAGTCACTGAGGGTTTTGCCTCAGCGGGGCCCTGAGGCTTCAGCGATGGGCACTTTAGAACTGTGTGTAATAATAAAGCCCTACAGTATTTGCCCCAGGATGGTTAGTTTCTGAAAAACTCCCCCCTCCACAATGAGTCCTGGGCGGGGAGTTAGGAGACCTGGGTTCTATTCCTGGCCCTGCTGCTGGGCCACATCACTTTGGCTTGTCCGTGCCTCGGTTTCCCCATCTGTAAAAACAAGGAGAATGACACCGCCCTTCCTGGGTAAAGCTCTTTGAGAGCTACAGCTGCACAGAGCTGAGTGTTAGTGGTGTCCGATCAGAGCACCTCTAAGGCAGAACCAAGTTTGGGCCCCAGAACCTTCCAAGAGCAGCGCTAGGTGGAGGGGACAGAAGAGCGAGCGTGGGAGAAGGCAGCAGGGTGTCAGGAGACGGCCGTGCAGAAGGATTTGAATATTCAAGCTCTCTCCTTGGCTTTAGGGCGTCCCAGGACACAATGGTTTGCCAGGACTGCCTGGGCCAGCAGGAGATGTGGTAGGTATAGGAGCTGATGTGTCCGTGTCTCCGTCTGCCCCAGGTGTGTGCTTAGCGCTCTTCCGCCGGTAGCTCTTGCCGAGTTATTTCCCAAGCGCCTCAGTCCTCCCAGGCAGAGCCCATGTTAACGTACAGCCTGTTACCCATCATGCTTTTCATTGCTTTGGCGGTCGCCCTGAGCAAGATGAGCCTCCGGCGATAAGGACCGTTTCCCAGGGGTTGCCCTCTCTTTCCGTGTGTGTCTTTGCAGGGGCCGCTCGCCGTCGTAGCGGAGAGGAACATCGAGGTGCTCAAGGTAAGTGCGCCAAGGAGCAGAGGCAGCGGTAGCCGCAGGCGGCACATCCGGGCCTGAGCCAGCCTCTGGCTCCCAGGGGCTAGGCAGCAGGTTACCCCGGGCGGGCGGATGCTCCTCCTGTAGCATCTGGCGCTGGGCCCTGTCAGAGCCCGAGGGAGCCTGCTCTGATCCAGAGACTGCATCCGCTCAGTAGGAGGCTGTTGTAGTCACATGGGCTGGCCACTAGAGGGTGACACAATTCCATCTTCATAAGCTCCATGGGGTGGGGCTGTTGTATCGCTCTGCCTGTGCAGCACCTAGCTTCGTGGGGACCCAATCTCCGGCTGGGCCCCGTCGTGAGGCAAACAATAGCCAATGCACTGAGCCAGCTGGCCGCTGGGCAGATCCCACCTCGTGCAATCCCTGCTCTCCCCCTCTCTCGCTAGAACATCTGCGGGGATTGTGCCCAGGTGCAGACTGACTCCCACAAGCCCAGCGGAGTCAAAGGGGAGAAGGGCGACCAGGGCATGCCCGGTGCCCCCGGCATAGACAACTGCGCACGGGTGAGTACCCAACCACCACCTCCTGCGGCGGGTACTTGGCAATTAGCCACTGTCCGGCGGGACTCAAACACAGGGGAATCTCCTTGCCTCGATGGCAGCCAGGTCCCGGAGTGCATTACACCCCCGAGCACTCTCACATCCACTGGCACAACGGCCCCACCCCGTGGACGCACAGCTCCGCACACCCAGCGGCACGGCCCCATGCACATGTGTGCACACGTGTCTCCTGTCCACACTGGCACATATGTTCTTAAGCTCCCCTTGCACAGATAAACATCTGTCCAATGCAGGGACATGCCCGGGTGCATAATCCCCACCTGCACCCAGTACCCCCTCGCCTACCCCTGGCCTTGTGCAGCTCCTGGTTCATGCCCCCTTGCACATCCAGTTCTCCCTGGAACTGCCCATTGTGCCACCAGTGCAACACGGGCACGAAATCCAAATGGCGCTCGCTGATGCCGACCCTTGGCTCGATTGGCATTAGATCAGTGCGGGCACAAAGTCTCTGAAGGAGTGTGGGGGTGGGGGTTACCCTGCACTGTGGAAACCGGGTCTGTGCTGTATGGGCCCAATCCTCCAAGGTGTCTCCCCAGTACCTAGCAGGGTCCCCCTCTAGCTGATCAGAAGATGCTGATCCCTTTTCTCCATGCCTCCACCGGGGACACTGCCAGCCCCACAGCGCCTCTTCCCCAGGCGAGGCAGGAACGTGGAGCAAACCCCAGCAGGAATAAACTCTCTGCGTGTCTTCCTCTTTCAGTGCTTCGCTCAGTTCCCGAGAGCGGAGGAGCCCCGGGTGAGTAGAGACCCGCGAACTCGGAGCTGGTCATGGGATGGGTGAGGGGGCCTGGGGAGGAGAGACTGCTCTGTTCCCTGGTGACCCGAGAACCCCGCCGCATGAATCCACACCTTGGCTGTCTAACGACAGGGCGTTGGGACTGGCGGGGGCGCAGCATGGGGGACTCGCCTGCCCAGAGCACACGACGGGCAGCCACGTTCCTCGGACAGCGGTTCCCCGAGCATGACGAGGCTCCGGGGCAGTTTTACAGCCGGCCGGGGCAGACAGGGTTTTCGAGGGGCCAGCCTCCACTCTCTGCGTGTGACGGCCAGGAACACGTTGGCTTGGTTCAGCTGGGCGGCTTGCTGAGTTTTGTGGCCTGGGAAGGGGCGGATTGATCAGAAGCGTCTCCTGAAATGGGTCTCGTCTTCCCCCCAGGGTGACCAAGCAGAAAGCGACGGTGACTGTGTTGGAGGGCCTGGGCTGCCGGGGATGCCTGGCTTACCTGGAGAGAGGGGGGAACAGGTACGTCCAGCATTTGGGTCGGCTCCACCGGACGGCGGGTTTCCAACTCCCCGGCTTTGGCCCCCTGAGAGCTGCAGTTCATGGGTGACATTTCTAGCGATTGATTGAGATTTCCGTCCCCACAGCATGGCCCTTAGATACCCTCCCCCACCAGCATCGCCTCCTTCCTGCCCCTCGCCGCATCCCCCCAGGGAGAGCCTGGGGCGCAGGGCAAAAACCCTCAGGCCAGATCCAGCCCCAGCCCCAGCCCCAGCCCACTGAACTCCAGGTCCTGGAGGTGAACTCTGGTCTTCCCGACCAGTGGGAACCGGCACCGTTCAATCCCCCCCTTTGCTCTGTTCTGTATTTCCCGTCTCTCGTGACGGCAGTCGCTGGGGTCTCCACCTGCTTGTTATGTGAACTTGTGACGGGGATTGAACTGGGGAAGCTCCCGACCTACAAGCATGAGCTGGCGGCTGTAGCAGGCTCACAATCTCTGTGGCTCAGGCACAGAAGGGAGCTGTAATACACGCTCCTCCTCGGGCTCTGTCTTGACCTCCCACACCCATTGCAATGGCCAGGCGTGATGCTCTGCTTTACGGCTCCTGTCTCAAGCATCTAACTCTGTGCCGGTCTCTTTGCAGGGCCCACCAGGGATGAGAGGATCTCCAGGGCCACCTGGACCGACTGTGAGTAACCCTTGCAAAGAGCATACTCTGTAGACTTGGGGTTCTCCTGCTCTTTGTACGTAGGGTGGGGTGCTGCCCCTTCCTGGCCCCGTCCTGCTCCGTATGGGACAGCTGTGTGCTGAGCGTGCTGGGAGCACTCTCCAGAGAAGAGTTACCTGTCGCTCCCTGTGTTGGGGCGGTGAGCCCTGGGATGACAGATCGCTGCGCGATGGGGACTCGCTACTGCTCCGTGGCCCCTCCGAAAATCCCAGCCTGAAATCCTAACCCCACTGCAGTCAGTGGCCAAATCCCCACTGACTTCAGCGAGCCTGGATTTCCCCCCGAGAGCCTGGGCTGGGAATGGCTGAGCGCGGCAGAGTGGCCGTGCGTTCTGCCAACCCAGCAGCGAATCCCAGGCCAGCCCTGAGGCCACGGTGAGGGGCGGAGGGGGGTAAGCGCTTCTGGACAGAGCTGCCTTCTGTAGATGGGGGCGAAGGTGCCATTGGCAGGGAAGGATGGGTGAGTCTGCAGAGCTGTTCCGGAAACCAGAAGAGGAGAGATCCCGCTCGGAACAAGAGTGTGAAACAAGCCGGTGTCGGGAAACCCAGCCCCCTGGCGTCTCTGCTGAGGGGCCCGTCCCCCCAGCCCCAGGCCCAGCCCCGCCAGCCTCCTGACTGTGATTTCCAAGGTGTGATCTCACTGTTTCTTCCCTCAGGGCCCTCCAGGTTTTCCTGGAACGCCTGGCGCACCCGGATTGCCTGTAAGAACCCAGCACTGCACGTACTCTGTGCGGCCCTTTGTCGCTGACGCTTGTTTGGCTTTGTTCCCCTCCATTCCTCTCCTCCGGGCTCTGCGCCTGATCACCCAGACAGGCCCCATGCACACCGGTCCCCCGAGTCAGAGACTCCCCCAGGCCCCGGGAGGAAGAGCCTCATTTTGGTTAATCTCCTGCCCTGTCACCTCTGCATCCCTCCTGTCCTCATCTCTCCTTTCCTTGCCACTCATCTCCCTCTCAGTGGGCCTGATTCTCCTCCCATTTACATGGGAGTAAATCAGGAGTAACTCCATTGAACTCAGTGGAGCCAGCTTCTCAGCCGGTGTAAATCTGGCCTTGTGGCTCAGGCAACTGGCTTGGGACTTGGGAGCCCTGCGTTCATTTCCTAGCTCTGACCCAGACCCCCTGGGTGACCTTGGAATCTCTCTGGGCCTCAGTTCCCCATCTGTAAAATGGGCGTGATTCTTCCATTCTCCTCCCCTTTGGCTGCTTCAGTTGTGAGCTCCTTGGGGCTGGGACTGTCTCTCGCTGTGTGTCTGTGCAGCACCCAGCACCATGGGGCCTTTGATCTCTGCTGGGGCTTGGAGCTGCTTCTGCAATCCACATGAAAACCTCGTGTCACTCCAACGGAGCTGCTCTGACCCAGGGCTTGTCCGCACAGACGGTGCACGGCAAGCCAGGGTGTGAACGTGGCTGGCTGGAACCTGCTGCCACACACTAGACATTCTGGTCCAGGGCCCCATGGTGCTAGATCAGACTCAGTCGAGAAAAAAATTGAATCGATTCCACTTTTTTTCTCCTTTCTCTTCATTCTCTCTCTCGTCTCCTCTTCCTCCTGCCTCAGCGCCCGGCTGAGCGCGCAGGATCTCTCTCAGCAAAGCCCCAATCCTGCACTCAAAACGAATGGATCCTCCTGTGCCCCACGCCCCAAACCCCTGCCGAGTCTCAGTTGCCAGGCTGGGGAGATAGCGCCTGAACTGTGGTTTTTCTCACAGGGCTCATCCCCCCCCCATCATTCATGTCCTAATCTCATATCTGGCATCTTCCACTAATGTCACAGTAACCCCACGGTCTGTCTGTGTGATTGCTACGCAGTGTTCACGTCCTCACCGGTGTGTCCTATGAAACAGCATCACTTTCCACCACGTAGGTGCCATGTAACCGAAACTAACCCCCATCCTAGTCGCTCCTTGTTGCTATGCCGATCCCTGCCCAGGTTCACCCGGAAACTGTAGGGACCTGGGTGGGGCCTCCTTAGCCCCTCCCACTCCATAGCTTCACCTGTCAGTCATGCCTTGGAACGCCCAGCGAGAACTCGTGTGTTTCTCGTCTGTTTCCCGCACGCTGGGGGTGGCGCGTCCCGTCCTGTGCGCACGCTCGTGTGCTTCACCTGGGGACGCGGCGGGAGGGGAAAGGCGACTGGGGGGCCTTGGGTGTGAGGGAGGTCCCAGGGAGCGGGCAGCCGTAGCTTCTGCTCATGGGCTACCAGCAGCGATGAGCCATCTGTAGGGCAAGACTTTCCCTGCCCAGCTTAGTGCCCCCTGCTAGCCCCAAGTCCCCCCCTACTGAAGGGATATGCAGCACCCGTCCATTATGGTCCAAAGAACCCGCTTCAGAAAGCAGGGCTGCCGAGGAGCTGCCTTCCAACGTGTCGGCCAGTCAGCGCCGGCCTGTGCTGGGAGGTCACGTCTGGGAGGAGCGTTTGGGGTGAGGGGCCGGGGGGGTGGGGTGGGTTTCAGGAATCGCAGCCTCCAAGACGGTTGCCTCTGTTCCTTTGGAGACGGGCCAGGTAAGCCCCTGTCTCCCAGCCAGGGTGTGTCTACCCAGCCATGTGCGCGGACGTCCCCAGTTGCTGCAAATCGACAGGGTTCTACTGAAGGCGACGGAGCTGGGCTGATCCCCACCCCGGCTGGGGATCCGACCCGTTGAGCCCCCCGGACGAGATGCCTGCTGAGGTGCAGGGCGGGGCTCATCTTCAACCCAGCTTTCTCTAGGCTCCTCTGGCCTTTGTGCCTTCAGACAAATGCAGGCGCTGCCCCTCGGCCTACGAAGTGCCGGAGCCAGCTAGCAGGGTGGCGATATTCCGAGGCTCCCTGGAGGCGGGGCCGGCTCGGAAAAGCCAGCCCTGCGGCTAGGTGGCAGGACAAGTTTTCACAGTGCCGATAGCCCTTAGAGCTTCCAGTGGCAATGGAGGGAGTGTGAACTGAAGCACTCGGCTCCGGGAGTGGGAGCTGTGTTCATGTCTGGTTGCGCCATCCCGCCCTCTGCGGCCCTGCCGTGCTGTGGGCAGCTGGTCGTGCCACCGGCAAGGTGGGAATGGGGTTCAGGGTGGAAATGCCCCGGCAGAACCTCATGTTTTCTCTCCAAAGGGTCTCCAGGGCGAGCGCGGACCACCTGGGCTCACCGGCGCGAAAGGGGAACTGGTGAGTGATAGACCTGGCTGCCGACTCCCCGAGTGCCGGTGGGTTTCGCTGCCCCATGGGGGAGAGGGGCTAGCAGGATGCTGGTTTCCTGCTGGAGAAGCCCCCCCGTCACTGTATGAGGGGGAGACGACACCGCGGTTCAGAGGGGCTGCGACATGGACAGAGCTGGAATCTGAGGTCCTGCAGCCCCAGGTTCTGCTGCCAGGCTCTCTGGCCAATGATCCCAGCTCTGCCCCAGAGGGACCTGCCTTGGCTGCCTGGCCCCGGCTTGGTGGCAGCAGGGGCTGGGCACATTTGCCTGCCAGACCAACGCATTAGCGGGTGGTTTACATCCATGCGCACCAGGCCGGCCCAGCAGAAAGAGGTGCCGGTGCGTAGCACGGGGTGCAGGAGCATAAACCTTGAGCCTGGCCTGTCTGATCCCCAATCTTGTTCTCTTCAGGGCCCTCCCGGTCAACCTGGATACCCTGGTGCAATGGGCCCCCCCGGGCTGCACGTGAGTACCCTTGTGTTAGATGGAATATCTGGGACATGGGGATTAAGGTCACCCAGTCACTGTCCACCAGAGTTAAACACGGCTCAGGGGTTGGTACGCAGAGTCCTCAGCCTGCCAGCACCTTGCCTTAAGGATACAGCAGAGGAGGAAGGCGAGTTATTTGTTCCCTTTAGCTGGAGATCGTGTTTAGAAGCACCCCCCCCCCCCCGCCTCTTAGAGAGCGTCAGAGCTATGAACTCTGCTCTGGGGGGAAGAGACGCGGGAGCGCTTGGCCTTGCTGCTGCTCTTAAAGCCTGAGCCCGTTTCCTAGACGACAAAACAGAACACACGCAAGAGGGGAGAGAGAAAAACACCGAGAGAAAATCCAGCTTACGGCGCCGGTGTTGACTCTCGCTTGCAACCTCCCTGCTGGAAATCACAGGCACGTGACACGGTCTATCAGCCACGCCGAGCCCTGGCAAGCGTGTCCCAGCATCAGGCTGTTCAGGGCATTGCTTTGAGATGCCTCTTCCTGGT
Source organism: Mauremys reevesii (assembly GCF_016161935.1). NCBI lineage: Eukaryota > Metazoa > Chordata > Testudines > Geoemydidae > Mauremys > Mauremys reevesii. Next base: position 18,085,171 of record NC_052645.1, read on the forward strand.
TGCAGGCTCACAGCAGGGTTGCAAAGTATACAGCCTTGGCCAGCTACGCCAGACACTGATTAGACAAGGCAAAAGGAGAGGGCTAGGAAAGAGAAGGCGAGATTTTAGGTGGGGAAGGTAAAGGACAGCCGGGTGGTGGGGGACTTAGCACTGGTCTACACTACAGAATGACTTCGGTCGCTCAGGGTGTGAATAATCTGAACCCCTTGAGCAACCCAGTTCTCCCGACCCGATCGCTGGTGCAGACAGAGCTATGTCGGTGGGAGGGCTTCTCTCGTCAGCTGGGAGCATCTTCAGAAACGCTGCATTGGCGCAGCTTTGCCGATGCAAGGTTCCACCGGAGACGAGTCCAAAGTCTCACCCCCCCGGCTGGGTCCCTCTCTGCCCGGTCTGGTCAGGGCAGCTCTCAGGATTGGAGTGAAAAAGGTCCAGGGTCCCAGGAGAGGGTTGGGGAAGGAGGCAGCTGTGATGGTGACGTTTGCTCCCAGATCCAGTTTTTCTTCCCAAAGTCTCTCTTTAAGGACCCAGAATGGGTGGCTGGAATAGCCAGTCCCCTTGTTATTTTGTCCACCAGTTAGACCTCATTTTTTACACCAGTTTGAGTCCATTGATTTCCGGCCCCACACTTGTCTTGTTTACCAGGCATGATTATAACACAGCCCTCGAGTTCTCTTTGTTCGGACCAGTTCAGTCTGTCTCGCTGTTGCACCTTTTTCCTGTCAGCATTTGTTGTTATCAGGGATTGTGACATTTGATGCACTTTCACTGGCTTCCTCCAGCCGAGCTCACCAAGAGGGTAAATTCATAGGCCCAACGGTGCTGAGCGCGGGGGAGGGGGCCTGGCCGGTACATGCAGCTGGGAGTGGAGACCCCTGGCGGAGAGGCGAGCCAGCCGAGCGTGGCCTGCCTGCCGTGTTGGGAAGGAGGGTACGATCAAGCAGTGCAGAGGGGAGGGACTCTGCTGTGCTGAGATGGAGGGTGAGCCTGGGGGTCACAGGCCCTGGGAGTCACTAGAACTTGCCACACCACTGCCAAGAAAGAGGCACTGGTGAGGTGCAGATTAGCAGAGGAAGGTCCCACAGGCCCACACGTTAGCCACCACCAAGATGGTTCCCCGCTTCCGTCAGCTACCTCCCCACCGGCTACCAGCCCCCACCCCCTGCCCCTGCAGCTGCTGTGCAAAGCTCATCTCATTCCCCCACCTTCTTCCCCAGGGCATCAAGGGAGAACGAGGCTACTTGGGACCCCCTGGAGAGAAAGGGGAATCGGTGAGTGCCACGGACCTGACCCTGTGCCAGCTCGATGCCTCTGGGCCATTTGCCGCTCGCCATTCGATGGGGGTGAAGGGAATCCATCCCCCCAGCTAGGAGAGGAGCCTGGTGGCTGGGCTTGGGGGTGCTGCTGGGTTGTATTTGCTTCCATAAGGCTACATCTGAGAACGTGCAGCAGGGAGATTGGGCAGACGCAGCCTCTTGGATTGGGGTGGGTGGGCAGCCTGCAGCCCCAGACACAATGGGCGATGTGGCCCTGTCAAGCCACAGGCCTGCACTACGTAAGTTCATCGCTCAACTCCAGGGATGGGTCCCTGGCTTTCCCTGGGGGGAAGCAAGGCAGCGGGAGGGGGTGGGAGCACTGGGGCCTGGATCCTGACTAGGGCATCTGGGTGTTACCCCGAGAGAAACAATCCAGGTTAATGGCGCCGACACCCCGTCTCACCAGGCAGCCTCATGGCTGCACCTGCAGGAGCTCACAGGATGCAGGGTCACTGAGACCCGCCGAAGGGGCCAGAGCTGAGCTGAGCCGCTCCCCGGACCCTCCGCTAAAACCAGGGCTGCTGCCAGCAGGCTCGCCCGTGACGCAGTAAGTATCCCTCCCTCCCCGGGCAGCACCGCTGATTCCTGTTCCCTTGGTGTCTCCCCAGGGCCCCCCTGGTTCCGATGGCGTCCCAGGTCCTGCGGGGCCAGCGGTAAGTTCACAGCTAAGTTCTGTCTGCTGAGCCGTCCTGCCCCCACTGGTGCCTGTGGATCGGCACTTGGCTGACAGGCAGGGAGGGAGGAGGGTGCTCGAGCGCGTTGCGAAGGAAGAAGCCCTGGATGTCTGGTTGGGCTGGCCCCGGTTCTCCTGTCTGTCTCGGGAGCACCAGCGGCACAGAAATTACAGCCCTTCTGCTTTGTCCTGTCTCTGCCCCAGGGTCCGAGAGGAGAGCGCGGCGCTCAGGGCAACTCTGGGGAGAAAGGAGATCAGGTGAGACCCTCCTGCTTCCTCTGCCCCTTCCCCGCCCTGGAGGAAGGGATCGTTGGCCCTGTCCGCTCCAAAGCTTCTCGGAGGGAGATGGTGGCACAGCTGCCCCTGCTTTGTGGGCACTGCCCCTTGGAATAGGCCGGGGCTCCCCATTCCCCACCCCTCGTCAGCCCTGTGACCAGGCTGGGGCTGAAGCAGCCCTGCCCCAAAGCAAGCAGAGGAACCCCATGAGATGACCCCAAGGTGCCCAGATGGTGGCTAGGTTCCTAGGCCTGCAGCCTTGCTAAGCCACCAGGGACTTGGCGGTCATGCTGCTGCCCAGAGCCTTGCCCCAGGGCTCCCTGCGCTAGCAGAGCTCTGCTTTGGGGGAAGGCTGCAGCGCAGGTGCTTGGCTGCCCACCCTGCCTGCCCAGCAGCGTGCACGGTGCTGCAGGCTCTGCTGTGACGTCAGACGGATGCTGCAAACGCTGCCCTGTGGACCCCAGATCCCACAGGGAACCAACCCCCTACTCTGGAGGATCTCACACGGTCCACCGAAAGAGCTGCCTCTGCTAGGGGGGCTGCCTTTGGCTGGCCCCTTGAACAAGGGTGCGCTGTAAACCACTGACTGATCTTTTACTGTATTCACAGGGCTTTCAGGGGCAGCCAGGCTTCCCAGGGCCAGCCGTAAGTACACCCCGAGGGACGTTTCAAGCACTGGGGGACTCAATACGTGTTTAGCCTGGCAGAGGAGACGGAGGAGAGGAGAGGAGAGGTGTTCCCTTAACAGGGGTGCACTTGCTCGGGACGAGCTCAGGGAGCCGGAATGGAGCATTATGGGGGAGCGGTATGCAAATGGCTGAGCAGAGGCAGAGTGAGCGAGTTGGGGGGGCTCAATGGGGATTATTTCCTGGGCATATTTTCTGAGACAATAAAGGCAGCAAACCACCTTTGTCTGATTATCGGGGGATTGACCGAGGGCAGGGATTTGCAGCCAGGAATCGAGCGGGGGCAGGGAGCTTTGTCTGTACATTTGTTATGGGATGGAGCCTTGTTATCGGAGCTGAGGACAGGCCAGGGGGTGTGGGGGGGAAGGCAGGGCGCAAGCCCAGGGACAGAGGCTCTTGGGCCAAAGGAGTTTTCTTCTGGCTTAAATGTCAATCATCACTAGCCCCGTCCACAGCAGGAGCAGAACTACGCGAGCTACCGGCGTGTTTAGTGGCAGCTGCCAAGCAGAGTTAGCACAGACCACGCCTGGGGCTAGCCGGGCTCAGCGCGGCCGGCAGAGACCGCGCCTGGGGAGCGTGCTTGTGGCTGGCATAAGTAGGCTGCACTTGCAGAAATGGTGCGATCTGCCTTGCCTGGGCCGGACTGATGTTCCTAAAATAGCCCCCTGTGGCCCCCACACTGGGGCTCTGGGCGCTGTGTATGCACCTCGTCTGTAACAGACAGCTGGGCGACTTGATTAGCCCTTCAAAGATTGCAAAACTCTTGTCGTTTTAGGGGCCTCCTGGTTTCCCAGGGAAAGCCGGACCGGCCGGGCTGCCAGGGCCTGCAGCCGAGAAGGTGAGTGCGGCAAGGCGGGCAGGCTGTGGTGCTGGCTGTGATTGCAGGGGATCCTGCCTGTGGAGGTCTCTGAGCATCGCAGGCCTGGAGAGAGGTTCCTGCTGCTGGCGGGGTTTGGGGCTCCGGCCTCCGCTCAGGGCCAGACAGGCTGCGCTCCCACGGCTGGGCTGGTCCTGCAAGTGGATCCGATCCAGGGCCGGTGCTGGGCGCTAACCAGGGGCCTGTTTCTAGATCCCTTTAATGAGCCCACCACTTCCAAAGAGGCACAAGCGACTTCCCAAGGAGCTCTCGCAAGCGCCCACCTGCTCCCCGCAGCCGAGGCTGGGGGGAGAGAGCCCCTTTGTCATTCTCAGGGCTCTGTTGACACCTGCTGGCCACTGTGAGGAAGGGAGGCTCTCAGGAAGCCCGGGGTGGCGGGGGGAATAGGCCAGTTTCCATCTGCAGTGAGCCGCTTGGTTTCAGATACACAGTTTGGGTCCAGGTGGCTGAGGTCATGGGACTGTGATTTTGGCACGGCCTCAGGGACAGCTCGGCGAGAAGCTCGTGGGAACTGCAAACCCCTCCAGGGCCGGGGGGCGCAGAACGGGGACGGACGGTGTTTGGGGCAAACAGAATCTGAGCCGAGCACTGCGCGGCAGCCGGGCATGTGCTGGGAGGAGACGGGGGCCCTGCGCTGTGTGATCTGGGCCCCGGACTCTTGCCAAAGGGCCGCCTGTCAACTACTCCCTGCGGTGCTGACCAGAAGCCGTGCTTGGCCGCACGGACCCCCCCCCCGCTCTCCATACACAATCTACCCCCTTTCCGGCTGATTTCCAGTGGTGGATCCATCGTGGAAACATCCCCTGGGGCCTGGGTGATGATTGGGTATCCCCTGAGTGTGGACGGGGTTCAGGACCTGCCTGCCCAGCAGCACTGCTCCGTCCCCTCTAGGGCCCAGGAGCGGGAGGAAGGAGAAACTGCAGCCTTTTAGCACACGGGTAAAATGCAGTGCACGGCGCGTGCAAAGCTGGGGCACAGCTGCAGCATGCCCGGGGCACAGCTGGGGCACAGCTGGTGCCCTGCTGGCACACTCCAGGCACAGCTGGCACCTGCACCCATTCCTTAGCAAGAGGCAAGTGTTCCTCCTCGTGTGAACTGGCCTCGTCCAGCCGGCTAGCACCGCTCCCAGGAGATTTGCCACTCAGCCTCCTTCACCCCTTGGATCACAGGGGGACGTATGGAGAGGGCAAGTGGAGAAGCTGAGAGCGAAGGGAAGTCTCTGGAGTAGCCCGGCGGTGACGATGGGCATCCTCCCCCGTGGCTCTCTGTACCAGTGCATTAGCATGGCACAGGGCAGCAGGTTCATTGCTCCCAATATGACTTTTGCAGGGCAGCGAAGGGATGCGCGGCCCCACGGGGATGCCAGGGCCAATGGGGCCTCCAGGGCCTCCTGGAATACAGGTGAGTGTTTCTCTTTCCCAGCTCAATTCCTGACGGCATGGAAGGCGTGGGGGTCTCTATGTGGGGGGAAGTGCTCAGGGGGTTCCAAGCCGTGGGGACACGGAGTGCACGGGAAAGGAGGCCTCAGGATCATGGTGGCAGGAGCTGTGAGGGACAGTGGCAGCAGCTGGGCAGTACAGACCTTTGTGAGTGTGGACACAGAACAAAGACCCAGCAGGTTGGTGGGTACCAGCAGATGGGACTTGCTCCTCCTTCCCCCCTCTCCATGAGAGATGAGAATCCCAAACTGACCCCACTAAGCTACGATGCCGTCCCTGGGCCCAAGCCGAGGGCTTCTCACCTCGCTGCATTTGTGCCTCGGGCCAGAGGGATCCTGCCCTGACGCCGCAACGCAGCATCACCGACGCTATGTCACAGCACACTCAGGCGATGCCGCATGGCTGCTTGAATGTCTTGTTCAGAATGATCTTCGGGGAAAGTCTCTGCAACACGTTTTATTTCATCCAATGGGCTGCTGCCACAGATTGGGAGAGGCGCCAGCAGCTTTTCGTTGGATCCAAAAGTGTGGGACCAGAATCTTGGTGCTGGTTCTGAATAAGGAACGGGCGTCTTGGAGCCTATATTTCAAACACAGGGACGCGTGCTTGCCCAGGCAGAAGTTACTGGGTTAGATGCAGGACCGTTGGGTGAAATTCTCTGCCTTGTGCTATGCAGGCGATCAGATGAGATGGGCATAATAGTCTCTTCTAGCCTTAAAATCTGTGAATCTGAAAATGGATTGGCCTTGGTTGGAACCAGGGAGATAAGTGCCTGGGTGGGGGTGGAATAGATATTGGATCACCACTATCCACCCAATGGTCCCTCTTCCTGTTTGCTGGCCATCCTGTTTCCGCACTTGCTGCGTATAATGCACCCATTAGCGGGCCCATGTACTGCTGCTCGTTGCTGGCTGGGATGCCCAGCCTACCCCAGATGTGGCTCTGCTGCCCTCTTGCCTCTGGATATAAGCACTAATGCAACTGCAGCTCCTGGAGGTTTTCCGTTGGCTCCTGTGGCGGAAATCGGGTTAGGGCTCAGACGGTCATGAGTTCCATCCCTGCCCAGGTGGTCGTGGTGAGTGGAACAGCTAGTGACCGAAGTCATGGGTGGTCATGGGACGGTTACAGCTGAAAGGTCATTGCTGGGATGTTCCAAGGTTACAATCCAGATGGCGAGGGAGAGATCCAGCTGCCATACTGAGCACCAATTCCCAGCCCCTCAGGGAGCTGACGTGTTTCCATATAGCAGCATTGTCTTAGTAGTAGTGTCCCACACCTGAGATCAGCCAGGCAGGCCATTGAGCAGGGTGGTGTGAATGAACAGGCCTTTCATGAGTTCTCTCGTTCTTGGTCTCGCTTTCCCTGTGATGTCCCAGGGCCCAGCCGGCTTGGAAGGACTGGATGGGAAGGACGGGAAGCCAGGAATGCGGGTAAGAAAACAAGACGGGGTTTTCGTACCTATTTTCTCACAGTTCTGCTCAGAACTGGGCCCCGGCTGGTGTGAAGGATTCACTGACCTTCTGCTGAGCCTGGGCCAAGGCTCGTACCAGAAGCCCAAACGGGGTGAGCTTGGCCTTCATCCCAAGCTGTTGGCCATCTCGGAGAGGGAGCAGAGGTAGAGGCTATTCTCCCCCTCGTCAAAAGCAGGGAGCTGGGTCCCACTCCTGGGGTTCCTCTCCCAGGCGGGACGTCAAACACACCTGAAACTTCCTGCCACAGCGAACCTAATTCAGTGTCCATTGCCTCTTTCCTTAGGGTGACCCGGGTCCTGCAGGGCCCCCAGGGATGATGGGGATTCCGGTAAGTCATGGCTGGATTCCTGAATAGCTCCCTGGTGCATAGCACCAGGCGTCCCCAGTTGGGGGGTGTTCGCGTCTTTCCTTGCCACACTCTCACCCTTACCCCATGCCCCTTCCCCACCACCACCTCCCGCGCTGCTGACTGCTAGGTCCTGACAAAGAGTCAGACGGCGAGAGCTTAACCGGTAGCTGGGCTTTCCTTGCATTTTGGGGGGAACTCAGCTCTGGCCCTCTCCCTGGGAGACTGCACCCCCACTGCCTGGTAAGTGGGGGTTGCATTGAGTTGCAGAGGGAGGGGAGATAGATGATTGTTGAAGAGGAAGGAGAAGCGATGGACTCAGAGCTGGCGAAAGCGGCCCCATCTCCACCGGAGGCAGAGGTAATTCATCAGGAGCTGGAGAGCTGCCTGCCCTCGGCCCGCTCCGGGGGCTCCCGGTGGGTTTGTTATGGCAGGGAGAGCTTGGCGGCTGGCGTGGGGGGTGTCTCCGTGCCCGAGGGAGGGAGGCACAGAGCCTGCCGGGAGGGCCCTGCTCACCTGATGCTGGAGAGTCATTCCTCTCTTCTTTTCCCCGCCAGGGCTTCAAGGGAAAACCCGGCCACCCGGGTCTGCCGGGCCAGAAGGTGAGCTGCTTTGCTGCTCTTGCAGCCTCAGGGAATCCGCAGCGGGCACCTGGCCGCAGCTGCTTTGTGACACCTGCCCTTTGAGATCGCTGAGGGCGGGGGCTCGCTGGAAGGGACATTAGGCCCTGCGTAGGGGGGGATTCTAGCCCCACTGCGTTCAGTAGGGCCTGCTTTCCCCCTTGGGGGGATGTGGCACTGGACTGGCACATCGCCTCGTGCTGGGCCCGCCGCATGGGGCGAATGTCACCCTGGGGAGAGCCAAAGGGCTTTATCTGCCTGCTCAGGGTCTGGGGGGACTTGAGGAGCCCTGGGAGGGTCATGGAGTGTTTTTGCTATTTGAAACTTCCTGCTCTAGCTGGCTGCCATGGCCCCACCCCCAGGGCCCCTCGGCGTATTCAGCACCCCATCATTCTCCGACACCATCATTCAGAGCTAGCGCACCCCAGGAGTCTCACACCCACCCCGGCTGGTGCAGAGAGCAGGCCCCAGCGTCCACCAGCACTCAGCATTCATCCGCTGCAAGCCCCCTCCAAAGGGACCGAGCCAGGCTTCCAGGGACGGAGATGAACCAGCCTGGCTTGTAGCGGTGCCGGGGCTGGGCAGTGATGTACCTGTGACATACAGGCGTGGCAGTGGCTTCCTCTTCTGGTCAAGCCAGGCCATTCCCCCGCAGGGTGGGACCTTTACATCACTGGGTGCCGATGTGGGATTGCTCGGTCAGATGGCGGCAGGGGTTGGGTACCTGATTTTAAAGGGCTGGATAATTTTATGATCCCAATGGGGCCATGTCCCCAGCTGGAGTAAGCTGGTGTAGATCCACTGAAGTTGGCAGCCATGCAAACTAAGAGGATGTGATGGTCGTTGATCATGGCACGCCCATGTGTAATGGGAGGCTGTCACGTTCCTCTGCACGGTGAGAGGCAAGATGCCAGCTTGGCTGGCCCAGTGACCAGATCCGGTGTGACAAACCCCATGCAGGCCAGACTCCCTGCTCCCTCGCTCTCCGTCTACACGTGGCGCATGCATGATGCTCCATGCTGTGTGTTCTTCTTTCCAGGGTGACTGTGGCAAACCCGGGCCCCCCGGAAGCACGGGCCGGCCAGGGGCAGAGGTGAGTCAGTGCGGCGTGGAAGGACGGGGTGTTTAATGCTCAGGGCGCCATGTGCGGCTCCCGGCAGTGACCCACCACCAGCGACACTGGATGTGAGGACCGGCCATGATTGTGCTTCTGCTCCCCGATCGCTCGTCCCAAGCCCCTTCCTCCTCGCAGGGTCCCAGAATTCAAGCTCCAGCCCTAGCCCAATTCAGCAGCCCCATAGCCCGAGTTAGCTGACACCAGCCAGCAGCGGGTGTTTAATTGCAGTGTAGACTCACAGGAGAACTTCAACAGCCCCGTTGCCATAGGGCCAGGCTCTCCATGGGGCAAATGAGTGCAGCTGCTCTGGTGAAGTCAATGGAGCTACCTCGGGTTACAGCCGCTGAGGATCTGGCCTGGAACGCTGAAGTACAGCGTATGCAAACACACGCCCAGGTGCCTGGGGAAGGGACCCGGTTCCCACTGGCAGTTCTCATGCTCTTGCATACAGGTCAGCTGGGTGAGGAGGGGTGTGTACTGTACGGGCTGCGACTGGTTATAATCGCTCTGTCTTTTGCAGGGAGAACCTGGTCCGATGGGACCCCAAGGCAGACAGGGGCCTCCGGGCCATTTAGTAAGTTGAATTTTTGCTCTGGTTGAGAAGAAGTGACAACATCCCAATTGCACTGGTTTAATTCGGCACCGATGGGGGAAAACACAGGGCTGGGTGAGCTCACTACAGCCCCAGCCTCGCCCAGCAGGAGGCGCTGTAGGGGATGGTGCAGGGGCACTGGCTGTAGGGAAACTCTCACCAATGCCAGCCCCAGCAGCAAGTGCACTTCAAGGGAGTTGATTGGTGGGGGGAACTCTCAGCTACTGCAGTCCCAGCCTCTCCCAGCAGGAGGCGCTGTACGGAATGATGCTATTTTACTTGCCCCTAAATAAAATGACTCAGCCTGTGCAAGCGGGCAAGGCTGCTTGACAGGACAGTGTCTGGTGGGAGGTGCTATGGCTGTTCTGGCCACGATGCTCCTGTTCAATCACCCATTGGTTCCCCCCGTTTAAAGAAGCGAGCTGACGGGTGTAGTGGACACTGCACGGTGCACTGCCGTGGCAGCACTGCCCCTGGCTCGGTAGGAGCCGATCGGCCTTTTCCTAGGGCTGGCTTCAGCTCCTGCTTCCAGGTTAACTGTTACTCTGTTAAAATGTCCTAATCTCTTCTCACTCGTTAGGGTCCCCCAGGAAGCCCGGGCCAGCCGGGCCCAGCTGGAATCACAGGCATGGTAAGTGCTGTCCCTGCCCCAGGGGCCTCCCCATTGGCACAGAGCCATAGGAGCATGTTTAGTCTCCTGCAGCCTCGTTCTTCCCAGAGTGGGTTTCAGTGCGGGTCAGACGGGGAGAGCGGACCCCACCCTGGGGGTCTCGCCCCAGCCTTGTTACCAGCTTCGCTCTGCCAGCATTATAAGAAATGTTCCCAGCTGCCACCATCCCCCAGGCAGAGGCGGTGCACGTCCAGCCATGCAGCACCAGCTAAACTGCCTTTGCCAAGCCACATTGGCGGGCTGGTGACACGCGAAGCTGTGCCATGCCGTACCGTGCCAGGGCCATGCTCGGGAGCGAACGTGGTCGATGGGACTCGGGAGGTCGGCTGGGCTCTGATTCAGGATCCAGTTCGCCAGTCTCACTTGGATCAGGGGCCAGGCGAGGTAATGTAGGGCCTGGTTTCCAGTGAGGGCATCCACAGCAATCGAGCTCCCGTACCCTGCCTGTTCTGATCACGACTGCATGTTCGAGTGCCCGGGTCCGCACCTGGGCACCTGCTGATGGCTTCGTTCTCACTTTCGAAATAACGTCTGAAACCAGCGCTCTCTCCTTTTCCCCATTCTCCAGGGACTGAAGGGCGAGAGGGGATCTCCAGGGGAAAGAGGTCTCGCAGGGATGCCGGGGCAACCCGGACCCCCAGGCCACCCTGGACCACCCGTGAGTGCTGCATGTCAATGGAGACGTGACACAGACTAGGGCGATGCCAGAGCCTGGAGCGCACAGTGTCTGGGGGGTGGGAGAGAGGCTTAAACATCAAACACTGAGCCCCCGTTGACACTGCACTGTGGGAGGGACGGAGAACAAAGCACGCCGGCGTGCTCTGAGGTTGCCAGGTTCCTCTCTCTGGTGCCAGGTTTGCCAGTTATGGCGTGCCGGTCTGGGCCCTGCCAGGCTTAGCCCATCCATCCTTCGCTCGGTGCGGTGTGGATTCAGCAACATCCATCCGTACGACAGTACGTGCGCTGCTGGGTGCTTGGTGCATGCTGGGCACTGCCTCTGCAGGGGCTGCCCTGGTGACCTCCCCGGTGGCTGTTGGGAATTCTTTACTCCCGCTGCATGGTGCGAACCCTTGGAGAGAGCCGACGGGGTCTGAGCCCGCGATGAGTTCTCAGCCACAGCATCCCAGGCGGGTTTGGGCTCTCCAGGTCCCTTCCCTTGGGGTGGAGAAAGGAGGGCTCTGGAATGTTTCATGTTTCCGTCTTTGATTTCCCAGGGCGAGATGGGCGCGGATGGAGCAGCTGGGAAAGAGGTATTGTCATGCTGGCCATGATGGCTCCCCCCCTCGCATGCTCTGTTCCACGGCAGTGAGCGTGGCAGGTCCACGCTGTGCTCTCCGCCCCCTCCTGAGCCTGGACCGTTATTGCAATAGGATCGTGTTTGCGGTCAGTGCCGCTGCTGACCCTGGACCCACAGCCCTTACTCAGGCAAAACTCCCCTGAGCATCAGCAATGTCTTGCCCCGCAGTGCTGAGTGCGCCAGAGGGGCCCAGCTGAGGATAAATAACTACAGCCTAGGGGGCAATGCTCAGGCCTGGTTTTCCCTTGACCCCGGACTGCACCGTCCTGACAGCTCGAGCTGCTTTTGTGATCTAGAGCTGGACCCCTAGCGGGAAGTGGCTTCCCACCCCACAGAGATTCATGCACTGCCCACTCCCTGCCACCAGGGGCAGCATCCCATCCCAGGCTTCCTGGAAGGTGGGACTTCCTGGTTTGCCATCAGAGTGGAGGAAGTGACAGTTCCCTAGTGTCACCCCGCGCGGCGGTACCTTAGAAAGGGTGTACCAGCAACATGGGTAAGCGGGGCCTTAATACATCTCTCTTACTCCTTGAGCCCTGGCAGAATCTCCAGAATAGAGGCCAGTGCCTGGAGCATAAAAGGCAATGTACCAACAAGCACGTGTTCATATCCCACAAGGTGTGGCGGGGCTAAACTCCCTGCTTCCTGCACCCTGGCAGGGCTGGTCTGACGAGGCAGGGATCCAGCCAGGTTCATAAAAGAGGCTCTTTGGCATGAGAGGAGGAGAGAGCTGAAAGCTGAGCACAAGCTCAACCACAAGATATGGGCTTGACGCTGGAGTGACTGGGTGAGATCTGTGGCCTGTGCTACACAGGAGGTCAGACTAGAGGAAACTTCTTTGTTTAGCTTTAAGCTTCCTGATCCTCAGAGCCCGAGAGAGAGAGAGAGAGAGAGCCCTCCCCAGCCACTGCTGCCTCTCCGGTATACCGCCTTCACACAGGCTTAGACCCTGGCACCAAGACGGGCAGGGGCCACCAGCCCTAAGTCTAGAAATCATTTCAGAGCAGAACTTCCCCTGATCACTGCTTCCTTCTGCCTCCTTCTAGGGCTCACCGGGGAAGCCTGGACCGTTAGGACCATCCGGCCAGAAGGTAAGAGCAGGTCGGCTTTGCTCCATGACCAGGGCCTGCTCCAGGCACCAGCTTAGCAAGCTGGTGCTTGGGGCGGCCACTCCAGAGTGGGGCGGCAGGTTCAGGTATTCAGCGGCAATTTGGCAGAGGGTCCCTCACTCCCGGTCGGAGCAAAGGACCTCCCACTGAATTGCTGCAGATCGCGATTGCGATCACGGCCTTTTTTTTTTTTTTGGCTGCTTGGGGCGGCAAAACCCCTGGAGCCAGCCCTGTCCATGACGCTGAGCCGAATGCTCTGGACAGCTGCTACGCTGGGGCTCTGTTGCTGAGCAGAGGGGGCTGCCGAGGTGAATGTTTCTCCAGCTGCGGCCCTGCTGCCTGGGATCCCTGGAGGGGCCAGCCCATGCTCAGGTTGTCCTGAGAGCTGCTGTACTGTAGGGAGATGCCCGTCTCTTGTCCGGGTGGGGAAAGGTGGCGAGGAACTGGAGAGATTTCTGCCTCTGACTGTATCTGGCTTCTTGTGTATTCCAGGGTGAAGCTGGCCCTGCAGGGGAGAGAGGGTACCCTGGAGAGAAGGGGAGAGCTGGCATGCCTGGAGGACCAGGGAAAAGTGGCTCCATGGGCCCCGTGGGACCACGTGGCTCTCCAGGAGAGAGAGGCCACCCGGGCTCCCCAGGACCTGCTGGCAGCCCGGGGACGCCAGGACTCCCAGGCACAATGGTAAGGGGGGAGAAGGGGTAGTGCCTGCTGCTGGGGAGGTGGGGGGTTCTCGCAGAACAAAGCGGCCTGAACAAGGGTTCACAATCTGGCTCTGAGCATCAGGACTCGTGAGTTCTACTCCTAGCTCTGCTACTGACTCACTGTGTGGCCACGGGCGAGGCACGTCCTCCTGCTGCCTTTTCCCAGGGTGAGATTTGCTTTGTGGTTTTTCCCGTCCCCGCTCTCTAGGGAGACATGGTGAATTACGACGAAATCAAGCGGTTCATCCGGCAAGAGCTGAACAAAATGTTTGACGGTAAGCGGCGCGGTGGGAACGGGAGGCTGGAGGGCGGGACTGAGCTGCAAGTGACGGCTTAGTGCTTGGCACGTCCGGGCTGAAAGAGCGGCACCAGTCTCTGGATCCACGTGTCCAAATCCCGGAGGGGTTAGCGCTGCCCTTCATCCTTCCCAAGGAGATCACCGTACCACTACCTAGTGTAGGGTGTGCCGAGATGGGAGCTGAGGATCTGTGTGTGCATTACATCTCAGAGCCCTTTGAATAGGCGCATGGTGTTTGGCCAGGGCTCCTGCTTCCCTCCAGCACCGTGCTGTGTTCTTTGAGCCAGTTGTTACGTCCCGAGCTGGCGTTTCCTGTGCACTTCTACACCCCGCAGGGTCTTCAGATAAGCCCCCACCACTGTAGGCTTCCTACACCCGATAGCAAGAGTTTGGGGTTGTTAACCCCTGGCTGGCGCAGTCATTGGCTCCCTGTCTCTCTCTGCAGAGAGGATGGCGTACTATGCCTCCAGGATGCAGTTCCCGGTGGAGATGGCTGCCTCCCCAGGACGACCAGGTCACCCTGGTAAAGATGGAGCACCAGGGCGGCCAGGGCCTCCTGGATCCCCTGGGTTACCGGGACAGATCGGGAGAGAAGGGCGGCAAGGTGTGCCGGGCATGAGAGGTAGGTCGTTCTCCTGGAAGCCCTTTATTTGCATCTCCTCTTCCCTGGCGTTTCTGCGGAGTTTCAGAAATGGCCTCCAGAGTCGGGAGATTTTTAATGGCATGGGGGCAGCAGCTGGAATTCACCGCTGCAGGATTGCAAAGCAGGTTAAGGGGACTCCAGAGCCAGTGGCCTAAGGGGGCTCCTGCCAGCCCGTGCGTGTGGTTCACGCCTTCTCTTTCCACTGGTGGCCTTGTGCGCGCTCGCTTTCTCGCTCAGCCCCATGGAATCGTCCTTTCCTTCCTCTCTGTCGCTCCCGCGCATTGCGCTCTGCGGGTGGGGTTTCTTACTGCGCTCTCGCATTCCAGGTGAGCCCGGCGCCAAAGGAGAAAAGGGAGAGAAAGGCACTGGCCTTGTGGGAGAAAGCGGCCCGCCAGGGGCGCCCGGTAAGACCCCTGCACGTGTCACAACAGGGACCCAATTGGTTCAGCATTGTTAAGGTCAACTCGTTAGCCCTTCCTGCTGCAGGGACATGGATGGTGATAGACGCCTGGTGCTTCAGGGGGAAATCTCCTTATTCAGCTTCTCCTAACAATGTGAGACAGACAGAGTCTCAGACCAAAGCCTTTCCATCCAAACCCTCTGAGCTGTGGTGGGTCGGCTTTAACGGAGTCAGAGAGTTTAAGGCCAGCCGGGATCACCAGATCCTCTAGTCTGACCTGGATCTCACAGGCCACCACCACTGAACCCAACAACTGAAATCAGACCAATGTGTCACCGCCCACGGGAGACGTAGCTGTTACGTGCCACAGGCAGAGAACGGGAGGGACCGAGGTGCCCGAGGCCCCCACAATGGCAGGGAATTGAGCAAGTGAGACAGACCCAGATAATCCTGGCCAGTGACCCGCACCCACACGCTGCAGAGGAGGGGGGAAAAACCCCCAAAGCTCACTGCCAGGCTGACCTGGAGAAAATTCCTTCCTGACCTCACATATAGCGATCAGTTAGACCCTGAGCATGTGTGCAAGAACCAGCCAGCCAAGCATCGGGGTTTGGCTTTGCACAATCAGCCTTCTCAGCTCCTCTCTTCCCTTTCTTGTTTCTCCTCTTCAGGTCCCCAAGGGCCACCAGGATATGGCAAGCTGGGTCCACCTGGGCCTGTGGGACAGCAAGGCATCCCAGGCGTTCCTGGACCACCGGGAGCTACAGGGCAGCCTGGAAAAACCGGGCATTGTAACCCTTCCGATTGCTTCAGCATGATGCCCCTTGAGCAGCCTATGTACGAGCCCAAAAGTATGAAAGGACCCCTAGGCTGAGCGGACCTGCAGGGCATTTTCACAAAGGACTCCATTGGGAATGACCAAAGCTCGGGCCTCGCGACTGGTCGTGAATGATTTTTTTATTGCTGTTAATATTTTTTTCTTTCGATTTCCAGTGGGGTTAAGTCTCTCGTGACGGCGTGTGTGTGTGTGTGTGTGTGTGTGTGTGAGAGAGAGAGAGAGAGAGTGTCTCTTCTTGTGTTTGTAAAGGGAATTGGACACTGCCATCTGTGGCCAGCCAAAATCCATTTCATGATGGTGTCTTCACTTATCATCGCCGTGGCCAAGCCCGCACCTTCCTGTGTCTTCTCTGGCTTCTTCTGTCTTTTTAATTAATTATTAGTCTTTCAATACTTGCTCATCACCAGCACTTTGGGCACTGAGGCAGAAAAAGAGGGGAGGGCGAGGGAAGGAAGGGTATTTTTAACTGTCACACCTCTGAGCAGCCTCAGCTGTTACGGGGTGGGAACTTCAGGCAAGATTCCAGATCCCACCTCCAGCGTTTGTGAAATGACACATCCCCGTTCACATGACTGAGACAACTCTCCCTCTGCCCCCGTGTGCCTTTCGTTTGTGTTGCAGTGCATGCTCTGCCGCTCCTTTCATTTGTAACGTGCCAGCATCATATGTGCCGTCAGCCATCAACTTGTCCTGGTGCCAATGTCGCTCTTGCGTTAGAGAACGCTCCTGCACAACGTCTTGGCCCTCAGCATATTGTCATTCTAGGGAAAAATAAGACCAAGCAAGCTGGATCACCAAGCCATTTTTCAGCATCTGCAGCAGGCCTCTGTGCATCTTCTCATAGCCATAACGTGGAGCAATCGTGCTGGCCTTTAACTCAAAGCCCAACATTTTCGTTTGGTGGAAAAACAAGCGTCTAACCTAAAAATCATGACTGGGTTGCTAAGTGCTAGACCAGTTTCCAAATATTAAAATACAACGTGGGAGCAGTCAGTTACCACTTGTCAGCTCAGTGTGCGAAAGGGAGGGCTGCTTTCCTCCCTGAAGCAGGTTGAATCTGGTGAGCAAACAAACTGAAAATAATAAAACATTCCTGCCCAAGTTTTGTCCGCATTTTTAACGCAACTATATATATATATATAAATCTTGAGCACTTTTGTCTATCACCCTGGGGACAGTAACAGCTGAAATTCTACCGGTTTGTCCTTCCCTCGACCATAGATAAAACTAGCCCCCGAGTATGTACTAGAAGTGGGTGGAGCTCAAAAGGGTGGAAGACACCTCGACAGTTTGTATTCTCAATGGAATATCTGGCATCTGGACCAGGAACCTGTGTACTGATATATTCCCTTCCTGTTAGTATTTGTCATCTTCTCTTAAGGAATTAAGAAAATCATTTGTACCAGCCATCAACAGTTCTCTGTCATGAATAAGAAGTCAGGCCCAGATCCTCAAAAGTATGTAGGCTCCTAACGGCCTTTGATGTCACCAACATAACTAAACGCTGTTTCATATAGCAATGTACCATGGTTTCAAATAGCAATGACTTTTTTTCCTAAGAACCGGGCTATAACCTAACCCTAGCAGAGTTGTCGAGGATAGTTTTATAAACTGGTAACAATGGGGAACACAAGAGTCCCAGGACAACCTGGTTAGGAAGAGGGGGGGAGCCAAACTGGCCCCCGAGACAGCTGTGTGTATAGGTTTGCAACCATAGTGTGCGCAAGACCGTAAGGGGAAGTTTCTCCAACTCCGCGTAAAGGATACATGGTTACAGCTGGTCCTTGCTGTGCTTTGTTAGTATCCAGCTCCCAGAATAGCCCAAACTTCTGCCCAGCAGCATCCAGCGAGCTGCTAAGCCAGAATCCAAATAGGTAACACAAGCACATAGGAAGAGTGGGTCTTAGGAACTCCATTAGCCAGATTGCTGTCCCCTGTGGAAAGAGCCCAGAGTCTGCATATTTACTGTTCCATAAGGTGGGGTGAACAAAATAAGGTTGTTAAGTATTGATGTGCTTGAGTAAACCAGCAGCCCCAGAGCCCAGCTGAATTCCCATTACTCTCATTAGCGGTAACAGGAGCAATTTCCTGAGGCACAGTATTTAAAATTGAACCCAGCGTGTCTCTCTCAGCCGCTGCCTTCCAAATGTCAGCTGCTCATTTCTTACATGTCTGGGAGACAGTGTCTTCGGGTCACTAATGGTCTTGATAAACAGCGTGTAAATTGGCTCCTCGCACCACTTCAAATGGGGAAGGCCAGAGCTGCAACAGAACTGTCTCTTTGCGTTTCCTTTAGTTAAAGCTGCAGCCTGCGCTCAGCTCCCCAGCTCAAATTTAGACTTCTGGATTTGATCTAGTTCTAACAGGCATTCATCATTTCTAAGCAAGCAGCTTGGAAGCAGTGGTGCCCTTTGGCATGGGTCAGCAGGCATGGCTAGAGCGGGGAAGGGGGGTTACTGTGGAAGCTTACACATCTCTCTGGTATCTCAGAGCAGTGACTGACAGCCCGTGGGGTATTACTCCATCACTGAGCTAGGAGTGAGTGCCAGCAACTTATTTCATCAACACATTATCCACTGCAGTCTGCCGAGGGCTGGCAGCCTGCTGAAACCAGCGCTGATACTGCAGCACGGTACCAAGAACTAAACATGCTCATCCTGCCCCTCGGGAGGGGGGAAATGGCTGTAAGGCCAACCCTAAGAATCACGGCTGTTAGAAATGGAGATCCTCCACTCTCTGCTTGAGGCTAACGGAGAACGGTTTGTTCCCTGCAGTACACTGGCTCGCGGGCCTTACCCCTCTCCCCAGCTTGTGATTGGGATTATTTAGCACCCCGCTAAGGAGCTCTGCCCAGCCGCAGGCCAGTCCCAGAATGAGGATGAGAAGCTGGGATCGGATGCTGCCAGAGGGAGCGAGGGTGTAAGATCAGCAGAGCCAGGAGCGGGGCGGGGTGAGCAGGAGAGGAGGGAACACACTGAATGGAGACACCCTCCCAGCTTGAGCCATCCTTGCCCCCCACCCTTCCGACCCAGCACTAGGCCCCTTGCCACCCAGCTCCTCCATTAAGTACTCCTGGTTTTTTTGAGGATCCCTTCAGTAAGCCATGGTTTGGGGGCAAGGGCCTGGGCCAGGCAGGACAGAGCATGGGGCAAACACTAAGGGGCAGGGCCATGGGGCCAGAGATGGGGGCGGAGCAGAGGGGCAGGGCCATGGGGCCAGAGATGGGGGCGGAGCAGAGGGGCAGGGCCATGGGGCCAGAGACGGGGGCGGGGCAGAGGGGCAGGGCCATGGGGCCAGAGACGGGGGGCAGAATGGCACAGGGGCGGGGCTTGAGGGGGCGGGGCCAATGGCAGGCAGCTCAGCGGTGGGGAGGGGAGCCAGCCTCTCTTTCTTGCTAGGCCTAAGGGCGCACTCTCTGCTGGCCCTTTAAGAGCCCCCCCACGCTCTCAGTCACATGATCTCCCTCTGGGCGGAGCTACCTGACTGACATCCAATAGAAGACAGTCGACGCCCTCCTAAGAGACCGGCAACCAATCAGCGGAGTCGGAGGGTGGGCAGGGAAGTTGCGCTCACAGTGCGGGCGGGGCGGAGGCGGCGAGATTCCCCGGTCCGAGAGCGCCATGGCCGGTTACCCGTACGGGCAGGTGAGCGCGCGCGGGGCGGCCTGGCCAGCGCCGGGGCGGGGCTCTGCGGCTAGGCCCGGCCCTGCGAGCCCGGCCGGGAGCCGGTGGGGTGGGGCTGGGGGCGCTGCGGGAGCGGGCTGGGGGCAGTGCCGGGGCTGGTGTTGTGGTGGAGGTGGGGCTGGGGGCAGTGCCCGGGGCTGGGGTTGTGGTGGAGGTGGGGCTGGGGGCAGTGCCCGGGGTTGTGGTGGAGGTGGGGCTGGGGCAGTGCCTGGGGCTGGGGGTGGAGGTGGGGCTGGGGGCAGTGCCCGGGGGCTGGGGGTTGTGGTGGAGGTGGGGCTGGGGGGCAGTGCCGGGGGGGGTTGTGGTGGAGGTGCCATTGGTGGGGCTGGGGGGCGGTGATGGCATGTGAGGCTGGTGCTTAGGGGTGGCATTGGGGCAGTCGTGGATGCCTGTGCAGAAGGGGGCTGGTGCTGGGGGGGTTATCCTGGGGTACAGCGGAGCCCCAATGGCAGGGTGTCCCCCAGATGGCATTTCAGGGTGTGGTGGCAGGGTGGCTCCAGGCTGCTGTCAAGGGGGATGCCATCACCAGAGGCAGAGTGGGGACTGATAGGGTGGCTCTGGGGGCACCACAGAGTATATTGGCACCAAGGTGCTCGGGCAAGTGGGTGGAGGTGGAGGGGGTGATGATTCAGAGCTCAGCACCATTTAACATGTCTGCTCCCCTGCCTCTTCCCCCACCCCCAAACTGGATCTGTCCCGGCACTCAACAGGCCCCCAAGTGGCTCTGGACAATCACCTGTCAGAATGTCACAACACAGCGCTACAATGTTGTTTCACAGGCTTCCTCGTTAAAGGTCTCCTTGGTGTAAATGTTGTGATAGCTCGCAGCCCTGGCGCCTTCCACTGAAATTCCCAATTGCTGTTTGTCCCAAAAGATCCCAAGGGCTTTACACACTCCAGCAGTGCCACTAAAATGCAGCCACCTTTGGCATGGACAACAGCACTTAGTTGGTGCCTGGTGCTGGTGATTTTGGCTGCTTCCATTTTGTGGGGCTCAGGTTGAGACATGTTCAAGGGACCTGCCTTTAAGAAAGGGACCTGACCTCCTGCCCTCTGAAATCAGGCTCCTTCCATGATTTTCAGAAGACATGGGACTGTGCGGTGCTAAAGTGTACAAAGTTTCCTGTAATCTCAGTTGTGAGTTGCCTTTTCTGACATCAGCCGTTTACAGCCCTAAACAGGGAATTCACAAGGATGTGGGTGGGGTGGGGATAAAGCTTGGCTCTGAAGGGGAGGGGCTCTGTTGAGTCTTGTTCCTCTTCCCTTACTGGCTGGGGTTGCTTCTCTTGGGAATAGGCTGAACGCTCCCACCTCAGGCTGCCTAGGGTTTGTATCCTTACGCTGTCTCGGCTGCCCCTCATTGGATCCAAGGAACAATGCTCTGAACTGGGAGTCAGGCGACTGTATTGGACTTACAGGTGTATCTTCACTGGAGACTAGCCTGGCTGTGAGCATCCACACTCGGGTCATACCCACGTAGTTGCGTCCACACTGGAATACTGTAGCTCTAAGTCAGGTGAAGTGCTTGGGCTTCAGGGGGCACAGCCTATGTTGTTTGTGCAGCACCGTTGTGTGAGCCTGTGGCTGGCTAACAACGCATTGAAATGAGGCTCTCCAGGATGGCATCTCTCCAAGTGCCCCGTAGAAATGAAGCAGGGTGTGGAGGATGTGGGGTTTAAATGTGAACTGGTGTATTTAAAAACTCAGGTGGCTTCTGATGCAGGAGGCAGTAGGTAGAAGGGCAGGAAAATATGGTCCTGAGGGAATTCTGGGAAGGCATTGGAGAAGTGTAGAGGGAGGGGGGTTACAGCCTGAGTTAAAACAGAACCTGGGCTCTAACCTATGCCCCCACCCGGTCCACATTCAAAGCACCTCCAAGCCCGGGTCAGGGTTTTTTGTGTGTGGACAAACCTAGGTAAGAGTCTGGTTTAGCTGTGCAGTGAAGACTCATTGCTGAAAGGAAGGGGGTTTACTTTTGGCTGCTTTAAAAGGATTCACCTTTCCCATGAAGGTGCAAGGTCCTTGTTTACATAAGTGCGAGGGCATTTGTTCTGTGAGCCTTTCTCAGCTAGGATTACAGGTACAGACCCTTCCGTTGTGGTCTCTGCCCAGGGCCTGATGGGCAGGTGGCTGCAGCAGAAAACCAGCACTGATTGGCTCCCCAGGTGGATGAGAAACCAAGGACTGAATTAGACCCTGGAGACTAAATTCA
Source organism: Mauremys reevesii (assembly GCF_016161935.1). Lineage (NCBI taxonomy): Eukaryota > Metazoa > Chordata > Testudines > Geoemydidae > Mauremys > Mauremys reevesii. The sequence continues at coordinate 18,106,433 of NC_052645.1, forward strand.
GCTCTCCTCCCTAGAGGAAACTCCTGCAGGTCACAGCTACAGCCCGTGGGTGGAAGAGCAGGGTGTGTTAGGCTTGTTGTACCAGTTCTGTGGGTTCAGTGTCCATGGCCGTCAGGCCACCAACTGTCACAAACATGAAAACTGGGATTTTCAAAGGTGCTGAAGGACGTTGGGAACATCAGTGGGAGCGAGACATCTCGCTGTCTTAGGAGCTTCTGACAATCCAAACATAAACTCTCTCATGCTGTGCAGTACTCTTAGCAACTGGCCTCCGGCAGCGTTCTAGTATGACCCACTGTGCGGTGTTCATAACACCACTGCATGCCTGTTGGTGTTGTGTGAAGTATTTGTCGGATGATGCTCTCAGAAGGCCAATTTACAGTCCTGGTAGCTGACTGTTGTCGGGTTGTGCAGGGAACCTAGGATGGCAGGACTCATGGGTAGCTGGTTTCCCAGGAGTGCAGTGCCCTGTTCTGAATGGGACAGCAGCTACGGTTTGTTACAGAGAACTTCATGCCAGTGCAGAACATTCAATCTGGTATTTCTTGGGTGAAAAGCCAGAGCAGGAAAAGCTGCTGGGCTGGTTCGTTCTATGCTTTACACTCCCCAAATGCCCTAAAATAATGCCCAGTGGGAGTGTAGGCCTCAGATAATCAAATTTAACCCTTCAAGGTCCCTTCAGTTTACTTAGCTGATTGCTTGGTGTTTGCCAAGTGCTCTCTCCCCCTCCCTACCCTGCTCAACAGGGTTTGTTTCAAAAACTTCCCTTTGGGCTAAACTGAAGCTGGGTAGGGGGAGTCCGTGTCTTGGAGGATTTTAGTTATAAACTCTGGTAATCCAGAGATGCTGGCACGCTGTATAGCCAAGAGGCGGGGGTCTGGAGGATTGCTGGCTGTATGTGCGGCTGTACTGGGGACTAGGGGGTTGGCCCCTTGCAGCAGCTGTTTGTGCTTTCTAGTGTGTTCTGCTCTCACTGGACTGTCAACCTGTCCTTTATTTTCCCCCTTCTCCTCCCACAGGGTTACCCCGGATCAGCAGGGCCAGCCCCAGGCGCCCCGCAGGGCGGTTACTATTCCGGAGGCCAGTATGGAGGTGGGCTGCCACCTGGTGGTTCTTATGGCGGCCCAGCACCTGGAGGCCCCTATGGGCCACCATCTGGCGGAGGGGCTTATGGGCATCCCACCCCGGGCGGGGCACCATCTGGAGCTCCTGGGGGACCTTATGCAGGAGGCCCAGCCCCAGGAGGGCCTTATGGGCAGCCATCTACCAATCCCTATGGTGCCCCTCAGCCAGGACCCTATGGAGCCGGGGCTCCTGCTGGTGAGTAGAAAAGTGTGTGATGGAATGATCCTGCCTCCCTGCGCGTGTTCCCCGTTGTGCTGGTGGAGCAGTTTGTTCCTTCGCGCAAACTTGCTTATAGAATCATAGAATATCAGGGTTGGAAGAGCGTCTCGCAATGCTAGTTGGCTGCCTTCAGTGATGGAGGAAGGCCGTGTGCATGTGGGATGCAAGGTGGAGAAAGAGCCCTGCCTTTGGTGCAAGCTGCCATCCTTTGGGTTCTTGAGAGGTTTCCGAGATGGGTATTCCTTTCCCATTGGCCAGGCAGCCATTTGCTGGGCTGAGTCTGCTGCCAGGATTCCCAAGTGCTAGCTGCCATGCTGTTACCTTTAAGTAAACACTTGAGGCTGTTTTTAAATGGAGATGTTGGCACCGGTGCTGACATGGCACTTTCCTTTAGCTGAGAGTTATGATCTGAGCACAGGACAGGGATCCAGAGACTCCGGACTCCAAATACCAGCTCAGATCCCGACACCCAGTTGGCCAAGGGAATAGCCTTCCACCGCTATGTACCTCAGTTTCCCCAGCTGTAAAATGAGGGTAATGACCAAACTCCCGGGGCTTGTTCTTTGTTTGTAAAGAACCTTTCAGATGACAAGGCCTAGACATGTGCTAACTGCCATTCAAAGGTCTGGGGAATATATCTGGGGGCCACTTGAACAATACACCTTGCCCAGCAGAATGGGAGCTGTGGCATTTAACTGAATCGTTCATTTCAATCAAACTGCTGTTCAGAAAAACGTTCCCGTTCGTTATTTAAGGCTCCAACGTGGAGGAAAAATGCTGAAGAAGCTGCAACCCCAAACGGTAGAAATAAAAGGTTATAGTCGCACATCTGTCTCCCCTGAAACGGGTTGTGTTTGTCCTGCTGAAAGGCCCAGCTCCCATTTCTTCGCGCTCCATTTACAAACCATCTGAAGAGATCTAATTTGCTTCTCTCTCTTTTCACAAGACCTTGCGTGCCAAGTTCTGGCCATTATGAACCTGCTTCCACAGGCTAGATCACATGGCCATAAAAACGCATTTAGACTGGAAAATCTGACTCAGCCTCTCCTTGTGGCCCATCAGCTGTAACCAGTCCCTTGGCACTTGCTGTCTGGCTTTTTGCAGGGTTCCTGTGCTGACTCCCAGCTGTTAGTGGTGAAGAGGGTCTAGCTAGGTCCAGACAAACGCTGCTTTGCTTAGTGACTAGCAAGCTGTCATGTCTCTAGTGGATTGTGTGAGCCCTCATCCTGTTCCTCCTGACAGGTAACATGCCACCCGGTGTGGACCCGGAGGCCTTTTCTTGGTTCCAGACAGTGGATGCTGATCACAGTGGCTACATCTCCATCAAAGAGCTCAAGCAGGCCCTGGTCAACTCCAACTGGTCTGCGTTTAATGATGAGACCTGCCTTATGATGATAAGTGAGTCCAGATGGTTTTTCCCCTTTAAATTGCTCATGAGCTGCAATCTGTACTAGAAGAGACATTGCATATCGCGCTGGACTCTGCAGGGGTTGTTTTGTAATGTTGGGAAAAAATCCAGCTCTTTGTGCGTTGAATTTGGATCTAAGAGGGTGAATCCTAGGTCAAGTGTACAGCAGCCATGTATTCCCCCCCTTGGCAAAGCATTTACTTCGCAAAAGGGACGTGAATGGCAGGCTGGCTGATTGTTTCAGATTAGGGATGGCAGCTGTGAGGGACTGGGCAAACCTTCATGCCCCACTTGGTAGTGACTGGAAGAGCAGAAGAGGAGTAAGATGCTGGAGCCGAAGCTCACAGTGCAACAACTTATGCTGTCTTGGAAGCTGGAACTTCCTCAGCAGCTTTTTGTAATGCCCTGAGCTAGCTGGTTGTTTAGCACTTATACAAACTGAGTGCTGCATGACAGCTGAGGATAGTCCCTGCCTATTGGCCTGTGTGTCTAGCTCCTCTTTCTAAGGAGGGCAGCGAACAAAGGCTAGACAGAAAAATCCAAACCGCTTGCTGTGGCAAACTGAATTCCTAACAGTTTCCACGCTTGCTGCGATACCCCGAGGGTAAAGGTTTTGATGCCATTGCCTGAAGGCCCCATTTTGGTCAGTGTAGTGCTTTCCCATTATGAATTCTGTTCCTGTGATTAGATTTGCTCCATAGCTCCTAACGGGGAGAGCTTTGGGAGCTGGTAGTGTGGTCTCATGGCTAGAGCAGGGGATTGGGAGTCGGGATACCTGGGTTCTGTATCTAAGGGCATGGCTACACTTACTGAGGATCTACGCTGCGGCGATTGATTCACAGGCAGTCGATTTAGCGGGTCTAGTGAAGGCCCACTAAATCGACCGCAGATCGCTCTCCCATCGACTCCGGTACTTCACCGAAACGAGACGTGTAAGGTAAGTTGATGGGAGAGTTTCTCCCGTCGACCCAGCGCGGTGTAGACACTGCAAAAGGTCAGCCTGAGCTACGTTAACTCCAGCTTCGTTATTCATATAGCTGGAGTTGCGTAAATTAGGTCGATTAAGCCCCGTAATGTAGACTTGCCTTTAGGCAAGTTCCCAAACCCCATCTGAACAGTGCGGAATGACAGACTTCCCTGGGCTGTAGCATGTTTGTAAAGCTCTTTGAGAGCTTCTGATGGGAGGCACCATAGACGTGCCTGGCGCTCTTTCTGGATCACCCCTCACGGCCCTGCTCTTGCTGTTGGTTCCTCGGCAGACATGTTTGATAAAACGAAGTCGGGACGGATCGATGTCTTTGCGTTCTCGGCCTTGTGGCGCTTCATCCAGCAGTGGAAGAACCTCTTTCAGCAGTATGACAGAGACCGGTCAGGCTCCATCAACTTCAGTGAGCTGCAGCAAGGTGAGACGAGAGGGAATGTGGCAGGCTGTAGAGAGCAAGCGGGTGGCAGCATCCTCAGGCGTGACAGCCCAGTACCCACTGTGGTTCCTGTCACGACTAGCTGCTCTCGGAAACCATATGGGGTCTGTTCAGGGGGCTGTGTCCAAACCTATATGACAGCTGCTTCGGTTGCGTCAGTTCAAGGCAATGGTGGACAAATCAACAGGTCGGTGCTGGCTTGGTTGTCTCCCACTTAAATAATGACAGCTGTCCCCTCCTGCAGTGTGACAGCTGCATTCTAAACTCGTGGAACCGCTGTGTTCTGAATGCACTGTGCTTGGTTACCTTTAAGTGGGCTCCATGGAAGTGGTGCAGTTACACCTTCTGTGGCTAACGCTTCCCCATGCTTGGAAAGCAGGAGTTGTTACAGCAGATCCCTGTGCTCCTGCCTCTGATACGTGGAGAGGCTCCCACTCTGAAGTCGTGGCTGCAGAGGCGGTGTGCTGTTGCTGTGCAGCCAGTCACCTTTTGCCGTGACTCTTACCTGTCAGGTGTGTGCAGTAGTCCGGAGGTTGTAGATATCAGAGCAAACTAGCTTCTTTTTTTTCCAGGAAACGCTCTGCCCCCTTCCGCCTCCCCAGAATAACTCTGCCTGGATGGCACGTAGCTAAAGACGCACTTTGTCTGATGAGCTGCTGAGATTTAACTGTCTGTGGGAGGCAAGGGGAGGATCTGGAACTTGCACCTCAGTTTCTATTGCTAGTCCTCATAAAGCACTGCCTGCAGCTCCATCCTGGGTTGTGATCAGCTGTGCTTTTAAATAGCACTCTGGCATCAGAGAGGGGAAATGCCTCTGCATATTCTGAGAGGGGAGGATGGACTGATCTCCCCAGGGGAAGGGGTCCGTCACCTGAGGGGTTTATTTTATCTTGGTTTCTTTACTCCCAGCTCTGGCCCAGATGGGATACAACCTGAGCCCCCAGTTCACCCAGCTGCTGCTGGCCCGTTACTCTCAGAGGGCTTCCAACGCCACCATCCAGTTGGATAGCTTCATTCAGCTCTGCACCCAGCTCCAGAGCATCACCGAAGCTTTCCAGGAGAAGGATACCGGCAGGGTAGGCAGCGTGCGGCTCAGCTATGAAGACTTCCTCACTATGGCTGCGACTCGCATGTTGTGACGCCTTGGGACGTTTCTTTGCCTGAGGGTAGTGAGGGAAGGCTGGAAATGAGTCACCGGGAGCGATCGATCAGCCCCTCTCGCCTGGATATGTGTGTCCTCCGGCAGAAAGGATAAACCCATTCCATTTCCTCTCCCCACTGTGTAACCAACGTGAAGTGCCTGAGAACGAGGGAGCAACATGGACAGGTGGAATCAGGCTGTGAACGCATGTAGCAGAAGCCCCGCTGTCAGTCGCTTTGATTTCAGTCTCCAGTCCACAAAACCTTTTAGATGTCCCTGCCAAAAACATTGGTTACATTCTATTGCCACCAGGGGGCACACCACATCAAAGGAAGGGCAGCATTGTAAATTACACTGTATGGGAACTCTCTTTTTCAGGAGAACAAGTGTCCTCTGCCCCTCACCACCTGTCAGGGTCAGGGCCAGTTCTGGGGGGGGGGTGACGAGAGCGGTTACCCTAGGCACCAACTTTTGTGGGGGGCTGCGCTGCTGTGCTGTTCAGCTCTGAGTGGCCACCTTTTTTCCCTCGGTCACTCAGGAGGCACCAAAAAATGTTTTCTGCCCTTGCCAGCAAAACAGCTATGGCTGCTCTTGTCTCCGGTTGGTAAAACTACTTCAGTCCCCAAAATATGCTCTCCTGCCACCCTGGGAGGATGCTGTCCTGGTTGTCAGGCATCTGAAAATGTTTATTCCTCCTCAGCCAGCCTTATGGGGTTTGCTTCCTTGTTTCCCCACAGTAGCTTAGTGACATCTTACCTCGTATGATCCTTAATATCCAAAGCGGCAAGTGATGCAGCATTTGTATTGACAACTGTTCCGATTCCTGTGCCCGAGTGCTGGCATTTCAAAACTGACTCCCTTGCCAAAGATTAAGCATTTAACACAACCATTGCACACACTTCCTTTCCCTCATTGTGGGGTCCTGTTCTTTTGTGCCGCGTAGCTTGACGTCTGAGTCCTATCCAGTGCACGGTTCCTACGCAGCGTGAAATTGGGCCGCTTGACTTGAGTGACAAACGGGATAATTAGCTCCCCTTTTCTTGCCAATGTGTATTTGAGTTTTTGTTTTCATTTGTAGGGGCCAAAATCATGAAGGGCTTTAAGCTTCAGTAAACAGTTTATACTTAGATCATTGCAATAAAATACCATGTGCATTAGCATAGTTGTTGTTTGTTGCAGGAGTGCCTAGGACCTGTTGTGCCAGGCGCTGCACAAGCACAGAGCAAAGCGCTTTTCAATGCCATTCCTTCCATTTAGTGTCTGTGGTGGCTCCTGGGGCCTGGAACTACCCCCAAAGCAGTCATCGCTTTCAAAGGTCGGGCCTTCGGCTGGGAAGGTCTAAGTACCGTCACCTCCCAAAGATGTCAAGAGAACTTGCAGGATTGGGGGACTCTTTTCCAGCAGGAGAGCCTGCCCTACACAATTTACATACAGGTCTCCTAGGGGTGTGATTTTTTTTTTTTACAGATAGTTTTACGAGGACAACCCCTTGTGTGGATGCAGTTATACTGGTGGAAAGGTGCCTTATACCAGTGTCATTTATTCTCCTTCCCGAGTCCTGTGAAGGTTCTTACGCTGGTATAGCTTGTGCCAGTATGACTGTTTCTTCCTAGAACTACAACCACACTAGTGGGGCTGTACTGCTTTAACTGTACCAGTACAGTTAGTGATCAACTTGTGTGTGTAGACTAGGCCCGAGACTAAGGGCTTTTCTATGCCTGGAATTGTTCCTGATTCACTCTTCTGATCAACTCCACATCTGGGCGCTCTCAGGGGGAGTTATTGCACTTTACACCCTACCTTAATCCAGTTTAACTTTCAAGTGTAGACAGACCTCGAGATCTATGTGGTGGCGGGGTTCAAACTGATGGGGATTGGGGTGTGCAGTTTATTCTCCTCTGGATGCTATTACTGCCTCTGGCTTGCCTGCTTCTTAGCCCTGGGACATAAAAATACTTCTGAGGAGCAATTATTTGTCCTTAGGAATGCCCAAATTGCACAAATTATAGCGAGGAGAGGAAAAATCTGTCTGGGAAAAGATACCTTTAGATTTTGTGAAGACTTTCTATACCTCTGCTACTCCCTGCCCAAAATCCCCTGCTGAAGGAATGGCCTCCTTGCAGTGCAGCACAATTCTGTCCTACCGCGCTCTTTAAAATGCTCTCCCAGCATTGGTTTAAAATGAAATTGACAAGAGTTGGTAATACACCTTGTGAGCTCACAAGGGGTTGCCTGTCTGCAAAGGGGGCTTTTTTCCATACCCCTCAGATTCTAGGTGTCTGATAGCTTTTGTATGGTGCTATAGAAGTGTGCTGTAGGGGAGCTGAACTGAACAGATAACAGTCCCTGCCTTTATGGGCCAATGAACTGAAAGACACTGAAAACGGCTCTCTCTCCTTTATTTCCTGCATTGAGGGCAGGATTGCAAGGCAGCGGATAAAAATATTTGCCATTTATATGGTGCTTTTCATCTTCAATGAAGAAATGAGTCCTAACAATCGTGAGGTAGGTACTATCCCTGTTTCACAGACAGGTAAACTGAGGCACCGGCTGGCGCCACTGTTGCCTGCGTCCCCACTCCATTTGAGCATCCGGCCGGGACCTTCTGCCAGCCACGCTTCCACGCTGGTGGCTGCCGATGTGCATGAAGGGTATTCTGCACAGCTGCCTTGCAGTGGAGTGGCAGAGGGCCCAGCCTGCTGTGGTGGATCTGGATTGAGCCACCATCATGTGTTTGACATCACGGCTATAGCAACATATCCTAGTTACAGACCACTGTCCCTCCGCTGACTGGGACAGCAGACCCCCATGAAGTGTGGGATGACGGCACCCTCTAGTGGCTGTGGCCTATGCATGACACCAGCTCCAATAATCTACAAGCGTGACCATTTCAGGAGCGGCGGTTGGTTAGCAGTTACCGGAGGTTTAGAGGTGGGGGTGAGTCCCACGAGCTCAGCAGCATTGCAATGGAGGGAGGAAGGGGCTATCTTACTGGGGTTATGAAGACAGCCTTAAAACAAATAGGGCCAGCAGATAAGCTCGTGTTGAGAAATAGCCCAGATGAGTTCCTATCGCCAATGCTGGGGGAGGGAGGCTCTTGTTAGAATAGCTGAAGGTCAGTTCAAGAGACGGGCCGTGAAACCTGCTTGGAATTTACAAGATACGTGTGTGTGAAGGAGCTGCCAAAGTACCCTAAGGAAAATGGATGGGAAAAGCATCTCTGGCTTCCTGGAGATAGCCAGTCTGCTGTGGGGCAGAGAGGAATGTTATTTCTTGAAGAGGGAAATTGCACTTGGATCTTGAGCCCCTGTCCACGGAGCCAGGAGCTCCTTACCATCCCCTGTTGGTCGAAAGACCAGACCATCTGTCTGAAAGAAACAGTTTCGTTGCCCAGGTCACTTCCTGTGGGTAGCATGTTAAACAGCGGCCCCGGCTTAGACACACCTGTGAGATGGCATCAAGCAGATCTGTGCGCTGGCGGGAGCAGACAGCACTCTGTGCTCCGAAGGTCCCAGGCACGCTTAGTCCTGGTTGTAAGCTGCAATTTGACTCAAGCCAACAAGGCTTGGGCAGGGATAGGATTTCCCTCCATTCTGTTCAAATAAAGCTAGTTTGCATGTGGCTGATGGCTTGCATCCAACACAGAGCCTGGGGGTGGAGGCTGTAAGCCAGGTCTGTTGATCCTGCTTTAGGCACCAGAACTCTGTCATGTCTGCACAAATCCTGTTGGTGTTCAGCTGTAGGTGAGGAGTTTGTGGAAATCGCTCCCAGTTACCATTGTCTATGTTCCCTCTGCCTTGATCTCTAACCGAGGAGTGAGTGGGGGTCAGGGCTTCTTAGCCGTGGAAACCTGAATGCTTGTCCATTTCCGTTGTATGCCTGGAGTCTTCTAACAGAAAAGCCCAGCCCCATCCGGAAAACTGCTGTCTTCAACCTCAGAGGAGAGGGGTTGTCTTCTCCAACTGGCCAGTGTTCAAGGGTTTGCAGCAGAGAGGTGTTTGACCACCGCAGTCCGAGGGCAGGGGCCACCCCTTTTAAAAAGGGAGTCTTCTCCTCCCCTCTGGTATCAAGCAAGGCTGTGGTGACCCTGGGTCGCACCGCCAGCTATGAGAGCTTCGGCTGCGTTGCCATTGCTCTGCAGGGTTGCAGACTTTTGACTGGGGGTTCTTGCTGTGCCCGAAGGGAGGGTTTCCCAGGCTCTGAACCCATAGAAGCAGCAAGAGAAAGCGGCCTTAGACTGTTCCTGGAATTTATCTTCCAAAAGCAGGGGGGGGGGGGGAAGCCACACAAATTATGAGATTAACTTTTAGCTTTGGAAGAAAATGGGCTGCTAATTACCCTCATTGCTCCTGGCAAAGTGCTGCTCCAGATGAGCCGCTTCCCCATTAGACATGGAGCATGATTCCAGCAACAAAAGTCAGGCTGGTGAGGCTGCTGGCTTTTGATTTTCCGCTCGTTCCAGAGAGCGCTTTTAGCATCAAATCACCGCCTTAGCGGAGGAGTAAATCACTCCCGCCAGCCTCCCTCGGAGAACTTATAGGTATTTACATTTGCTTTGGCCAGCCGAGGCTTGTTTATCTCCACTTTCCCTTGCAACATATTGGAGATGCTCTTGTCGCCTGGGCCACTGCCTCGTTCACTCCCCGCCTTTTCCTTGGCAAACCATCTACCAGGAGCAGCAGCAGGAGCCAGATAACCAACAATTCCTCTCATGTAGCACTTGAGTTGCATGGGGGAAACTGACGCATGAGGAGATGGTGTGTCTAGGGTGATCAGAAAGTGTGAAAAATCAGGGCGAGGGGTGTGGGGGTAATAGGAGCCTATATAAGAAAAAGCCCCAAATATTGGGACTGTCCCTATAAAATCAGGACATCTGGTCACCCTAAGTGTGTCTCGCTGTGGGAATTTGGTAGCAGAGATGGGACTAGAACCCAGGAGTCCTGATTCCCAGCCCCTGGGATTCTGTCCTCCTGAAGCTCAGGCTGCTGAGTCCCTGAAATGCTTTTTGATTCCCCAGTTCCTGTAAATGTAAAGACGGGAGTAACATCCAGTGCAATGTGGTTCCAGTCCAGTGCTAATGGGAAGCTGTTCAACTGCAAGGCTTTAATGGTGGCTGCTCAGCTTCGTAGCCTCTGCTTGAGAGAGAGGCGACAGCGGAAGGGCACCGAGGCGGATTGGTGGAGCTGTGTGCGGATCCCAGCAGGACTGAGGAGCGTTGGCGGAGGGCGCTGCTGGTAGGAATTGAGGTGCTGTGGCAGAATCCTGTATAGGCTTGGGACCGGCAGCACCTTGGCAGGGTCGTGTGGCAGTCCAGGACAAGAGCTCCATGGGGAGCTGTGGGTCAGGACTGAGCTGCATGGGCACAACTGCAGGGGGTTTCCCAGCCTGGAGTAGCAGGTGAAGTGGCTGCAGGTCGAGATGGGTGCTTAGCCAGAGCCCGCCGGATGCCTGGCTCGCTGCTCAGAGCGACGACTCTGCCCCCCATTTCTTTCCCCACTGCTACCACCTGCATTCATTTGGGAGAACTTTTTTTCCCCACAATTAGCTTTAAATTGCTGAGTCCCAGGTGGCACCTGTGCAGGGTGCCCTGTCCCATCACCCCAATGCTGGCCCTCACCTGTCTGTGCCAGGCCACGACCAGGCACAGTGAAGCCAGGTAGGTGATAAAGAAGCAGCTCTGATGTATTTTGGGGTGAGCGTCATCTGAAAGAACGAGACCACACACTGTTCAGCAAGGGAAGAGAGATCAGCTCGGCTTCTGAAGTTAGCGGAGGTGGCAGGAGCCCTCTGAACCTTCAGCCTGGGGGTCTGCTGAGGCTCTATAAAGAGGGGAAAGAATTTGGGGTAGTTGGGGGCAGAGATCTGTGAACCACTCAGCTCTTGTAGCTTCTGTTCTGGCCGGCAGGGGGAAGAAGGGTGGCCTTGTGGCTAAGGCAATGGGCTGTCACTCAAGAGCTGGGTTCGGTCCCTGGCTCTGCAAACACTGTGCCTTTGTGCGAGTCGCTTTGGGGGTTTCTACACTGCAACCGGGAGGGGTGATTGCAGCAGGTGTAGACAGAGCCTGTTCGGAGGTAAGGGAGGAGTGTGTGCAGGGGCACGGGAATAATTTTTATAGTGAGCCATTGAACCAAACTGTAAATCTTGTCTATAATGGAAACCACTTCAAGCCAGGGGGTGCGGAAGCTCCCTCTGCACCTGTAGTTCTGGCACCTGTGGGTAAGCCATCATAGTCCCTGGACGGAGCCAGCTGTCTCATCAGATCTGGGGTGCTGGCATTAGGAATAGCGCCCTGCCACTGAGCGGGTGCTGTTTGACCCAGAGAGATCCACTGAAGCCTCACCTCTATCCCAGCTCCTCCTGTGCATCTCAGAGACCGAGGACACTGGAAACAAAGGGAGGTTAACCCTGCAGACTCCCACCAAGTCCAGGTAAGTACTTTACATTTGGGCTTAGATCTAAGTGGGGCTGGTGGTGGGCTATGGAGCCGCCTGACTCGAATCCAGTTACTAGAACATTAAAGAATCAGTTAATCTCTCCTTGGATGCAGAGCAGGTACAGGCTTGAATGAATTGTAATGGGGTTCCAAGCCTGGATTCAGGAATCTCAGAATCATTCTCAAAGCTTAATGGAGGCGCTGATGGAGAATGTCCTTGATTATTATTATTTTTTTTACCTTTAATAAGGTGGCTTTCTGTGAGCAAAGGAGAGCCCTTGGTACTGATTAACTCTCATACCCCCTGCTATTCAGAGGCCATTTATGTCAGGGGGGCGTCGGGGAGGCGGTTCAGTAAAAAGGCATTAGCTGCTTCTGCCAGCGGGCTTTCAGATCCCCTCTCCCTCCCCAGCCTTGGCCTTCATGGCAGAGCAAGCCAGGAAGCCAAAGGGTCTCTAACTAATCATTCCTTTACATCCTTCGTGCCCAGGGGATTGGCAGCAGCAGCCCGGGTCATCAGTGGAGATTTATCGACATTTCTGTCACACGCGCACGGCTTTTGACTCGGGCTGTTTAATAATGGATAGCAAAGTAGTTTGGATGTCTCTGCCAGGGGACTGTTCTGACACTCCTCCTGCAGGGAAAGAGTCATTCCCGATCAAGTGTGCCGGACAGCTGTCGCCTGGTAGCCGTTTTGGGAAAAGAGTCTTCCTAGCCGCAAAAAGGGGGCGGGGGGAATGAACTCCTGGTTCCAAATCTGTAAAGTTAGGAGCATCCCCATTTAAAACCACTGAGCCGCATGATCCTCTGCCTGGCACGCATGTGACTCCCTTGGCGCTAACAGGGTTACTCCAGATTTACACGCAGCAGGAACATGCTCCCCCGTGAGGACTCCTTGGCTGGCTTGAGCTCATTGCGTCCTCATTCTCCTAGAGTCCTTGATGGCGAACACCGACCTCACGCCATCTGATTAAATCCCTGGGCCAGGTTTAAAGGGTGGACTGGGGAGATACGGAGCCCCACAGAGTACCCTTAAGCTAGGGGAAGGTGCACTGTGCTGGAAGTCAGGTTATGCGGGTTCTGGTCTTATTACTTCTACGGGGTGTTGGTGAGACTTCTGGGCAGTTCACAGCCCTTGGAGGAAGAATGGGCTTGTGGGTCAGTGGATGCTATGCTAGCATATGTGGAAAGCCTGACTGAAGCAAAGAAGAAAATGAATGTGGATTCTCACTAAAGAACTGTAGCTGCTGTGGAATGGGATGTAGTAGACACCTGGTTACTGAATCAAAACACTTCTTAGGCAGCCTCCTTGCAAAGTGATGTGCTCTGATCCCCTGACTGCCTGTGCTCAGACATGCTCCATCAGAAGCCGCCCTGTCTTAAGGGACCTCTCTAAATTATTCCCAAGTTTTTGAGTACAACATCGTGTGATCCTTTGGCCCGGCCCAGCTTCTGCTGCATTAATCACTTTTTCCAAAAGCAGGGTGAGGGGTCAAGTTAAGAACCAGGCTGGAATTGTTGCTCTTGGAGGAGCTGGTAGGTCAGGCCTGGTTTACACTGGGAAAGGTTTGCTGGGAGAGCTAAGCCGGTGGCATGGGACTGCAGCTGTCCTGGTGGAGGAGAGAGCTGTGCAGAAAACACTTTTCCCGGCCCAGGACAATTTTTAAGATATTGGCGGGGAGGGGGAGGAACACATTTTCCCCTGTTCTAAATTGGGATGAAAAGATGAAATCTCCAGAACTATCCACAAACCAAAAATCCACACCCCCCCCCAAAAAAATTCCATTTGGGTCCATCAAAAAAGTGGCTTTTTCATTCTGACCATTTTTATTTACAATTTCAAAATGCAAAGCTGTTTTTGAAACCGAAAAACTGGAATTTTTCTGGTTTCAAAAACATGGAAACGTCTTGGCAATGTCCAGACTTGTTTTCAAAAATTTTTCGAGTTTTGTTTTTGAGGAATCGGCATTTTCCAACGAAAAAACAGGTGGTTGAAAAATTCCCCACTAGCTCTAATGGGGCCGTTGCATATGTTGACGAGTGCTTTTGCCATTCTAGTTTCTACTGCGTTCCCCACACCCAGTAAGCTGGATTCCGTCTGTCCTTGGGCTTTGGCCAGTAGAAAAATGTCATTTAAAAAAAAAATCACACCCTCCCGCAAACTGGCAACAGTTCCTTGTGCAGACCTGGCCTCAGACTATCACCTTGAGTGGGAGTGGAGTCAATCCCTGTTGCTGACAACCTACCCAGAGTGTCGTGTTACATAGACGCAGCCACATAGAGTCGAATTCAACTTCGGTCTAGTGTTGATAATCCCTAGCTCTCATCTCCGGCTTTTCATCCATAGATCGCAAAGTGCTTTACAAAGGAGGGTCAGTATCATTATCCCCATTGTACAGATGGGGAAACTGAGGCAGAGGGAGCCCAAGGTCCCCAGCAGGCCAGTGGCAAAGCCAGGAATGAACCCAGTTCTCCCATGTCCCAGTCCGCTGCCTTACCCAGTTGGGTCCATAGAGTTCCAGTTTAGCTGAATGAAGAAAATGACTTTCCCTGCTTTCCCCATGGTTGAACTTGGCCTACCATCATCAAGATGCCTTTCTCCTGTATAGTAAATATCTTGGTGAAGTAAATATCTTCCCAGCTACGGCCACAGCTCCATTATGACTTTAAATGAGGCTACCCTTTCTGACCCGACTGAGCAGAGTCCTTGCTGAGTCAATGGGCTGCTGAGTCGATCGCCTTGTCGATATGAATGCAGCACAGAAGACTCAATGCAACCCAAACGAGTATAGATTTTTGTTTCGGATTAGCGGTCGTGTCATGTTTAACCAGGCTGCACTGAGGCACGGTGCTTTCCCCAGCATGGGGCTCTCTGCCAAAAGCTGCATCAGAGAGAAGGGAACGGCTTTGCTTATCTCCTGTTTCAGGTAGGATACTAACAGCAGGCGGCTGACTTTGATGCAATCTGTTGCAATTAATTTCATGCCCAAATTCCATTTCCAGCGCTGGCCGAATTGCATATTTATCGAGGGGCTCGTGCTTTGAGATTGTGCAAATGTACAGAGCGCTGTCATAGCAGAGTATAAAATATTCAGGTGACATCTGTAGGACATGCTGCACAATGGAGGGATTTAGACTAGATATGATTTTAATTTAAACCTAGCGTAATAGTCTCTCTAATTGATTTAATCTTTCAAAAATAGCTGTTCTTGGTTATGAAAACAGCCGGTCCTGGACATAAAATATTTAGCTCCTGAGCTGGGCAAATCCCCTCGCCTGTATTTGACACTATAAATCTGAAGGACTAATGTTTTGCTTGGGCTCTGATCCAGCGCTCCGCTTTAGGTGCATTGTGCATGGTCCAAAGACAGATGAAATTAATGGCAGGCTTTTCATGGACGTCAGTGGGCAGAGGATCAGTCCCAAATGTGGTCCCATTGCCTTCACTTTAAGCATGTGCTTTGCTGGATCCAGGTCTTAGAGACTATGAAAAAAGAACAGGAGTCCTTGTGGCACCTTTGAGACTAACAAATTTACCTGAGCATAAGCTTTTGTGGGCTACAGCCCACTTCATCGGGCGCATCCCGAATACGCCCACACCTTGAGTACTGGGTGCAGTCAGGGCCGCCCAGAGGGGGGGAAAGTGGGGCAATTTGCCTCGGGCCCCACAGGGGCCCCACGAGCCCTGGCCGAGAATCCCTTCCCTGGCTAGAGGCACCTTTTTAATTTTTACTCACCTGGCGGTGCTCCGGGTCTTTGGGGGCACTTCGGTGGCGGGGGGGGGCCCTTCACTCGCTCCGGGTCTTTGGGAGCACTTCAGTGGCGGGGGGGCCCTTCACTCGCTCCGGGTCTTTGGTGGCACTTCGGCGGCGGGGGGGCCCTTCACTCGCTCCGGGTCTTTGGCGGCACTTCAGTGGCGGGGGGGCCCTTCACTCGCTCCAGGTCTTTGGCGGCACTTCAGTGGCGCCTATTTCAGTGCTGCCGAAGACGCGGAGCGAGTGAAGGACCTGCCGCCGCCGAAGACTCTGAGCGCCGCCCAGTGAGTACAAGCACCGCAGCAGGTGGCACCTTTTTTTATGTCCACTCCCCCGCTTTGCCCCAAGCCCCCTGAATCCTCTGTGTGCAGTTCTGGTCGCCCCATCTCAACAAAGATCTATTGGAATCGGAAAAGATACAGACAAGAGTAACGAAAACGATTAGGGGTGTGGAACGGCTTCTATGTGAGACGAGATTAAAGAGACTGTTTGGCTTGGAAAAGAGACGACTAAGGGGGGATGTGATAGAGGTCTATAAAATCATGATTGGTTTGGAGAAAGTAAATAAGAAAGTGTTATTTACTCCTCATAACACAAGAACTAGGGGTCACCAAATGAAATTAATAGGTAGCCGGTTTAAAACAAGCAAAAAGATGCATTTCTTTATACAACGCACAGTCAATCTGTGGAACTCCTTGCCAGAAGATGTTGTGATGGTCCAAGACTATAACAGGGATCAAAAAAGAACTAGATCAGTTCCTGGAGGCTAGGTCCATCAGTGGCTATTAGCCAGGATGGACAGGGATGGTGGCTCTAGCCTCTGTTTGCCAGAAGCTGGGAATGGGCGACAGGGGATGGATCACTTGATGATTCCCTGTTCTGTTCATTCCCTCTGGGGCACCAGGCACTGGCCATGTCAGTAGACAGGATACTGGGCTAGATGGACCTTTGGTCTGACCCAGTAGGGCCGTTCTTATGTTCTATTCCCCCTCCTCCCCCACAGTGCTCATCTTGGCCTATAACAGTTAGCAGTCCACTTAAGCTCTGAAGCCCGAGGTTTAATATCCCATCCAGAACGTTTGTTAGCATCAGTTATTCCAACTCTGGATATTTTTGCTAGCTATAGAAATGTCGACTCCTTTCCTGAATCTTTGCAAGAGCTTACGATCAAAATAGACAAGACCCCAGTAATAATGAAGGCAAAGGGTCTGCTCCACCTGCCCACTCCCCAAGCAGAGAGAGTTTGCAATGGAAGCATCTTCTGCACCTGTTGAAACTGGGAGAGCGAGACGTTCGTGAAGCCCCAGGATGTGACTGTCTGTTCTCGGTCGGGTGCAGAGTTGTTGGGCCCCAGGTATTAGAGAGAAGGTGGGTGATTTCGGAGCAATCTCCATCCAAGGGGCACAGATGGTTCTAGCTCTCTGTAAAATGAAGCAATGGGATTTTCCCATTGACTACAGAGGGGGCCTCACGCCGTCAAACACTACAACAGAGGTTTTTTAAGTCTATCCAGAACACCACATTTGTAACCAGCCATCAAAGGGGTCTCTTGTCCCAGGCAGCGCTGTTCCTGTGGGGCTGCCCATCCATCCCAACAGCCTCGATCGTCTTATGATTGAGCATAATTTAAAAAAAAAGTCTGTGAGGAGAGTTTATTCATCTAATGTTTTGTCTCTGCCTGGAGACTGAAATCCTGCCGTTTTATTGTTCGCAGCGATGCGAAAGAGACGTCGCGGTTAGTCAGGAGTCCTGGGTGCTAGTTTTTGCTTTGCGACCTTGGATGCAAAGCAGTTTATTGGGTGCAAACCGATACTGGTCACCTTATAGTCAAATTGCATTTCTAAGGGGTTAACAAATGATTGACAGATGTCTTCATGCCTAGCTAGTCAACTGCTAGAGTCCAACAGGTGGTTTATAACCATCCAGAACAACATCTGCTGATGTTCTAATAGCC
Source organism: Mauremys reevesii (assembly GCF_016161935.1). Taxonomy (NCBI): domain Eukaryota; kingdom Metazoa; phylum Chordata; order Testudines; family Geoemydidae; genus Mauremys; species Mauremys reevesii. The sequence continues at coordinate 18,123,889 of NC_052645.1, forward strand.
ATCTGTGCCACAGTTAACTCCTGAATGTCATTTCGTATGGAATCTATTAACATTTGTAAGTAGTTTATAAAAAGTTCCCTTTAATACAAAGGATATCCACGATGTTAACATTTTATAGCCTCCAGAGAACTAGTAGAGGTGATGCAAGGTCAAAAAAAATCCCCTTTATTTTCATCAGAAACATTTTGTAAGCTCAATTCATTGCTCTAAGCCATGGAGAGCATCTAGTAAGGAGGCGAACCATGGTCAGGAAGACAGACCCCGAACCGTGTCAGGCTCCTTCTCTTAATGGTTTAAATTAAAATCCAATTGCTTAACACCTTTTTATATTTACCACAAGGAATAATAAACTCTCTGCTTGAGTCAGGTAAACGACCTGAAAGGATGTTGGACCAAACTCCACTTTTACACCGGTGTGACTCTAGTCATGCCTGATTCACACCGTTGTGTGATCGGAGCGGAGCACGCTCTGGATCACTCTAAGGCCAGGCCTACACTGCAGACCTATGTCAGTATAACTGTGTCACTCGGGGTATGAAAGCTACACACCCCTGAGTGACGTAGCTATGCCAACCTAACCTCCTGTGTAGACAGAATTAAGCCTATGGGAGAGGGTCTCAGGGACGCTGATGGGAGAAGCTCTCCCGTCAGCGTAATAGCGTCTTCACTGCAGCACTACAGGGGTGCTGCACTGGAGATGAAGACAAGCCCTCAGACTCAAAGGAGATTGCCCAGCTAATGCCGGGTACACGAGGATCTCAGGTTCTGGTTCTAATCTCAGTGACATCTGCTCAAGTCATGGGAGCCCCTCTGGATTTAAATAGGCGTGACCAATCGGAATATACCGCAGGGTGCTTGAGTCTGTTACCTTCGTAACTGACGTAATCTCACCCGTTGCTGCATTTCCCATAGTTCAGAGGTGAATTCGGATGTCGCTCGTGTGTCCCAAGCGTGTCGGGCAGCCGGGGGAAACGTTAAAACGACTCTGGAAATGTAAAGCATGAGCCGTAGTCTCTGACACGTGGCAAAGCTGTTCTCAAAGAGCCCTCGTCTTCCTGCCTCCCCCACTGGGCATGTCCTGAATTGGCTTGTTCTCTCTAGATGGATTGAATCTGCTTGAGTCCTGTCTGTGTTCCGCTGCAACTGTTCCTGGCAGGGTTGTGTCCCTGAGGAGGCTTCTAGGGACATTATTTTGGCTTCCGGAGTTGAAGCAGTTCTGGTTGGATGGCCTGTGTGTTTCAGCCAAAGAGCGCCTGTTCCTCATTTTAACCAAACACCTCCGTCCCAAGTCCTGAAGAAGGCTTGCTACTGCCTTGCAATTCTCCCCAGTTCATCTGCTGTTAACCTCGGAGTGCAGCCTGCCCAGTTTCGTGAACATACATTCAAAGAGAGTCAGGAAGTTAGTGGATAGAAATGGATCCTACCTGCAGCCCAGCAATAGTTCCATACACTGGCAAAATTAATGTCTGGCTGCTGCTCAGTAGCATCCTTCCTTCCTTCCCTTTCCTCCCAAATGTTCAGAGCCTCGTAGAACTTTAACGTTGCCCTAGTGCCCTTGAGCTAATTATAGCCTTTGCAAACCGCTCTGCGTGCCCTGTTAAACCGGCTGCTGGCAGGATTCCCGTTGCTGCGTTGCTACCTGTTGTGTCTAGCTGTGGCTCGTCCCAGCTCCCGTGCTGTGTTGATCGCAGCTGGATTTCAAGTTTCAGAGTGGGAGTGGGAGGGTCCTGCAGATGGATGTTGAATGAAGCAAGGAAACGACCTTCTACACACACGCTGCTGAGGGAGGAGACTTTTTCGGTCACATTTTGTTTCCCTCCCTGTGGCATTAAGAATGAAGATTATTTATACGCCACTGATGGATACTCAGTGGAACATGAGCGCCCAGTGGGAAGCCGTGGCCAAAAGAGCTAATGTGATCCTGGGATGCACAAGCAGGGGACTCTCAGGTAGGAGTGGAGAGGTTATTTTACATCTCTCTTTGGCGCTGCGTTTGCGCTGCTGAAATATTGTCTCTGGTTCTGATGCCCATGGAAGGTTTTTGATTCATTGAGGAGGGGTCAGAGAAGAGCCCCAAGACTGATTAAAGGATGAGAAAACCTGCCGTAGAGTGAGAGACTCAATCTATTTAGTTGATCAAAGAGAAGGTTGAGAGGTGACTTGCTCACAGTCCATACGCACCCACATGGGGAACAGATATTTAATAATGGGCTTTTCGATCTAGCAGAGGAAAATATGACACCAGCCAGTGGCTGGACGTGGAGGCTAGACAAATTCAGACTGGCAATAAGGTGTAAATTTTTAATGCTGCACATAATTAACCACTGGAGCAATTTACCAAGGGTCACGGTGGAGTCCCCATCAGTAGGGCCCTACCAAATTCCTGGTCCATTTTGGTCAATTTCAGACATAGGATTTTAAAAATTGTAAATTGTATGATTTCCGCTATTTAAATGATGTCAGTCTATAGGACTTGCACTACCAGATCAAACCAGGGCTCCCTCTAGACTGGTAGCCTGTCTCTGACAGTAACTAGAACCAGCTGCAAAGGAAGGGGCAAAAAATCCTGCAGTGGGTAGTTCTGGGACAACCTGTCCCCAGGGGGAATTTCTTCCTGACCCCTAGTCGTGAAAGGTTGGCTTGTGCCCTGGAGCATGTGGGTTTAAGCTCTTGTTTGTTTTAACATTTACTGTGGTAACTCCAGTACAAACTTGTGCTTAAAAGGCGCTGTTCCAGCAAAGTGAGTGAGGAACGTTGAGCAGGTGAGCCGTCTCGTCGCAGTCAGCGGACCGGATATCAGCCTAGCTCATGCGATGCCGGGGAAGCTACACGGATTTCAATTGGTTGATGATCTGGTGCATGGAACTGCTCACGTGCTTAGAGATGGGCATGTGTACAAATGCTTTGCTGAATAGAGGTCTTAGCGGCCATTCCTGCCGGCTGATCCATTTGCTAGAACATCTGGGGAGAGCCCACCTGAAAACACACTGGAAACACAGCTGTTTAAAAACTCCAGCAAATATCTGCAGCATCCACAGAGCTCCAGGACCTGTTCTAGGGTTTGCATCATTCATCACTCCCGTCCTGTGCTCAGTTAGGTTCTGTTTAAAGTAGCAGAGAAAGAAGCCCTAATTCAGTCTGTTGGGTTACTCACAGCGAGAATTGTTTCAGTGCCATTAGTCTCTCCTTGATTGCTCTGTCTCTGGCTGGGGCTGAGCTAAAGGTTGTCCTTGATGTATAAGTTGATAAAATAGCAAAAGCTAACTCCAGGTGCGACTCTCAGAGCCGTTTGCTCCCGAGTTCCTCCTCATTTTGCAAAGAGACTAAGGCCAGACTGGACCGTTCTGATCATGCCATTTGCCCTGCGCAGCACAGGCCAGAGAACATCGTCCAGCTGTACCTGGGAGCGACAGGGTCTTGCTGTGAGATGTGGCTTCTCTCCTGCTGTAAGATCTGCCTCTCGCAGCGGGATGAGAATAAACCAGCGTAATGGAGAATTCAGCATCTTCAAAATCTCTCTGCAGTCCTGGGCCCCTCAGCGGATTCTGTTATTTGCATCTGACTTTAACACAAGGCAATTAATCCCCCCTCGTCCCCCCTGCTGACCAGGGAGCCTGGAGCGAAGTGAGATTCTGAAGGCAAAGCCTGGGGCAATCCATCAAAACAGTCCAGCTGGCAGAGAACTCTTCAGAAGTCATTTCCTTCTTCTTCCAGTTTATTGCCTTTAACGGTCTCTGCCAGCTGCATGTAGGTCACCCCGAGCAATCCCCAGGGGGCTCTGGCTTAGCCAGCATGCTGCCCCTCCCCAAAGTGGTCTGGGCAAGGCAGCCTCAGCCTGAGAGCACTTCGCTGCCGCGTAGGGGGCGAGGTCTCACCTGGGTCACGGGTCCGGCTCTGCGCCTGATCCCCAGAGGCTGTTACAGCCCTAGTCCCGGAGCCTTGCTGGTGCATCTTTGCTCTATGCGACATTACTAACATGAGGAACCCCCCCGGGGGCAGCTGGGCTCCAACTAACCATGTTTAGTAGCTACATACAAGCAGGCAAGGCCTAGCTACACAGACACACGGGGTACGTCTCCGCGGCGTGGCTGTGGCTGTGGCTGGCCTGGCCAGCTGATGGGCTCGGGGCCATAGAATTGGCCTCAGGCTGGAGTCCAGGCTCTGGGACCCTCCCACCCTGCAATGTTATCACCCCACAATCCGAGCCCCGGGAGCTGAGTCAGCTGACCCAGACTCTGCAATTCAGGGCGTTGGCTGCAGTGTAGACATTCCCACAGCCGCCCCTTAGCTGGCTCCCAAACTGTTTAAAGGGCCACTGGCCCATTGCTAGGACCTAGGCAGTGGGATGGGTTTGTGCACTCGAAGGGAAGCTCCTGCACCCATTTCCAAAATGTCCAAGGAAACATTGGGACAGTGACATGGGATGGAAAAAGCTCTGGTATTGCTGGCCTGAGTCATCGCCAGCATGACACCATCCGGTGCTTCTAGGCTGTTTGTCACCGCTGGGGAATCGCTCCCCTCTGATAGGTAACGTCAGGCAGTGGAACAGCAGCGACCTAGATCTGTTGAGTGGCTGCATAAAGCCAGGCCCTGGCCATGCTGGAGTATTTTAGCACCAATGTAGTTGCACTGCTGCGTAGGCGTGCAGGGCTGGGGTAAGATGGGCCTTGCACTGGTGCATATCAGCGCAAGTCACCCTCTCGTGCAAGCCCCATTTGGCACCAGCGCAGTATCTGAATCCGAGTTACACGAGTGTCGCCCCATTCATGTCATTACACTGGGACAAACTCCTCCAGTCCAGCCAAGCCCTCAGAAAGCGCCGGGTTATCCACAGTCACTTTTCTGGCCATCACTGACACGTCCTTATGGAAGAGCCGTGCAGGGCTGCTGTGGTTTTCTACAAATAGATTTTTGTGCAGTGTTTCTAATTCGTTTCACACTGTAACTGGCCCGTGGTTGCTGCTCTTTTCAGGAGGTTGGATGGTTTATTTGTGCCTCGTTAGCGCTATGCTGAGCCGCTCAGTTGCCGTCTGGAGGAGAGACTGCAGCTCAGGATGAAGTGCCGTCGCGTTTTTACAGTGGTAATTGGCCCTTATTTTTGGTCAGACGCTCCCCTGACATTTACCTCCCTCTGTTCACGTGCCAGCGCAGCCGCCTTCCACATCAGTTAGCTCCTTCCAGATCTCAGCGCTTTAGATAGAAGCCTCCGGCTTGCTGGAAAAATAGAAACTGAGGCTTTATTCCTCTGTTGCTGCAAAATGGAGTTGGAGATGGAAATGGAGCTGCAGTTTTGTTGTATTATTTGCTAAGCTCCCTGCTGGGTTGGGGGGGCCCTGCCTGATACCCCACAAACAGAAGAGAGGTCACACACAGGCAGCTGCCCCACAGAAAGACCAGAGCCGCAGTGGGCGAGATACAATCCTATCCTGCAGCAATGTCCGTACTGTACACAAGGTGGAGGGCGGCCCATGCTGTCACGAATGCTTCCTGCAGCCTGACTGGCAGGGAACATTGGGCCTGGGGGTAAGGGATAGCTCCCTTTCAGCTGTGGAGTTAGTTCTTTGTTGAGGAGGAGGAGGAGAACTTTGCCTTGCATCAGAGTAGCCCAAAGTACTTTTACGCCTCACGCTGTCCCTGCCCGATGATGATTCCCATTTTAGAGGAACAAACTGAGACACCAAATGATTTGGTCACATGGTGAGTCAGTGGCAGGACCGGGACTAGAACCCAAGACTGTGGATTCTCTAGTCCCCTGGGCTAACAGAAAAGCAACATTGCATCTCTTCGTGCACCTCCCTGCGTTGTTTCTGTCATGCTAAGTCTTAGCCTAATATTGCGAGACCTGTAAAATAAAGGCTCACATCAGAAGCCAATAAGAAACAGTGGAGTCAGCGTGAGCCAGCCCTGAGATAGCAATGGTTTAAAAACAAAAGTAAGAAAATACAAACATGGGCAGGACATAACATAAACAAACTGCAGATGTTTGTAATTAACTAAAACGTATAAATGCTTGTGTGATATTGCTTGTACTTTGAAGAAACTGAGGCAGAGATGCTCTCTGTCAGCTGTGTTCTTCCCTTGCAATTGCGTATCCTAAATAAAACTGTCTCCAACTTATTATATCCAACCTAAAAGTAAAAACTCAGTTTTTTCTCCACATGGTGATTGGCTTTTACCTGCTCTTTGCTTTTCCTTTTACAGTTACAGTAGCCAGGGCGCCACCAACTTTCTTGCCCAAGTGGTAAGAATTTCTTTTTTGAAACCATCTGCCTGCTGGTCACAGTGGAACCTGTCTCCAGGAGTTAGAGCTCCTCCGGGAGGATTTTTCAGTGGCTTCTTTTGTTTAATATTTTACTCCCCTCTCCCAGTTAATGAAAGGGGATTGTGTTGCTAGGTTTCCTTGCAGCATATTAGTCAGCCAGTAGGTGTAGCTGTGTGCTCAGTGGCATTCCAGACGTGGTCAACACGGGAGACAGAGCTGGAGCTTAATCTGTGTGGGAGCTTGTATCCGGGTCTCTCGTTGTCGTCTTTAATAACTGCTTCCTTTCCAGCAGATCTTTAATTCCGTATGTCATGTCAGCGCAAGACTTCAACCTGGACGGGGCCCGTGCTGAGTTGCCAGTGTCTGACTTGGGGGGTTGCTGTAACTCTTTGTTAGAAAGTGTGTGCTTAAATTTTTTTTTACAGTAGGAAAAGTGTATTTGCACCCCACCTCCGCCCTCACACACGCTCCCCTAGTTGGAAAGCAGCAAGAGGAATTTAGCTCAGCCTTTGGGCAGAGACCAAGCAGGGCAAATGTCAGCCCCCAAAGAGGTTGGTTTTGCATCGTTCTGAGCAAGAGAAACCAAAGAGCTAAAAGCGAAATGCTGTTCGGTGTATTGCAGGAGCGGCTAGAGGCTCCGACTGAGATCAGGCCTCATTTGTTCGGGTGGCTGTGGGCCAGATTTTCACCTCACGTGCCATAAGCGTAGCGCAGCGCTGGGAAATCTAGCTCTTAGCTGGGTGCCTAAATGAGCAGAACTCTTCTGAAAAATCTCTCCCTATGTGTTCACGTAGCAAGAGCCAGTTCCTGCCCTGAAGGGCGTCCCATCTAAGCAGCCAAAGGATGGATTACTATCTCCAGGCTACAGCCTGCACTCTTCCCTCTAGGGGCTTTTGCCAGCTGCTCAGCTGAATGCCCAGACACCGGCATCTCTTGTCTCCTTGCTGGGTTAGTTCTCGAACAGCCTCAGCCTAGCCGGGATTTTTTGTTGTTACCATGACTAGCAAATAAAAGGCAATTTATCTCTGCTGAAGTCAGGCCACGGCCAGGGCTCAGGGAAGTGTTAGAACTGAAGGGTAGCAATGGAAGACCCAAGCTTGGCATCAGCGGCAACCCTTCAAAGTCGAGGGGAGCGTCTTCAAGTTATGCGGCCTGTTCTGGAGGCCCAGGCTCTGCCAAATTAGCGTGCAGACAATTCATTGTCAAGGCCTGTCCCCATATGAGAGAGATCAGAGCTATTAGCCCTATTTTACAGATGGGGAAACCGAGGCACGAGATTGTTTCAAGTAATTTCTCATGTCAGGCATAGGACCCAGAAATCCGGGGAGCCAGGCCCTTCTGTGACCGCTCGTCAACTCAACCGCACCTGTTGGGTGCTTGCCCTGGCCTGGCGAACTAGCAGGACTGTGCGCTTAGCTGATGCAGGTGCAGCCCTGCAGCCAGGTCCTGCCTCGATCCAGCAGCCTGAGCTCCTTGCTGGAGCGGCAGGGCTGTTCCAGCCCCGGGCCACACACATGCTGTTAGCGGGAACCCCGGGGGCAGTGTCTGCTGCCTGGGAGTGCGACAGCGACTGAGCCTGTTACTCCATTTCTCTGCCAGCCCGGCCTTGTGTGCAGGCCCCCTCCTCCAGCCCCCATTTCCAGCTTGCCCTGCACCACTGATCTGGCAGAGCCTGGCACGTGCTTTGCTTTGTCGTGCCTCTCGCTAACGCCTGGGCTGAGCAGCCAGCCACACACAAACCCCGACACTAGTAATTAACACAAAGAGCTGCAAAGGCTGCATCAGGGGCTAATGAGAGCAGCTATTTGGGGAGTGAAGGCAGGGAGCACATGGTCTGGCTGATCCAAGTGAAGCCTGTCCTGGTAAGGGGAGCTGGGGTTTGACTCATGTTGGGGTTGCCAGGCGTCCGGATTTGGACCAGAACACCCGGTCGAAAAGATCCAGGACTCCCTGCTTGCCCTTGCTCTGCGCGGCTCCCAGAAACAGCCTCCAGGTCCTTGCGGCCCTAAGAGCATGGGCTGCCAGGGAGGTATCTGCGCACTGCACCTGCCCCTAGAGCTGGCTCCACAGCGCCCATTGGCCAGGAACCGCGACCAATGGGATCTGCGGAGGCGGCACGTGCAGGCATGAGGGCAGTGCATGAAGCCTCCCCGGCTGTGCCTAGGGGCTGCAGGGAGCTGGCGGCCACGTCCCGGGAGCTGTGGTAAGCACCACCAGGACCTCACACCCTGAACCCTTTCCTGCACCCCAATCCCCTGCTGCAGCCCAGAGTCCTCTCCCAGACCCAAACTCCTCCCAGAGCCTGCACCCCACAGCACCCCAACCCCCTGCCCCAGCCAGGAACCCCCTCCTTCACCCAAACCCCTCATCCCCAGCCCCACCCAGAGCCCGCACCCCCCAGCTGGAGCCCTCACCCCCTCGCATCCCAACCCGCTGCCCCAGCCTGGTGAAAGGGTTGGGGGTGGGGGAGAGCGAACGGCGGAAGGAGGGGGGAATGGAGGGAGCCGGGCAGGGGGGCAGGGCAGTGGATGTTCTGGTTTGTGTGATCAGAAAGTTGGAAACCTTAGTGCTGACGTGTGTGGAGTCTGTCCCACATGGCAAGTGTACTCATGGAGGGGGGGTGACCATGAGTATGGGCGACACAGCCTGGGTATAGGTACCCAAGGCCTCCATGGCCAGACACCGGCAGAAGCAGGACCAACGTGTGCTGCATCATCATCCGAGACTGCTATAACATGCAAGAGATATATGGCAGAATGTGGGTAAAACAGAGCAGGAGACGTACAATTCTCCCCCAAGGAGTTCAGTCACAATTGAATTAACACTTATATTTTTAACGAGCGTCGTCAGCATGGAAGCATGGCCTCTGGCATGGTGGCTGAAGCATGAAGGGGCATACGAACGTTTAGCATATCTGGCACGTGAATACCTCGCAATATTGGCTACAAAAGTGCCATGCAAATGCCTGTTCTCACTTTCTGGTGACGTTACAAATCAGAAGGGGGCAGCATTATCGCCTGTAAATGTAAACAGACGTGTTTGTCTTAGCGATTGGCTGAACGAGCTATAGGACTGAGTGGACTTGTAGGCTCTAAAGTTTCACACTGTTTTGTTTTTTGACTGCAGGTATGTAAAAAAAAATCCACACGCTCACGCTAAAGAGCTTGCACTCCCCTACTTGTATGAGGTGCAGTGACAAATACCATTTCTTTTGTTCATCATTTTTACAGGGCAAATGTTTGTAATAAAAAATAAAACAATGTGAGCGCTGGACCCTTTGAATTCCGTGTTGTAATTGAAATCAATCTATTTGAAAAGGTAGAAAAAACAGCCGGAAATATTTAATACATTTCAATGTTTCCTATTGTTTAACGGTGCGATTGAAACAGCAATGAAGAGTGAGCGGGGTTTTTTTTTTTTTTTAGGGCCAATTAATTTTTTGTGAGTTAATCGCATGCAGCTGTAGACACCCAAGGACACTGCATCGGGCCCGAAGCCATTGTTATGCCTGTGGCACCACCTGGTGGACGCAGCACTAGGCCGTGCCCGCTGTCCTCCACTCCCAGCTTTTCAGCTGCTGCAGTGAAGCCCGGCAGGCGCTGGTTAGTGGCAGGTGCGGTGCAACCCCCAGTGCACCACAGCCTGAGCAGCGGCACTGCCTTGGGAAGTGGGGGGGGGGGGACACATCAGGCCCTGCACACAGCACCTCTTGTCCTGCTAGCTAAGCACCTTCGCTTCCCCCCCACTTACTGCAGTATGCACCCCCCCCCCCCCGCCTCGCCGGCTGAGCGTTTCCCCTCACCCCAGGCCGGCCCGTTGGTGGGCACCGGTGAGACTCAGCTCGCAATGCACCGAGGGGCCTACACACCTGTCAGGCCCGGAGCTCTGGGGTTTGCCCAGAGCGGCCCATGGACTCTGTGGGGCCACCAAGCCGTAGAGCCAGCGAGCCCCTCCCCACTGGGCCCTCCAGCCTGCCTCCTCCCCCAGCCAGGGCAGCGCCCCACCTCTGGCCTG